>NW_006432227.1:12116211-12118582 GCF_000325575.1 Pteropus alecto
GGCATTCCTTCGAGCGAGCGTGCAAGCCTAAGGGGAAACGGAGAGCATGTGCTCATCGGTCTTGTGCAAACGTATTCTGAGTACAAAGGGTGACAACATCGCGTGGCTCTAACGTGTCTTTACCTAAAACGTTCGCCTGGCCGACTTGTGGTTTGAAGAATATATAGGTTAAATCCTATTTCGATTTTAAAAACTGTGTCTTGGAGTCCTTGCTCCGACGAAGCCAGCTGCTAAGCTGTGGGCTGCTCTGTGGAGAGGCCCACGAGGCAGGGGATGAGGGTGGATGTTGGCCGCAGCCAGAGGGGAAGTGAGGTCCCTCCCTAGGCCAGCGTGAGGTGACCACATCCATGGCCAACACCTTGATCACAGCCTTGTGAGGAGCCCAGAGAACCTGGCTGGGTTGTACCTGGATTTCTGTCAAGGGCAGACAGGAAGTATTCTCAGCCTCCCGAGTCATACAGTCCTGTGCCTCTGTTGCCACCACTCAATCTAACTCCTGTGTAGAAAGCAGCCATGTGACATGTAGATGAGTGACAGGGGATGGATTTAGCTCTTACATCTTAGTTTGCCACTCTTTGGTATGAGCCCTCCAGTTTTGGGGTGGTTTATTACATGATGTTATTTTAGTAAGAGATAACTGATATTGCATGTCTATCAATCAAACAAGTAATTTCATCAATGTATTAAACAAGGATTTTAAATAAGAGGAAAGGAATATAATGTAAAATCAAAGCAGTTAGGAAAAAAAAGCCCTGAATTATATTTGAATTAGAAATAGCTTGTACTTCTCCTGTCCCAGATCTGGAATCAATCTTTCCTTTAAGAAGCTCTGCCTTCTTGTGGTAAATGGTACTGAGAGGCCATAATCTGGGGACGAGAGATGCTTGTAATATTATTGGGTTGGTCATTGTTTCAAGAGCTTTTCAGCAGATGGAGCTAGAATACTTTTTTTTTTAATTAAGAAAAAAATATATTAGGAGTCCCTACTGATAAGTCTGAGATGAGGTGTCACAGCTAACAGTGAAGAAGCTGGTGACGACTGCCGGGGTCCCATCAAAGACATCTGCGCCAACCTGACTTGAAGGTGCTCCCGCTAATGGGATGAGTTGACTATAAAAAGATAAATGGCTATGACTGATGGAAACACTCCAAATACATTAAAATCTATGAGGACAGTAAAAAAAACAAACAAAAAAAAAAACAAACTAATTGTATGTAGAGGTTGCTAGGGCAACAGCTCATTGTTCTGAAAACTATAATCAAAGGGAAAGAAACGGGCATTTACCCCATTGTTTCTGGACAAACTCTATGTTACAGTAACCCAATGGCCGAGGAGGGACTGATTCTAGCTCATCTAGGCTGAGGGAATGATAGAACATCACCATTCTGCAACGCCTAATGAACAGTATCACCCGTGGTTACTAAAGCTGCGGCTGGTGGGGAAGTGCCTAACAGATGAACCAGCCTCACCACGTCTGAGGCACTGATAAATCCTCGCATTGCAGAAACAAAAAGAGAAGAGGACCTTATATGCCTCCACGGGATGTACACAGTGCCACCCCTCACGTCTGCTAAGCACACGCACACTCGCACGCCTGCATCTGATCAAGGCTCTCAGTCTAACTAACAGAACTTCAGAAAATCCAGGATGGTTCTAAACAACTCCACAGGATGCAATTACCAAAATCTAGAGTGAGGGAAACAAAATAGTATGAATAACTTATCTCTTCAATTAATAAATGGTAATGAAAGGGAGGGTAGTATTGAGATTTAAGAGACTTATACAAATCAAATCAACGTGTGGAACTCGTTTGGATCCTGATTAAAACCATGTGTAAAAATACATTTGTAGGACAATCAAAGAAATGGGAACACTTTGATTTTACGTGAAGTAAAAGTTACTGTTAATCTTTAAGATTTGATAATGCTATTGTGGTTATATTTTAGAAAAGTATAATTTAATGTTTAGATACATACTAATGCATTCACAAATAAAATGATGCAGCATCTAGAATTTAAAACAGTCCATTTAAGGCAGGCCCATGCCCATACGCTGATAATTACTGAAGCTGGGTGAGATGTGCATAGGGGTTCATTCTCCAGTCTCTCTAAAATGGTACGCATCTTAAAACTTTCATGATAAAATGTTCAAAGATAGCCCATAAGCAAACACCACAGAATGCTAGTGAATGAAGGAATCGGAACTGGCCTATGACTATTTTTGCTTTATAATTTTATCTAAATATTTTAAAAAATTACATTAGCAAAATAGCATTCAATTTTGTTTTATACTAAATGGATTCCAGATAAAGAGAGACAAATTATAATGATTCTGACTCAAAACATCTTAACAGTGGTCAGTATTTCATAA
>NW_006432227.1:12119209-12120911 GCF_000325575.1 Pteropus alecto
GAAACATTTCCTAAGTATTAGTAACTGCTCCGGCAAACCACAAGAAGCGTTTCTGCTTTGTGTCTACACTGGGCTCACACATCTTCTGAAATACAGTCTTTATTCCTAAAAAGGCTGAATTTCCAAAGGAAAGTTATTTTAAGCTATAGGCGTTTTTATTTTAACAAATCAATCTGTGTGAGTGTGTGTGTGTGTGTGATTTTCTGACTTCCATTCCTTCTTTATTCACACAGGTTTCTGCTCTTTCTCTGTGAAAACTGGAATGCAAAAGATTTTAAGATTTTCTCTGATTGACGAACTCACTGCTGGTGCGATGTCACCTCATTCACCTGCCACGCGAGCAGAGAGCTGTGAGGCGCGAGGGGCCCTCCCTTGGAGAGTGAAGACTGCAGCCCGTGCCTGGCCTGTGGGGTGTCTGCAGCTTTCTGGCTGATGGCCCCGCACACTGGCCACCTCCAGGCGAACCCGCCTGGATCTGTGCACGCTGTTCAGTGAGGTGCACCCCGGGGAGCCGGCTCATACCTTCAGGAACGCTTCCTTTTGTTCGAGGTGCTTGCTGATCATCGGGGTGACGTGATCCGTCTCGGAATTGGGGCCCAGTTTGTCGGCCCCCCCACACCAGTCCTCTTCTCGCTTGTACTCCTGCTCCAGGCTCTCGAGGACGCTGCAGACCTGTGGACAGAAGAGAGCCCCAGGCTCAGTGGGCCCGCTGGCATCTGACGGCACGGACTGGCATCTTTGGGGAGATGCCAGTCAGGCGCTGGGCATGAAAGTGCTGGTCAGAGGACCAGAGCCACCGGGAGGAGCCAGGGGCTCCATCTCACATGAGGACCAATGCAGGCCTTTCGGAGTAAGAACAAAGTAAGAGCTGAGTTCCCTGTCTCTCTCATATGTTTACGTGAGAGGAAAAGGGGAGCCTTCTCAGCTACTTGCAACCTATTACACTTTGATATCTGAGGTATGCAAAAATAACCTCCCTTCCAGAACGTTTCTTCTCTCTGCTTGGCTGGGAACTGGCTGGTTCCATAAGGACTGACGAGTTAATGACTGAGCCGTCCAACAAAACTAAGCCCCAAATACAATGTCAGGCGGGGGCTTGAGGGACGGGACCTCGTGCTCTACCTGCTCCGAAGTTTTGTAGAAGGCCACGGACGCGTTCACGAGCTTGAGGCGGTCCTCCATCTTGAGCATGAGCTGCTGCCAGTGGGAGGCCACCTTCTCGGCACAGTCCCTGATCATGTCCATGTCGTAGTGATTGGCCTGCAGCATGGCTTCCGCCTTCTGCTGCACCTGCAGCGCACTCTGGTGTGTTTTCTGAGGAAAGACGGAGAGTAGGGAAGGCGGACTTGACAGGGGTGTCAGGCACTTACTGCAAAGGAACTGGGAAGGCGACAGTTGGCTTTTGTAGAAACGACGTCAGTTAAGACTCATTAGGACACTACTAGAAACGTAGCAGATAGTATGGTCAAAAAAAAAATGTTTATGTATATACAGTATAAAAAAAGAAAAAAGAAACTGCCATTAAAAAAAAAAATGTTCTGCCTAGCAACAACCATGTTTATATTTAAATGACCTAAGGAAGGATGAAATGCATTAAAATTTTCCAGAATGGGCCTCAATTGTGGGGGTCTCAGCTTCAGAAACAGCGGGAAAAACCTTTAACGGCCCACATTCCAAAAAAGCTGTTGAAACGTTCTATGTT
>NW_006432227.1:12120995-12126123 GCF_000325575.1 Pteropus alecto
CTTTTTATTTTCATTTTCAACTTGAACTTTGGACTAGAGTGGAAAGCTTTCAAGAACTATCGATTAAAAAAAAAAAAAAAAAAAAAAAACTAGTGAAAAGCGAAAGATGAACCACGTTTCTTCTGGAGGGCCATGCCACACAAAGAAGCTATCAAAATAGCATGACAAATGCTCCCATGTCTTCGCTAGAAGATTCCGTGAGAGGATGAGCTCGGATTCTCAGTGAAGAAAGGCTGCTGGGTGGGGCGGGGCAGGGAGAGGGGGTTGAGAGGTCTCTGTGGACACAGATATTTTTCCTTAACAATAGCAACGTTTTGCATTTAATCGGAAAAAGAGCAAATGGTCCCATAAAACCCTGTACCCAGCACAGTCCCATCACCAATTACACTGACGATTTAATCAACAGAAATCACACAGCACAGTGGACAGTGTACAATTTCCAAAAGATGCCTGTTAATGAGCACTGGCTCTGAGTAGCTGGAAGTAAACTAATCTAGAGAACAAATTAATGGTAATTTCTGTGGCTTCCTTTTCTGGCTGACAGTATCTAAGGGGAGCAGGGGACACGTTTTCTGTAAGCAAACGCTCCTTCACCTTGAGATCACCTGTCGCAATTATTACATGCCCCCCAAAGAAACCCTAAAAATAGTCTACCTGTTCTAAGGGTCAATTTGAGGGGCCCTGGAATGGGTCCGAGCCGTTTTGCCAAAGTCCTCACATGGCACTGACCCTCAAGGCACAAAACGCTCTGGTCAGTAACGCTGATTTCAACTGGGTCCGAGGAGTTTTGTAGACAGCACTGTTATTGACCACCGTGAGGTCGTGATCTGCACCTGGCCTGGGGGAGCCCTTGGAGCACTGTTTTGCCGAGGCTGGTTACAGAGCAGGAGCGTACGTAACCCCTGGGGCTAGCACAAGACGAAAAACCTCAACCGAGACGCCAACTTGGGCTCCCTGGCGCCAGGAGCTCCTGACCTGGGCAGGTGCGTCTCCGGCCAGGCCCCTCACAGCGAGAGGACGGCGGGAGCCGCCCCTGGCCTCTGGGACCCCTGCTGTGAGGCCGTGCTCGCTGGCACGCACCCTCCCCTCACCGCATTCGCCAGGCTGTTGCCTTCTCTAATGATAAACTGTAGACTTGCAAGTACTGCCATCTGGGGTGCTGTTGAACCCCATTTTGGTTTCCAGGGCCAGGGCTACCACAGGACGGGATGCAACAAGCTTGTCTTGAGGCTGGAAAGACCCAACTCAGAGGCGGGCCAGGCCTTCCTACCTCGATGGCATGCTGGAACTGCTCATGCTCCCTCTGCAGCTGCTCTGCCTCCTGCAGCGAGCTGGCCGTGATGAGGCCGGCATTCAGCATCGACTCCCCGTTGCGGATCCAGCCCAGCACCTGAAACATTACACAGGCCACTCCAAGCACAAGCCTCATAACCAGCAGTGACGCGACCGGAGGTGGCAAGGGGGTCGAGCTGCTCCCGTTAGCTACGAGGTGTGTAGCTTCCTCATGACCCTGCTGCCCACGGTCTGGTAATCTTCCATGGCGTCTGGTCCTAAGTGCTGAACTTTTAAATTAATTGTTATTTTTAGTTGCAAATGGGAGCTGAAAATGTGGAGGGTCCAGAGAACTGTTATTATGAGTCTACAGGTCAAAACAGATTGAGGACCATGCATTAGAAAATCCCACTGCCACAAAACATTCTCTGATAATAAAAAAGTACTTTTCATTCCTTTTAGTCCTAAGGAACATGCAAAGCCAGCAAACTGCTTGATACAGGAAGTAGTTTATTTGAGTCACGTTTTCCAATTTAACGTGTTAAGTGGCATAATAACCAAAGCCTGAATGAAGCTGCGCTATCACGCTCAAGGTCAAACCACGAGACTCTCAACTTCACACACCAACAAGAGAAGTCGGTTTTGACTGTGGAAGCCTCAGAGGCTGTGGGTAGCTATTTGTGGCACGGACCACTCATTATCTACCCAATACCTCTTCTCATCTCCTCTACTCAGAAAATTCCACCTTCTGGGGAGAACTTAAAATAAAAGCACTCCTCGGCCCCTATTACAGTGCGGGGACAGATACGACATTATTCTAGCCACTGAGATCAAAGCAGCAGCCTCTGGGGGACTTTGTGAAAATATTTTTTTTCTGATACAGCTGTTACCTCCGTCTTGTTATGCTTCCCCCTTCCTGATGCCTGCAGTGTGGAGGTGATAATTGGGGCTCCTACAGCCATCTGGCAGCCATGGGAAAAAGGCCACCTGTCACCGAGGTCTCAGCCTAACATGTCACAGGGCCACTGGATGAACACCAGCAATCCTACCACTTTGCGACTCATTCTGTGGGGAAATAATTTTTAAGCCACTATTCTTGGACTCTGTTACTTGTATTAGGCAAACGTAATTCCTCATGGATACATTAGTCTATTCCTTTACTTCTTATATGAATTGTTTTGTTTTTGGCAAAAAGGAACACTGTGTTAACTGATCTTTACAAGGTCGGTCACGTACTTCACCTCATCACGTGGGAGAATAACAGGTGTTCTTTTAAAGACTTCTGAGTTAATAGCACATCTGCTTTCATGTGAGTGCCGTCCACTTACGCACCGCACCGCACATCACTTACAGTCCAGAGACTGCAAGTTAAGTCCCCTCCAGTCAAACTAACATGCGCTTCTCTGTGCATCTACTAGGATCCCATAGAGCCGGACTGTCCCTGCATCGAGCAGCGTCATCGGTGGTCTCCCTGCTCATGAGATAAACGTCACATACGCTGAGTATACGTATGCGTGGGATCCCGTCGGTGCTGAGCTGAAAGCCGTCTCTTCCAAACACCCCATTTTGTTCTGCCGTATTACCTGGAAGTGGCAGTACAGATGCACAAGAAAACCCCAGCCATACATATCCTGTGATCCAGTCCAGACTGATAGCAGCATCTTTGGCAGAAAAATCAGTTATTCAGCCAGGGAAGCAAAGTGCTCAGAGTTTCGAACGAGAGTCTTGCAGTAACAAAACCAGCTGGATGGATGCTGCCCCTAGGTGCTAACCTGCTGGGCAGCAAAGGCTTTCCAGCAGAGTGAGCATGCAGTGTCCGGGAAGCGGCTCATTTCAGAGGGGGCCTGTCATCATACCTCTGTTCTGATCAGGGGCAGCCCTCCCCGATGCTTACATGGCGGAATTACCCGATCCCTCATGGATGCACGTCACCTGGCTCTGCATCCAGTGGTGTGTTTACCTGCTTCACCTCGGCCTGCAGGTGGCGAAGTTGGACGCACTGCTCCAGGTGCTTCCGATGCTGCTCTGCTGCTAAGTCCAGTTCCTGCTGCTTTTCATGAAGAAACTCCAACAAGTCCTGAACCCGAGTGGCCATGTCTACATCTCTGTCACAAAGCAACTCCACGCCTGCGGACAGTGAAGGGAGAGCCTAGAATTCAACTAGCATCTCGACGTGTCCTTAAGGTGTGCATGCCATACACTCTGCTTTTGTGAATCGTCTGCCCAGATGAGGGCCAAGCCATTACTTTGAAGGCCAAGTTCAAGGAGGGCACAGCCAGCAGAGGAGTATTTACACCTGCCTTGGAGTGTGGGAATGTCTCTGTGACTGTATCTAATGTGTTAGAACGAAATGCAACGTCCAGCCAACCAAACTAAACCCATTTCCTATCTACTTCTGTTCCTACAAGAACTTGTGAAAATGTGACGTCTTTTATAAATGAGTGAACCTGTTTGTTTTTGTTTTTACCTGCTGTATACCTAGTTTACCTTTTAGGAAGCATTTAATAATGATTTGTGTAAATGGGTAATGTAGTGTATGGGTTTTTGTTAAGTTTCTAATACTACAGAGTTCTCTCAACATTTTTGAGCCTATAGTGACATCTGCTGGTAAAACATAAACTAAGAAAAAACACAGAACCGGAAATATTTTCTTGGGATTTACAATTCACTCATGGAGATACAATATATCATTTGCAAAATTAAAGTTCTTGCTACTTGAAATACCATGTAAGAATATTAAGGGTAAGCGTACTGACTATAATGTTAAATCTGATTATATTATGTGAGAGGAAAAAGAAAAATGTTTCCTTTCAAAGAGCAGGTATCTATAACATCTATATCGGAGGGTCTAACTGAACCTTGAAGTCATCACACTGAAATAAACTAGATGAATTCCCACAGGGGCATGAAGAACCCACAAGCAAAAACAAAAACAAAACAAAACAAAACACACACACACACACACACAAAGCGGAATGCACTTCTTACCAGAGGCCTGCACTTCATTGACATACTGCAAGAGGTCTTGCCCTTGGTGGATGACATCGAAGGTCAAGTTGTTCATGGTCAAGGCTTTGTCTGCATGGTGCTGTAGGCGCTGTTCCGCTATCGTGAGATCTTCGGTGTCAAAGTCATTCATTTGCTGAGAAAGCTCATCGTTCCAAGACTCGAGGTCTGAGATGATCTGACAGAGGAAAGTTTCTGTTTAGGATCAAGACTGAAAAAATAAGTATTGATTATGAAAGCTTAATGTGCCAACCAAGGATGACTAACGTGACCCTGTCAAAAGGACACAGAAGCCAACAGATGCGACAATTAGACACTGAAAACATAAAGCTTACCACAACTGAATAACTCATATTGAATATACAAAAATCCATGAATTCCTAATGATGTTAAAAGAAAAAATAACTAAAAAGCCCAAAGTGAGTTAAAAAGTCTGTGGTTCTGATTAGAAGTAGACAGGAAACCAATCTTTACCCTAAAACTTGGTGACTATAGGAGAAAGTTGTTTAAGTGTACGAAGGAAAGTTTCTCTTTAAGGATAAATCTAACTATGAACTATGGAAATAATAGTAAAATTAGAACTTTTTTTTTTCTATTTTTTTTCTTTTTTTTGAAATTCCAGTAAGCTGTTCAGGTAATAATCATTAATGCGCAGGAAACCATCACGTGAAAGGCTGACGGGGAGCTTAGCAATGGAGGGACCAGGCTGCCACCTACAGCCACAGCGTGGGGCCGGACAGAACATGCCTTCCAACGGGAGGGGCTGTGATGTCCCGACCCGGGAGCATATTCCTGCCCAAAAACGGAATCCGAATCTAACCGGGTCTTCACCTCGCACTTCTAAGTTTAC
>NW_006432227.1:12126164-12143504 GCF_000325575.1 Pteropus alecto
AGTGAGCAAATGCAGAATGCGGGGCCCGGCTTCCCGGACGACCGATGAAGCTACTTCAACACGCGACGGCGTGGAGGAAGGACGGCCAGCCAGAGAGATGGTTCTGATTAAACGCTAACATCGGACGCAGGAGCGGACCCCGGGAACGCCTAACGGGGGCACTGCGGGAATCTGAAAAGGGGCTGAGGATGAGACAGTCAGGAATGGCTGTCACACTGGGGAGGTGTTCAGTGGGTTGCGGTTATGGAAGAAAACGTTTTTTTGTTTTTGTTTTTTGTTTTTGTTTTTAAAGAATGTCTTTAGACACTGGCCAAGGTTTTTGCTAAAATACTGTAGCACAACCATAACAAAAGACGGGGTACGTGAAGCAAGGGGGCAGCAAAATCATGTTGAATTTGGAAGATAAGCAATTCGCTGTGCTATTTTCACTACTTTTGTGTAGGTTTACAACTTTCATTATATGCCTTTAAAAATTTGTTTTTGTTTTTAAAGAACGTCTTTAGACACTGGCCAAGGTTTTTGCTAAAATACTGTAGCACAACCATAACAAAAGACGGGGTACGTGAAGCAAGGGGGCAGCAAAATCATGTTGAATTTGGAAGATAAGCAATTCGCTGTGCTATTTTCACTACTTTTGTGTAGGTTTACAACTTTCATTATATGCCTTTAAAAATTTAAGACTAAAAATTATAAAATCTGAAAAGGAGGAAAAAACTTCTTGTGAAAGAATAAACTATACACTTCAATGGATTAACATTTCCCATGGATCCTAATTTACTTTATCCGCATGAGCAGTAAGCAAATTAGTTTGCAAATTTGTGAATGTGAGAGTTTACACAGATGGGAAGTAATAAAAAATCTTGAGGCTTCCCCAAACTCCTACTGCACAAATCTTTCCGATGTATCGTTTTATTACAGGAGTCTGTATACGATGTGCAAATCGCAGTACTGTACGAGACTGTAATCACTTATAAATTAATTGAAATAATGCCAAATGAAACATAAACCAAAAAGCCACTCAGGAAAAATATCTGTTAAAAGGAAAACCATTACATAACTTTAATCTTCATCTCTAAGGCGAGTTTTCTTTTTTACCGTTTGTTTTCTAGCGCTGAGAGAGAAGAGATGAAGGTGTGGTGGTGAGGTACAGACTCAGGAATAACGTCTCATGGAAACGACAGGCTCAGATAACACTCAAGGAATGGACAATAAACAAGAACCAACGTGCTAAGACCAGCAGGATGTGAAACTTCTCCCTGAGCATAAAGAAACTCTGGCAATGGCCACGATCAAAGAAGCATCAGGAAAGACCCTGCCCTGCGTTTAGCATTACAGCTTGTTAACTACATGCAGCAGCCAAGAAAAGAAATCTGTGCCCAAAATGAAGCTCAAGAAGGTGGAAGTAATTTCTGAATACTGATGCTCTGGAGAAATAACTTTCAAATAATTCATTTTTAAAAAGTGTCCCAGAAATTTTAGAAAGTCTAAGTGTTTCTTCCTAATTCCATAGCTAACCCGTCACAGGATGCTACAGTAATGACTTTGTGTTTAGATCAGCAGAGCCACAGAAAACCTCAATCTACTTTTGAGACATGGAAATGCTATTCCAATTGAAATACAGGCAATTTGAGGGATTTTTAATAATTAATCAAGTAACCGATGAATTTCTACCATATCCTAACTCCATGCTTCCTACGGGTAGTCAAATGAAGCCTTTTCCCAGGAGAGTGAGGAAATCCCAGTCCAAACTGCTGAGATAATCATGTTTCAGGATCATTCAAGAGAAAAAAAGTTCTAAGGACCTGACATGTTAAAAGCTATTAAATAATATTTTTGCTGCCCTGTGATTGAACTACAGGTTTAATTTCCTCAGCTTGAAAAAAGCACTCAGCCCTGGCCTGGCATGCTGGCTTTATTGAGGCCATGTGTGGGGAATTCTGCGGCTTTAGTGTGAGGAAAATCTATGCTTTTGGTTCCTGAGCTACATTTTAAAACCCTGGTTCAATGAAATGAAATATAACTAATTTCTTCCCCCCTTTAAAGTACCATTAATACAAGTGAAGCCAAAATTTTTTTCAAATATCCAAATTCCTGGAAGAAAAACTTCAAATAATGCTCTGATTCCTTAATTGAAACTATTTAATAAGGAGTTAAAGTTTACTAAAGCAATTCCTCTGAAGCAGAGGTCAGAGAGGAAAACGGGCTGCTGGAGCTTCTGCTCACACAAGGCTGCAAGCTGGGCCAGGCAGTGGCCAGGTTCAAGGCGCCGGGCTGAGCGGTGGCCAGATTCAAGGCGCCGGGCCAGGTGGTGGCCAGGTTCAAGGAGCCTAAGGCAGGCCTTTCTCCATGTGGCTCTAACCCCGCGTGCAGGTGGAGATCTGGAGAGCAGGTTTTACCAGGACCCCATGTAGGGCTTAACTCCTTTCTTGTCATTAACCAGTGATAATGAACACAGTCGAGAAGGCCTTGTTTTAATGAAAACATTGATGGAGATTTAGACAAGTGGCAAAAGGCCTGGCACCACACACACCACTCAGGGCTGGTCCACAGGCCAAGAGAAGTATACAAGGTCAAGGTCACTTCAGGCAGAGGGTGTGTCCCAGTCCCCTCAACACCTGAGGCAACTCATGGCCAGCTACACAAGGCCCTGCCATCTTCTGCCTTTGGGGTCTGGGTCAGAGGGCCATCAGGTGCTGTTCTAAACCAGGATGAGTAATAAATATGGAGAGTGTGTACCCTACCCGTCGGCAGCCACAGGAACCATGGGGGAGGCTCGGAGGTACCAGCTGAATGAAGCTCACAGGCCCCAGGAAACTGGCCTCGCCCAGGCTGAGTTTTGGTTCCTTTCATCATGTTTCACAGACAGACTCGGTGTCATCCAATGATACTTACTTCTGCTTGCACTTCATCAAGTTCAAAATAAAAAAGATCGTCCCTGGCACAGAATGAAGAACCACCCTTTTTGTTGAAGAAAAATAAAAGAAACCTGTACTTCTTTCTACTAGTCACATATTTGGTGTAAAACTCAGTTTTTAAGTAAGAATTCTATACCATTGGAGAATACTTCTGTGGGGGAAAAACTGGGTTTCCTACTACCTAAACTGCTATCAGCACAGGCGAGCTCATTCCTGCTTTCCCCAGAGTAAGAAGGGAAGGGAAGGAGGGAGGAGGGAGGAAGGGAAGGAGGGAGGAAGGGAAGGAGGGAGGCCGAGACCAGGCCAGGAGGAGCCTGTGCCTCTGCTCCCAGGACAGAGAGTGCTGCTCGGGATCCAATCAGGTTTAAACAAACCGTGATGCCCACGTCCTCGCTTTCAGAGGCTCTGCCCTGGGCTGCCCACTCCACACTGGTGCTGCCCTATCCTGCTGTGTGAGGTCTGCCCTGCTGTCCCCTCTGCTTCCACCAGTTTCAACTTCAGGGCCGAGCTGAGTCCCCACACCCCCCCAAAAAAAACTGAGGCAGAAGCGTTTCCCTTCCTCTCTCCTCCTCCTCACACAGAGACTGAGGGAGAGGATGCAGGAAGAGAGCTGGGCAGGGGACGGAGAAGGTGCCCCGGGGGGCCTCAGAGGCCACAGGTGGCCCACTAGCAGCCAGAGAAGCGGCCGTGGGGACACTCACATCGATGGCATCCCTCTCGAATATGCGCAGCTGCAGGAAGAGGTCCAGCTTGACCTTGCGCTCCTGGAACAGCTCCTCCATCTGGGCCTGCGCCTCGTCCAGCTGCTGCAGCACCGTCTCGATGTGGCCGATGGAGCTGCTGTGGGGGGTCTTGTTGCTGGAGATGGCGGAGTCCCTGCGGGGGAGGGGGAGGGGGAGGGGGCCGGGGTTTCAGCGAGACAGACAGGAATCGGAGGAGAAGGTCTCACATCGCCAGATACCAGACCCGGCGGCTCAGGACTTCAGGGGGAAGAAAGCCGGCAGGAAGCGGACTGCTGGCCTCAGAAAATGGGATCCGCCGCCCCTCCCGCAAGACGGCCCGGCTTCCTCCCCTGAGCGGTGCCCCCAGGCCCGAGGACACACTGGAGAAGTCCGGCCGCACTTCCTCACGGTCGCTGTCAGAGAAATCTAAGTGCTTTAGTAGAGCTTCGTTTTTAGCCACTTTTTCCCCTTGAGTAGAGAGAACAGATGACACCTATTTACTTCAGAGGCAGAGTCATACTGGCTATGAGGGGGTTAAACTTCAGTGTAATCAAACCCCCATCAAGTAAGTTTTGCCCGACTCTTAGTAAAGCGGAGCATCGAGCATCACGTGACGCTGCCAGCCACAACACCATAAACTGTCCTCTGAGTGACGAGCAGGGGGATCACATTTACATCAAGGTCCCTGTGATCCAATAAGAGGAACCGGCATCCGGGCCCGGCACTGGCCTCTGCCTCCCTGCCACAAGGAGCACCCGAGGAACAGGTGTCATCCCGAGGCCGGACCCCGCCTGCTCGGGCCTGGGCTTGAGAAAGGGGGTCGCCCCCACTATGCAGAGAGGCAGACTCAGGGCCAGAAGGTTTAGATTCATCTGGTTGGTAAAGAAATTCCAATAATTACTGGGTCGGTGTTAAGGGGAAATAATCAGTAAAGGCTGAATTCTGGGAAGGTTTGTTAGTCAGTGCTGCCGTGAGAAAAAATTATACGGTGGGAAAAAAACTGTCAGGGAGACGAAGGGAAGGGGAGGGAAGAGCAGCACCGCCCACCGCACTCCTGCCGCCTGCTCTCTCGTGGCACAGAGGGTTCTGGCCGATTGTTCCCCAAAGCGAGGGGAGGGAAATCACTGGCAGGCCGCCCGGCGGCTGTGCGGCCGCGGGGGTCAGCGGGGCGGGCCCACCTCAGCTGCTGGATGAGGTCCTCCCCTTCCTTGATCACGTTGACGGTCACTTGCAGGGTGGTCTGCTGCTGCTGGCCGAAGCGCTTGATGAGATCCTGCACGGCCTCCACGGACTCGGCGTACACGTCATCCAGCAGCTCCTTCTGCAGCTCCTCCAGCCATGTCCACAGCTGCGGGGAGAGACACGCGGTGACGCGGGCCCCTCCGCCTCCCACGGAGGTCCCGGCGCCGAGACTGTGAGTGACCGGGGCGGGGGAGGGGACTGGTGGCAGCCTGCTTCCAGGGTGACGGGAGGGAGAGAAAAACACCCCAAAGAAGCTGCCAGCCGGCTGAAAACACGCACAGAAAAACGCAGGATGCGACCACTGTGAACAGGCAGAGGGCCGAAGGGGACTGTCACACAGAGGGATAAAGAAAGGGGAGGGAAGTCGCTCTTTCTGATTCTTCTTCGGCTCGATCTGGGCGCAACGGAAACCAGAAAAGACCCCCCCCACAACAACAGACACATCTGCTCCACGCAACGGGCATTCTCTCACGCATCTTCTGGATGGTTTTATTTTTAGCAAGGGCATTATAATCCCTTATTAATGATTAAGCCACCACGAAGGTGTGGGAGCTTTACAACCCTCAGAAAAGAAGAAAGCATAAAATGTGGTAAAATAAATTTGCCAGCAGACCTGGCAGGGGACCTGGATGTGGGACTGTTTGGTGACCACACGCAGGCCACAGCCAAGCCGGCCGCAGCTCAGTCCACCATGACGCGTGGGCACGCGGGAAACACACGCCTGCACTGCCACCACCACTGAAACGTGCCCACGGGCTTGGGTGGGTAAAGACAACGCGCAACGACAACTCGGCAGCAGGAACACTTCAGGCTGACTGCAGCAGAGCGCTCTGCTGGCTTCTGGGGGGTCTCTGCCTCCTCCAGATCTCTGGGGAGCCATCCGGTGAGCCAAAAATGGCAATTAATTAAGCCGAGTGGGCCCTGGTGGCTTGGGAGTGGTTTGTGCATGGAGAAAATGCTTCCCGCTTCCTCGGGGATGTAAGAATCACCTCCAGTATCTCACACGTGTCCGTTACAGACAGCTGCCCCAGCCATGGGGCCCCAGTGTCAGGAGACGGTCCCTGGCACTGCCCAGCCACGCTGGCCTTGGTGGCTAACACAGCAGCACTGCATTTGCCGAAATAAATTGTGCTGTATTTGATCTTTTGTTTCTGAGCCAATGCTTTCTGAAAACTGCTTTACTGAGGTATAACTGGTATATAATGCACTGCATGAATTTAGAATGCACGCTTTGCCAGGTCTGACATATGTATAGACCCACGAAAAGGTCACTATCAGGACAGTGAACAGCTCCATCATCTCCAAAGTTTTCTTGTGCCCTTTGTAATCCTTCCCTCCGTCTCCCTCTGCCCTCCCTCTCCAGGCAACCTACTTTCAGCCACTAGAGATTACCTTGCATCATCTAATACATGTATATATATATTACATTTGGGTTGTTTCCAGTTTGGGGCCATTAGAAACACAGCTGCTATAAACACGTATGCACAGTCTCTGCGTGCACCTATGCTTTCCTTTCTTTTAGGTACATATCTAGGTGTAGAGTGGCTGGGTCGTGTGGCAGGTGTATGATCAACTTTTTAACAAACTGCCAAACCATCTTCCAAAGTGGCTGTTCCATTTCCATGCCCACCAGCAGCGTGCATGAAGTCCAACTCCTCCACGTCCTCACTGACGCTGACGTGGCTGGTCTTTTAATTTTAGCCCTTTTAAATGAGTGGTATCTCATTATGGTTTTAGTGAGGGGTCCCCCAGCGACTAATAGTGGCAAACCTATGCACATCTTTTGTTAAATGCACGTTCAGTTGAAAACATCTGATGGCTCTTGTCTGGTCCATAAATATTTTAAATATGGCAGGTGAGTTCAAAAATAAGGGAAGCGCTGGCAAAGAACTTATTTTTCAGTCGAGTTAGTTGGGGTCCTAAGACTAAATTTACTAAACGTTAAATAAAAACATTTGTTAGCCTGTCTCATGTTATTTAACCAATTCTGTATAAGTCATCAAATTTCACACAGTCCAAAAATTTTACTTAAAAGAGTTTTCAAGAGAGGCTGGTTCACCTCTTTGATCTCACAGATGATGGAGAAGACGACCCAGTAACCTGCACGACATGGGCAAACCTACTGCTGGTGCCAACCTATCGGCAAAGCCAGAACCAGAAAGGCCTCCAGATCTAGTCACACTTTGTATCGATACTGCATTTCAACATGAAAAATGCCATTCATCGATTCACCGGATGTGGACTAATGCTCTGCACCATCGATAAAGGGTCTATAAACAATATCTTTGTTTTTTAATTTTTATTCTTCTCTAAATTCTCATGAACGTGGTTGCTGCTCTTAGAAGTAACAGGAAGGTGACAGCCTTATGGCCGTGAGGGATCTCTCGATTTGCTCCAGTGTTTCCCACGTCCGTAGGTCACAGTGTGCAGCAGCAGCAGCAGCGTTATGGATTTAAGAGATGCCTTAGGAGAGCGGTGTTTCTGGATCTACCAGATCACTGAGCTTCTTTCAGACTCGGTTTGCTATGTCAGGGACCCTCAGAATACCAATACCGCCTCAGGCTCAGTCAGTAAGATGGCCAGAGACAGAGGGCGCAGGGGGCTGCTGGGCGACCGGCAATGTTCTGCACAAATTTAATGACGCTAAGCATAATGACCCCAAAAATAAACAGAAGAGGCAAGATTTGCTAAAAGAAACCAAGTATGCGCCAGATGAGCAATAATGAATATTTTACCAAAACAAGGCTATAATATTTTACCCAGTCAAAATATTTAACCGAGAACATCCACAATATACTATCGAAGAGGTAGAATTTTCCAGCTGAAACGGCTTCACCCACTTCATGGTAACCAGCCCTCCACAAGCCTGGGGGCGGGTGACCGGCCACTCGTCTGAGCAGAGAAAACCCTTTCAGCAGCACTTGGCTACTGTAGCCCCCCCACTCTCTGACACCTGTCCTAAGATGAACATTACGAGAAAGTGACCTTTGCAACTGCATATTGCTTTTCCCGAAAAAGAAAATAAAAGACACTTCACTCCTTTCTCCCAAAGTCTCAACTGTGTTTTCCACCTTGATACACGTGCTGCACGGAAGCTGCCCCGCCTCGTCACTGTGTGACGGAGCCCGGGAGCGGCACTGTCCCCGGAGCACACCTACCCGCCCGTGACTCAGCCCCTGTAGCTAACTGATGGGTGGAAAATGGAGAACAGTTACGGTATGCATGGAGGCATGCTGAGCATTAAACTGTCGAGTCTTTAGAAATGGTGCTGCCTCAGCATTTTGTGCGTATTCAGTGGAGTTGAATGATTTAAGCAAATATACATGCGAAAAAGACTGCTCTTGCCCCACTGTAATCTAAACATTAGTACTGACAAGAAGAAAGACAAAGGAGCCACCTCTACATCAGATACTGACTCTGTATCACAGAAGGTGTCTGACGCATTGGACAAGCTGGCCTTTAGGGGTACTAAGGGCTGATGCCAATGTGGCCTCTGGCTTTAGTTATACTATGCCCTTAATTTTAGGAGTTTGGTTCACATAACACTAGTAGAAATTAGTATCTCTTCTCTTAAATTTATTGAGAAAACAGAAGTGCAAATTTTTAAAAGCCTGCTAGAAAAACACTGCAATATCAGCGAAACACAGCACTGAGACAGCTGGTAGAGAATGTGCATGTCCCGGGTAAGACACTCTAGTATACAGGTGTCCTAACTGCACTCCTACCCCTTCAAACAGCTGGGTTAGTCCCAGCCAGGGACCCAACTTGTGGGGCAGGAGGTGGGGTGGGGTGCCTGGGTGGGCATGTCTGCAAAATTCCTCTTCTCCAGCAAATACTACCATTTAATAATACTACCATTAAATACCATTTAAATTGCAAACCCATTTCAACAAAAATCTTGCTTCTGTACTCTGTGAAGAGGACTAGAGTTCGAATTCCCACTCCTGAGACACGATGCATAGCTGTGCTTCTATATAATGCCACTGCCACTGCATAAGAGTTAATGTTTTATCCATAAATATTAATTAAGGCACTTTTCATAAGAGGTCATATGGAATAACAAGAGGGTGGGTTCTGAAGCCAGACTGCCCGAGTTCAAATCCTGACAACATTTCCTACAGTGTGACCTTGAGCACATTACTTACCTGGACCCAGGTCTCAGCTCACACGTCTATGAAACGTGTATGGTAATGATGCTTACCTCACAGGCTTGCCAGGAAGAGCAAATGAGATGATACGCACTGAGCAAACAATATTAGCCACTTCAGTCAGTTTTGTCCTTGTAAGAAAACTTTTTCTAATAATAAGAAACACAAAGTTTCAAAAGTCTCTAGACGATTTTTCAAAATGCATTCAAGTTCCTACCTATTGCTGAAAATATATCACTTAGTCTGGTCAACTTAACACCATCCCACATTTGAATCCTTTTACATCTAAAAATAGGAAAGCGTGAGGAAAAGGTGCTGGAATTAGTCTGTTAGATTCTATAGAAATCACTTCCCCTTGGTTCCAGGGGAAGTGCCGTGAGTGTTTGTGGCGAAAGCTTTTCCTTTCTTCCTGGTAATTTTTTCAAGAACCAGCTATATCTTCAACATCCTGGACACTTCAACACGTGGTGGGCTGTGCTCGCCTGCCTGGCCAGCTGTGGAAACAGTGCTGAGCCGCAGCTGGGCAGGTCCTGTGCAGGGGTCAGGCAGATGAAAAGGGAGAAATGCCTGAGGGAAAAGGGGTGAGGTGACATCTAAATCCCTGATGTTAAACACTAAAATGCCCAAAGGTCCTTTGCCCCTTTGAGAATTTTTCTGTCTGGTCCAACAGGAAATACTCTCATTCAATTTGGATAAAAAAGTCTCCGAGGAAAGATCTTTTCTAATATCATTTGGAGATGAACTGATGTATATCATAATGCAACAGGATCCAGGCAAAATCTATTTTTAAGCTTTGAAAATGGTACATGATTTCTTAAAATAACCTCTGAATAAAGCCATGAGAAAGTCTCTAGGATGCCTGTGAAATTTTTACCATAAACTTCTTGAGAGTGAAAAAAAAACCAACAAAACCCTGCACTTCTGCACTTACTGATTAATTTACAATAAAAAGATAAAATCTTTGCCCGACAGCAAGAGAGGGGCTGCGTTCCATGGCGGATTCACTTGGAAGGGCGCTGTGGCCGTGAGCATTCCGTGGAACAGATCCAGAACCCGGCCCACAAGCAGGTGCAGGTGCAGGTGTGGACAGGCCTGGTCCACAGATGCAGGAGAGCCGGGTCTGGCCCTGGCACCTGGCTGCATCTGACCTAGGAGCACCCCCCACCCCCTTCCCACGATCCCTGTGCGGGACAGAGCCTAGAGGAGGAACCTCCTGGGAGAAACCCCCGGAGAAGCCTCTTCCTCACTCACTGAAGAGGGACACCCCTCCGAGAGGGCTTCTATGGGAACCCACTGGGGTGGAGGTCCCAGGAGAAGTCTGAGCGTCCAGCTACTTCAGTGGGTGGTAGGACTGGCGCCCAGAGATCCGGGACTGCTCTGGCTGCAAGCTCTCTCAGATGCAGTCTGAATGCAGCTACAAGCCCGCTCACAGCACACAGAGGCGGGTCCTGACCCTGTGTGACCTTGGGGCTCTCCACTGTTGGTTATCTCATCTGTGAAATGGGATCATGTTACCATGTAAGTCTAGGCCAGTTAGAGAATCGATTACTACGAGCGCTTTGTAAACAGAAGATACTACTATTGGCATCTGCTTTCCTACTTGCTTATGACTAAGATGACCATCTGGGCACCGGTGGGGATGGGTGAGCTGTGAGGCCGGTGTGAGAAGTACAGGAGCCGCAGCTCCCAGCGGGAGCTGCAAGCCAGGGCAGAAGTAGGTAGTTTCAAGCACAACCCACTGGTGGAATTTCAGAAGTATTCACTGTGCGCATAAATGGCGACCCGGTTTCACATGTGAGCAGCAGAAATCAAGGGGAACTGCCCCCCCATGCAGGGCACATTCTGCCGCCCGAAACGACCAGCCGTACTTCTGCTGCATGTCTATGCCCCTGATCAAGGAGGAGAAAGGCTTTAGCACTATCTCGTTACTCTTGGGTGTGTAATAAAAGATCTCGTTATTTCTGGGGTGGGTAATACAAGATCTCTTGAAGTGATGAAAACAAATATATGAAGGATGAAGGAAGGGCAGGTCAAATTAAAGTCCGTATTATGAGATAACACTGATGCAAACACGCACGAGAGAGGAAAGAGCGCGCGAGCAGGTCGGGGCGGCCACGCCACGTGGGCGTCGCGGGACCAGCGGGCGGAAGCACACAAGTTCCTGAGCGAGGACAAGGTGAGGCACACAGCTGACACAGAGATCAAGGTCAGTGCCAGAACCGCAACTACCCAGATATTTGCACGAAGTCTGATTTGCTAAAAAGAGATTTTTGAGAAGAGGAATTTTTTAATATTACTTGCCAACATCCCTGAAGGGTAAGACACACTCCGCAAAGTGTCAAGTTAAGGAAAAGCTCCCCCCACCCCTAGGGGAGGGGGGTACATTTCAGAGCAACCACTGGCTCCCTGAAATGGCCTGCGGTTGGTCAAAGTGTCCTTCCTCTTCCGCTCTTCAGATCTTTGGAGACAGTGCCCACCCTACGGCCTGTCCTCCTTTTCCCAAGGTCAGCACTTTACTCCTTGACCTCTGCCAGCACAGCGCCATCTGGAGCTCGCTCTCCTGTCTCCCCTTTCAAAGTGGGGACAGAAGAACTGAAGGCAGCACCACTGTGATCCCGACAGCAGCGAGCTAGGAGAGGCGACTGCCACCCGCTGCCCCATTCGTGATCCCGTGCTTCTACTCATTACAGCAAACGTGTCACCTTGGGGCAGGACATCATCGTGGACACTGTCAATCAACACATGTATGATTCTTTTCTGCTTAACACCTGTATGGCCTTTATTCTGTAACCTGCCTAGGTTAGTGTCTCTGATTCAAAACAGACTCATATATTAAAACCTACAAATGAAATTTCTGTAATAGAGTTTACCTTATTTCTGCTGAGATCTTTTGGGGTTCTGTTCTGTTATTGGACATATCTGACAGATCCTGGTCTAGACTTTGGTAAGTCTAGGCTTTCTGCATGGGGAAAGAGCTCTCAAATGACACTGGAGATGACCTTGGAGATGTCCTGCAGCCCTACTGACATCACCTGCTAACCAACCCCTGTCCTGACGGTCTCAACTGCAAGGGTTTTAGTGCAGCCACGACTGCTTCTGCTACAGCACCAAGTCTGTCCTCACTTTGTGGCAATGTGCTCATTTTTAAGATAAACAGCTCTCAGCACAGGAAAGGCAAGTTTTCAAGGCTTCCTGAACTCAGGTGAGCGATCTCTCCAGATGTCACAAATGACAGCAAAGTTTTGATCAGGTTAGTGGTGTCAGTTCAAAGAGGTGACAACTGCACAGGCTGCTCCCCTATGGAAGGTGACAGCAGGGATTAAAACCATCTGTCTGCTGGGCCTCAGGTGCAACCGAGATGACTGTCCACCGTCCCCATCACCGCTGGCTTCGGCAAGTCTGGTCTGATTGTGAGTCTGGCCTGGGAGTTACTTCCTTATTCTCATGCTGGGTATGAGTAATGTCTTACCACCATGAACACTTTCTTCCTGGCATCTTCCACTTGGCGATCAGTATGGGGCAGGGGGCAATAAGGACAGTCTTGATCTTGTGTTACTGACACGTTCAGTTGATTCTTCTTTACAGCCGCTCGGCAGTGGAATTCTAATGTGACTGAACTAACAGACGGCCCCTATTTCTGTCTAGCATGTAAATTAAATGTCAAAGTCCTGGTCTAATGCTCACTAGTTCTGCTGCGCGTCCCTCATCAAACCAGGAACCCAGTAAAGAATGAAACAAAGTTAACAGGCTATAATTTGCTCATTAACTTCCTCCTTTACTGGTTGTTTATAAACCATCTTTTCTAGAACTCTGCCTATGATTACTTCGACCTGAGTACCATGTGAAATCTACTTTATTAAAAATGCACAAGTGCATTTTTAGCCTTCTGGCATCTCTTTCCTTTCCCACGGTTGCTTAGAGATCAACAGACCCGATCTGGTGATCTAATATCAAGTTCTTTCACTACTCAGAGATCTAATTTGTCTGGAACAGAGACCTGAACTCATTGAAAAGAAATGCGTCCTTTCTTATAACACCTTCACTCGTTTTGGTCTTTAGCTTCTTCTAACCTGAATGGGAGAACAGTGTCCTAGAGGAGAAAGCAAAATGAGCGAGATAAAGTCCACTTTCCATCTGCATCCTTCAGCATCACTGGTCCACAGCAGAAAGCCTAAGCCTTTCTTGACTTTATGGTTCTGAATTTTGTGCTTTAAAAAGAGGAAAAGAAAACAAACAACAACAAAACCAAAAAAAAAAAAAAACTTTATCAGTCTCTACAAGCCTTGCTTATCTGAACCTTTTAAGCTTTCCTGTCAAAATCCTAATACATTTCTGGTAATCAGTCTTTCTACCACTACGAAGAATTAGTAATAATACACGTCAGAGATACAGATGGATAGTTTACTTCTTCTCTCAACACCTAAGACGTATCACATTTGGTTTGTAAAGCTGAGTATCAAAATGAGAAATGAACAACACTGAAAATGTCCTATGAAACGCCTAACGAGTAAATAAGATTACATATATGTCCGTCTTCAGCTGGGTGTTTTAAGACCCATGCCATTGCGTCCCCCGACCTGCTGAAGAGCTCGCCTTTGAGTTAATTAGGGCTGATCTGCGAACGACTAAGTAAAGCAGACAGTTGAGACTCTTGAGTTAGAGGCGACCCTTCAACAATCCGGAGTCAGTGCACAGTTACATATTTTCAATCACTGTTGTAATACTGAGTTACAAATAAAGATAATCCAGTATGTTATCAATTAATTCATCCAATAATCGTCTAAGTGACTCTTATGTGTCAGGTATATTAGTGTTCCTGAAAATTTTCTGCACTAATTTCTCTGCTGACATAAAAATTTCCACAATCTGCAAATACTAGGCCTATATTAAGAAATAGAAAATTCATAAATTTAAACAAGTTTTAAGCTGGTCTATAAAAAATTAATAGTTTACATGCATTAAACTAGTCTGACAAAAGGACTTTCTTTTTAGATAACATCTCTTTTCCTACTAGCCAACGTAAATGTCTTACACATATTTATATGGTGAAAAAAATTGTTTCTTTATTTTACAGTTTGGCTGGGTACAGAAGTATTCAGTGATGCAGACAAAGTCACGTGTCAATATGAATGGGGCCCTGAGTAAAGATGCTCTGTGACAGCCAGCGACAGAGAGGAAAGAACTCTTGAAAGAGCTATGCACCAAGACGGACGGCTCTCGAGGGAATTATGCTGTGCCAAAAAGCCACTCTCAGAAAGTTACATGCTGTATGATTCCGTTCATGTAATATTTTTGAAACAAACAAACAAACAAAAACCCCAAAATTACAGAGACAGAGAACAACACGTTAGTGGTTGCCAAGGGTTACAGATGGGGCGGGGGCGGGGCAAGGATACAGGAATGCAGCACAAGGGAGCTCGGAGGTGACGCAAGGTTCTGTATCACTCTGTGTGCTGACAAAGCGATGGTGCTCGCAGGGATCTACACGTGATAAAACTGTACAGAACTAAGCACACGCACACGCACACGCACACACACGCGTGGAAATCGGAATAAGCTCCGTGAACTGTAGCTGTCGCTTCTCTCCTGCTCTGATAGTGCATGATGATGAGGTAAGAGGTGGCCGCTGTGGGAGGCTGGGAGACCTCCCTGCCTGTTTCTTTTTCCTCCAATTTCCTGTGAATTTAATTCAAATAAAATTTACTTCTAATTATTTCAAATAAAAAGCTTTTTTATTTTTATTTTTTTTTTAAAAAAAGCTAAGGAATATGTTTCGAGGTATCGCACATATCTTTGGAGGCATATGTGTGGGGTAGAAATCGGAAGGAAGGAAACAGGCGAATCATTTTAGAGAATGTAGACAGATGAGTCATCAGCGAATCTACTGCGAAGGCAGCCAGAATAAAAGGCTTGAATGGTGAGAACCACATTTTCTAGAACTCCGCACAGAAGGCAGAAGGGGTCTGGAGGAATCGAACGCTCAGGAGGCTGGGATGGCTGACGAACAGTGTGTTCTCCTGGGAGAACAGGCAGTGGCCGTCTATGCAAAGTCAGGAGCAGTGAACAGGCTCTGCCAGCGACCACAGGACTCCATCGGCAGGCAGGTGGTCTGCGCGCGGAGCACTGTATACCGTGTTTGCTTTTCCTGAACTACGATAACCACCAGACTGGGTCTCCAGCTCCACAAGGGAAAAAACAGAAAGAAACCTGGGCCCTTTGAGCACCGGGCATGTTTTCAGCATACTCCTGGAGCAGACTAGGTGAGGATGAGGGAAGCAGCAGCTCCCAGAGTCTTGGGCCCCAAGAAGCGATGACGGCTCTGTTTCCTAGTAACTGTCCCCAGGCCAGTACAAGGTCCAGGATGGCTTCTCACTGCTCCCCAGGGAGGGTGAGCATTGGCTGAGCACAAAGAAAGAAGTCTAAGTGTTATGCTTAAGTATTAGGCATAAAGATAAAGCCAGACTGGTATGCATGAC
Source organism: Pteropus alecto (assembly GCF_000325575.1). Taxonomy (NCBI): domain Eukaryota; kingdom Metazoa; phylum Chordata; class Mammalia; order Chiroptera; family Pteropodidae; genus Pteropus; species Pteropus alecto. Next base: position 12,141,668 of record NW_006432227.1, read on the forward strand.
AAAAAAAAATCTCCAGGTGGCTGGGAGGCCTTTATTTTTGACTTCTGAATAAAATGAAAGGTTTTTCTTTTCCCAGGCATTACCCCAAAGAAAAACATGTCCCGGTTCAGTGTATAAGTTTGCAGAAGCAGAACCAAAAGGCTTCTTTACTTGACCCAGCAAGAATCACAGCCCAATTCAAATGGGAATGAACCTGCCTGGGAAACCATGGCTTTTGGGAATAGAGTGAACAAAAACCAGCTCAAGGCCACTGAACCGATTGTGTGATGCAAACTCTGGCTGAGGACTCAATGTGACCACCTGGTTGCCTCAAATAACCCACAAATTTCAAAAGTAGTTAATAATTAACTCGGGACCTAATTTTGAGAGTGAAGCTGAATGAATACGAAGGATGAAAATAACCATGCTTTTGCTATATCTGAAAATGGAAATATGTCCCTCTATCATTAAATCTCAGAACGATGTGCTAGAAATAGACATCATTATTCCACAAGCGAACTGAGTATCTGCTAAGTCTGGCAGGAGGCAAACTAGTGGGAACGAAGACAAGTGAGATACAGTTCCAATCTTCAAGGAACATCACATCTGAAAACAGGCGTCTGAAATCAGGACATACACAGAAGCGGAAGTATGTTTTCCCACTGTGGCGCACCTGTGTATCGCCTCGTTCACGATGCCTGTCCTGGGAGACACTTTGGAATGAATAAGTGACAGAACGAAGGAAGGAACTGTGGAAAATGAGTTCAAAAGGAAAGGAGGACAGGTAACGAAAGACTAATCATGGAAATACTATAATCAGAATCGATGTGAATAAAATGCTACCAATAACACTGAAAGGAACAGAGAGATTGAGAGGCAGAAAACAAATACAGGAGGATAAAACTTTTTCTAAAAGAAAGTCCAAATTTATGTGAGACCAATCAACAATTCTTTTGAATAAAAAACATTGAAAAATGACAGAGCATCACTCTTCACATCTCTGAGAGGAGGTTCGACATCTCATGAATTCACTTCAGGGGCAAAAAAGAGAGAAAGCGGTCTCAGAATGCTCCGAAATCCAGGTTCAAGGGTCAAAGCGAGACTGACACCTCCATCAACCACCTTCTGTATCCAACCACAAGGTATGAAACATGTGCCATTTACCTGAAGATATTTCCTCTTTTCTCTCTTCCTGAGAACAAATATTCTACATTCTGTCCTCTGGGGGTGAGAGAATAAGGAGCCCAGATATCTCGGCACCCTGAATCCAACTGCTTGGTCTGTGACATGACTTACGGCCACCAACCTTCCAGCTGTGATTCTTAAGAGTACCCGAGCTAACACTGAGTAGGCATCACCTGGAGCTGGCACCTTTTTAAAGTCAGTTGTTAATGAGATCCCTTTTGTCTTACTTGCTCATCAGAGAGTCACAGATTTATTGCAAAAAAGAGGCCAACAGCAATATGCTCCAAATCAAATGAGAAATGCAACCACAGATGGACATCTGGGAGTGAAGAAGCCAGCTTCTGAGCCGGAGGGCCTCTGACGACGAGCTTCTCAACGGCATCACGTATTTGCCTCAATGAAAACCACCAGCTGCTGCTTCTACCGTCTTCTCTGTCATTTTAAAGTGTATGAGGTGCTTGAGAAAAACCGATTCAGATAACAAATCTTTTCGCAACTTTTCATTCGTCTGATATGTTTGGTGACGTAAAGCAAACACATCTAATTAGCGTGGTTTCCTCCTCTTCCCCCTTCCTTCACTTTAATCTCGTTTTAAACTTATTAAATTTGTTCTAAATGAATCTGGGTTTCATTCAATAACTGGTTTCAAAACACAATGACTGGAGAAGCCACT
>NW_006432227.1:12143532-12231985 GCF_000325575.1 Pteropus alecto
CTCTGTGGGTTTCAGGGCATTCGTGGGGCACGGACGAAGGAGACTGAGGAAAACTCTGGGCTGGTCAGGAAAAAATAAATCTACTGAGAAAAATAACGGGCTAAAAATGAAGTGCAAGCACACTGCGGGAAGAATCCCACGCCTGTGTGTGGCCAGCTTCCCTCCGGGCACGTGTATGGCCACACACTCCCCCCGCTGGTCACCTGAGGGGCACAAGCATTTAAGAGGATCCAAACCAGGGTAAATATGCTAGTTCCTCTGCCACGGTGATGGTCTTTCATGTGAAAGGAAAGAATGAATGCACTGAAAACTCTTGAACTGTATAAGCGAACCACTTAACCTTTAACACAGATTTAAAGCACCCCCGTCTGCAAACTTCCTACACCCTAGAAGTTCCTATAGCATAAGTCGACGAATACAAAATGTATTTTCACTTTTAAGTAATTTCCAAGCCTGGTGACAAGATGGCCCCTATGGTTCGCTAACTGAGATGCTTTTAGTATGAGATTTTTCCTTTAAAATGCTTCTGATGTTACAAAAACCAACGAACCCAAACTTAATCTCTGGGCAACGGCTTCTGTAAACCGCTTTTCTTCCTATTTCTTTCCGTGTTGGCTTTTTGAAAACCATTATCAACTTGAAAAGGGGATCTAAATAATAAATACTCTTCATGGAAAGATTTTCTGTCCTAAAAGCAAGTTAAATTCTTACAACTCTGCTTAAGAATGTCACTAGGCACGTCACGCAGACGAGCCGCGGCAGACACCGGCTCCTGCTTGCTCTCCCGACACGAGGCTTGCTGTCCTCTGCCCCTTCCTCGCAGTGCGGTCTGTGAACCGGTGCCCGGCTGCCTGTCCTTTGTCCCTCTCCGGCAGCATCCCAGCCGTCCGGGGCCACCGTGTGTGTCCCCTGGGGCTCACTGAGGAACTCCAGTCCCCGCCCTTCTCAGAAACAGCTAACTGCCTGGGGAAGTGAAAGGAAGCAGCTCGTCCGGGCCTCGAGGGTGTCAGTGTGTCACAGACTTTGGGACACTGTGCTGAGGCGGAGGGGCTGGAGGAAAAGTGGGGACCAGATCAAGAGGGTGCTGAGGGTTTCAGGCTGCTTTCCCAGGAACACAAAGAATCACCCATGGTTCAAAACCAAGGGTTCAACCTGTGTGACTTTGCAAGTCTGGCGGCGGTGCTGTGGGTGGTGGCCAAGAGCTGGCAAAGGCAGGGGGCGCTATCAGTGGTTACGGCTCAGCGGGAGCTGAGTGAGGGAGCTGCAGCCCCCAGGACACAGGCAGCTGTAACCAGAAGCTGCTGTGGACAAATGTTTACTTAATGTGACTCCTTGAAAATAACAGTCTTTTTGTAAATACTGTAAAATCTTTTCCAGTTATGACACTGTTAAGAGCAGGAAAAGACGCTAGTCCTGTGAGTTTTCCATTTTGGTGACTGTCCCAAGCCCACAAAGCACCAGCTCCTCTGCAGAAAGGGCTGCCAGCAATGAAGGCAGAGTGTGCCAGCCCAGGGCGGGCTGAAGCACAAGGTTTGGGGGGCCCAGCAGTTTGCCAGACACGTTTCATGCTACTCCCTTCATGGGATCACAGTTTCGAGGTGGGAGGGGAGCATGGTTTTCCTGGAGCCACACCTTCAAGTGACAAACGGCCTGAGGACTGACTGCCCAGGATGCCAGATCTGGAAGTGAAGTTCTCGTCCTTAAAGCAGATTTATTGGTCTCTGATCTCTGATGCCATTAAATGAGGCAAGCCAGGCCGAGGCTTCTCCTAGGGCTTAACTCCTCCCAGGTCCTTCTCAGACCCTGTCATTCTAAGCTTTCATGCACTTAATCGGCTTCTCCCAGGGCTCTCCCACGGTCTTAACTCCTCCCAGGTCCTTCTTCAGACCCTGTCATTCTAAGCTTTCATGCACTTAATTCCAAATTTCCTGCAGGGCCTCTCACTTCCAATTTACAAAGAGCTGTGAAGTAGAGGATCTTTATTCTTAGAAATAAGACAGTAAGTTGACATCCTTCCTCGATTTGCTGTCCTATTGGAAAGTCATTTTTATTAAAAATCCTTGTTTTTCTCAAAAGCTACACCATAGTTTCTTTAATTGTAGTTTTGTATGATTTCTACTAAGAGCAACACATATGCAAGGTGTAAGTAGCACCAACCTATTTCCACAAACCAAGTAACACGTTATCTCTCACCATGAGGACATCTGGGACAGTACCGATATTAATTACCAAGCCCAGGTTGGCTTCGGTCCGTTTAAATTCAGTGCTATGTTAACACTGACTCGTATTGGCGTCTGAGAGCAGCCACACAGCCTGACAACATCAGAGGGTGCCCATGACCTCAGCCGCCTGACCGGCTCACACACAGGAAGGAAACGCAGCAGCTCTGGCCACACGTACAGGTCGTCCGCTTAGGCCAGACGGGTCTCTGACTTCAGGGATCTCCTTCGTCTCCCGTTTTCCCTGCTCGCCCCCGACCCACCTCTCCCAGCCGCCCGGCCTCCCGGGTCCCCTGCTGACACACACACGGGCCCCCAGCACCCCCAGGAAAGGCCTGCAGGAAGCGCAGCCGTGTCCCTGTCCACCGACCCGCCCAGCGTGAGCTGACTGCAAGTCATCACCGGCCACCTCCGGTCTGCGTTCGCTCATCACGGCCAGGAGCTCACAGGCCCTTTGCGGCCACGAGCTGCGTGTCCGTCTCCCGCTCTCTCACCTCTTTCACGTGGGTGTGGAAGGACACCGACATGTCCAGCAGGATCTTCCGCTGCTCCACGCGCCGAACGAAGTCCTGGATCCGGTCCTCCAACTGATGGGCGGCCTGATAAATCTCCTCCGGGTCACATTCCCCAGTCTGAGCCAGCTGCTCCGCGGCCTCTAGCAACTTATCCGCGTTGGTGTACGTGTTCTGCACGGGGGAACATCCAGAGAAATGCCAGGTGAGTAAAATGCATGCCGGCCAGGTGGGGGCCACGACCCACTGCGGCCGTCACTCTGTGCTGCTCCTGATCACTCCCGGAACGCGAACCGAAAAAGTGTGACGGAAAAGACGATTTTAGGAGTTCCCTGAGGCTCTGTCCGCAGCCTTTTCCATTACGGTTTTAGGCTGTGAGCCTCACGGCCAGCCCTCCCGCCTCGGGCAGTGAAGGGGATCCGCGGGCAGCTGCAGGCTGTCCCGACTCACCCCCGACTCACCCCCGCCTCATCCCAGGCCCCGAGCTTTTTGCGACCGCACAGCCAGATGACAGCATGGAGCCACAAGGGCCCACTTCACTTTTTCCCCCCGTTTTGTGGCAGAGCGAGGAGTTCCAGTTTTGTGTCTTTCACTATGACAGACCACTTTCTGATCGTTCCAAGTGCACGTGGAAAGGTTAACGTCCAGACAGAAGCTGTCGCCCCTTTTCACATGCTTCCACTTATTGATAATTCTGTGCTTATCTTTTTTTTTTACTTAAGAGTACATACTGTTTGAGAAAAAAGAAACAGCAACAAAATAGATACAAAATAGCCAGAGTTTTAAAGAGCTAGACATTAAGGTAAACAGATGTCTAAAATACTCTGAACATTACTCCTGTTTTAATTGCTGATAAATCAGAGGCAAGTGGGTTCCTCAAACAGGTGTGCTAGAGACTCGACACTGCTGGAGGCGAGTGCTGGAGAGAGGCTGGCTGACGGGGCTGCGGCGCGGCTGAGGCAGGCGAGGGACTTCTGAGCCCAAGAGTCTCATGGTTCCCTCGAGAAACAGGTGGAGTCTTTCCTTCATCGTCCATCCTCCCTCTCCAATGTCTTAGTCATAAAGCTGAGCAGGCTGGGTGTCTCATCGGTGAGGGTGGGTGGTTCCCAGGGCATGGGGAGGGTGTCCCAAGCCTGATAGAGGGTGCTACAGAGGGCAGCGCCCCCCCCCCGCTACTGGGAGACTGGTTACGTTCTGGGCATTAATCTACAAAGCCCGTGCGGGCTCCCCACTTCAGATAAGGGAGTTACAGATATGGACAAGGAGAAGAACCTGAGTTAATCACGTGGCACTGGACTGCAGCTGGACCTATTCATGTGAATACATGCGCACACTCGCCCGCTCCCTCCCTCTGCCCGCTGAGAGGCCCAGGACCAGTGACGGGCCCACAGCAGTGAGCACGGTTAGCACCCCGATTCCCACCTCTACGCTCGCCCGCCCCTAAAAGGAGCCTGAGTTCTGAGGGGAAAGGGCTGGTTCCAGGGCTGAGGCGGGACAAGGGACAAGATGAGCCTGAAACATCTCATTGTGTCCCAGAGAACGGAAATGCTCAAGTCAACATGGACAGGTCAGGACACAGACGTCAACTTGAGGAGGCTCCTGCTGGCCAAGTCAGGGACAATCTGAGAGGAAGCAATGACAGTGACCGTGTAATCCACTGACCACGAGAGGAAACTATGAGCCCATTCTGACAAAGTCAGATGAGGAACAGGAGATCTGCAGACGTTCACAGCATCTCCCCACAAAGCACTACTAACTACAAAGGGCGAAAGCCTGACTTGGCAGTGGGAGTCGGGCAGGCATGTCGCCCGGGCATGAAGGTGAACACCACATGTAACATGATGAACTAAAATCATGAGCCACTGATGGACGGCCTGAGAAGGACACAGCAGCGCTTCCACGATGCCCTGCTGGAGACATGTAACTGGAATCTAGTCACGAGGAACATTCTCTGAAACAACGGGCTTGAAATCTTCCAAAGAGTCAGGCCACAAAAGTCAAGGAAGGCGAAGCCTGCTCCCGGCTCGAGGACTGAGAGACCACCAAATGCCATCGCCTTCTACGCTGACCCTCCAGCTACGAAGGACCTCATGGGGACTGCGGCCTGGAAGGTCGTCCGGCATCAGTGTCCATTCCCTGGTTTTGTGGCATTGTGGCTGTAGAGCAGAATGTCCTTTGAGGTAGGAAATACTCAAGTAAATGAATGGGAAAGTTCAGGGGAAAGTCATTTGTGCTGTACTTCCAACTTCCCTGCGAGTTTAAAAAGATTTTTAAAACAGGTGCAACACACAGCGTGACAGGTATGAGGTGATCTCCACAGTAAGGACACACAGGCACAGAGCAGGTGCGCCCAGGCGTCAGGGTAGGGTAGGGAGGGGCAGCCGCTCCCTGTGCAGACAGGTCCAGGGGTGCAGCATCCACAGAGTCTACGGAGACGACAAAGACCAGGGAACGTGCATCTGCTCTTCCACTCCCCAGTCTGAACACCCCCATCTCTGGGTGCCGCGGTCGCCCATACTTACTGGGCATCGGCTACGAGAGCCACCCCCGCACGGGGCTGTCAGGTCCTGGCCTCTGCCCTTTCCTAGGAAGGAACCGGGGCCTGGAGGGCAGTCGCCAGGGGCCCAGTGGACTGGGCTACACACGAGCCCGTGGTCTCGCCCCCCGCCGAGTTGCTTAGCGCCTGGGGCTCTGCTGCTTGGCGTTTCGAATGCCCTACCCGCACCCCGCTGCGCGCCAGGGTCCACGGCCCTCTCCTCCGCCTGTCGGCCTGGATCCGTTTCCGGGGCTTTTCTCTTTGCTTTGGGACTATCCAGTCTCAGGAGAATGCTCTGTGCTAGTGACAACGGATCTTTGAGAACTGATGATGGAAATGACGGAAGAGACGTCAAAGGATCCCTTAGAATTCACTAATTATGGTCAGACATGGAAAATACATGTGTACATTTTATATATTATTTGGAATCAAATTATTTGAAATAGTTTGAAAAGCTGTCAGTTTCTAATCTGACTGCAGAACTTTTAAGAACACGGTTTTATATATACACATATATATACACACACACGCAGCTAAATATATACATATCCACTCACATTGAGTGTTATATATTCAATTTGACATGTTTGAAGCTAAGTTATAATCCCTCCTGTATAGAGCAGAAACACTGAAACAGCCCATTTCAAAAGAGCTCCGTAACAGCAGCAGCATGCTTTATAAACGTCCGCTCTCTGTCACCTCGTGCAGGTCTGTCCCTCCACATCCCCTACAGTGCAGTCTGGCGACCTGCCAACACGACTGTGACAATGAGAAGCCCTGCACGCAGACTGTCAAACCACCCAGGAGATGCCGAGTGACAAGATGGAAAGGCTCTCAAGTCGGAGCCCCACGTTCCAATACCAGTCATGTCACTGACTTCGTGACTCTAAGCCTCAGGTCCGAGACAAGCGATCACTCTGCCTTACGGTTGGACGAGGGAGGAGCCGCTCTGTGAATGAGGGGGAGAATCACGTGGTCGCGGATGATGATGCCATTAACAACAAGAGCAGTGACAGACACTGTCAGGGCCCACAGGAGCCTGAGAAGCCGGGACAGCTACACGGAGGCCGCTGTCCGGGAAAGGCTAGAAACCAGGAAATCGGAACAGAGTATGGACTTCAGTTAATAGTAATTTATCAATATTGGTTCATGAATTGTAACAAATATACCGCACTAAAACAGTAATAGTAGGTGAAATGGGTACATGGTGTAGAAACTCTCTATCATCTCAATTTTTTCTGTAAATCTAAAGCTGGTCTGAAAATAAAGTTTATATAAAAATATGAGTGTGTATATAAATGTACACACAGCAGATTTTTAAAAAGCAGCGCGTACCTATGGGCCAGTCCCGAGTCCTTCCCAGAGATTATGCCACCCAGGCCTTCCCTCCCGAGACGCCCGCACCCCGGGCCACGCGGCGTGGTCTCTGGGCAGAGTAAGTGCTCCCTGCAGTAGTCAACTCAGCATCAAGGGCTCCTGCGACAGAGGTCCTGCACACATGCTGCCCACAAAGGCTCTGTGGCCACCAGAGGCTGCACCGTGGGGTCACTTTCTGGGGACGAGGGGTTTACAGAGGAGACCCACGCTTACCCCATGGGGCCTCCCCTAGGAACCACGCTCTGCGCCTTGAGCAGACGCACGCTCACAGGGAATCGTGCTTGATGCTGCACACATGCGTGTTTTAAGAGCCGAATCCTGTTTCTTATTGTCACTACAGCCATGAAGTCACTTACTGTCTGTCATGTTTAATAAGGTGACAGTGCCTCCCAAGAGCTAAACATCACATTTCTGAAAGCTTTCTAGCAGGTAAAGACATTTACAACAAGAAACATCCCCCCAAAACAGTGTTTTGTTTTGTTTTTTTTTTAAATTATCAGAACACTAAACAGCGTTCGTTGAGCCCTACTTCTCATTTCACACTTGAGGAAAATGAGCCAGCAAGGGTTCGATGGCTTTTCCCTGGGCACAGCACTGGGGCTGGAGGAGCCAGGCCCGCACACGGCCTCTCCGAAACCCACAGAAACTCCTTCCCAGCGACAGAACCGACCCGGGATTCCCTCGCCGCCGTGGGACACAGACGGCCCTGCGTTGACACGCACGCGGACCACAAAGCTCACCCGGAGGACCTAACCCTGGGCTTTGCACGCAGCCCTGTAAAGTGGACGCTTCCACCCCACTTTGCAAGTGAGGAAACTGAGGCACAGGGAGGGGACGCGATGTGCCCGTGTCAATCAGGGGAACTGGGACTGTTCCAAGCAGCCGATGCCGAGGCCACGGTTCCCTTACAGAGGAAGTTCAGTCCCTGAAGTTTAGACTTAAAGGGAGGAGGGCTGTCTGGGAAGGAAGCTGGTCTTAGAGTCTGAAGAGACTGGACTTCTTTCTCCTACCTGCTGTCCCGTCCCTGGGAGCATCTCTCTGGGCCCAGTTCCTGGTCTGTGGGTGGAGTAATAATCACAGAGCTGAGGATTAAAGGAGATAAATTGGGGCCTGACCAGGGTGGGGCCTGAACCATTTCCTCTTTTCTTGAGAAATAAATTAAAATAGCATAATTGCTAGAGACTCAGGAAATACTGAGCCTTTCAGAAGCAGATCAGGCCCCCTTTTCCCTCCAACCCTAGACAGGACAGCCTGGCCTTACTCAAGATGGCTATCTGTAGTTGAACAGGTGAGTTTTCTTGATCTTAGGAGGGGAAAAGGAGATAAACACAAGCATTTCCAGGCCTGGTTTGAGGGCATGCCAAAAAATGTGGAAGCGCTCTGCATGCCCGCAGTCTGTCAGAGTATCCACTCGCAGAGGCTGAATGAGTCCTGAGTGGCCAGGGAGTTAGGCCATTGGCCTGCTTATCTTCTGAAAATCTAGAAAGAAAGGTAAGGTTTCCTGCTTTCTGAATGCCACACTTCTTCATCTCGGAAGACAAGATAATTACATGGCACATGTAAAATGTTGCTGACAGCAATGGCTTCGTGGAGAACAACTTCATGACAGGTTATGTCTTTGGAAGGTAATATGAATCCCCCGGGACGAGCAGACAGTGAAGGAGGCAGAGGAAGCTCTCCCAGGCTGGCCAGACGCTCTAATCACGTTAAAGACACCCGATCTCTCAAAACCAGTGTCTTCTTGAACCACTTTTCTGGGCTTTACTGGTTTTTCTAGTCATAGCTTTTAAAATCTAAAAAGGACCATCAATTTGGATGATTTAGAAGATGAAAGAGAAGATAACGGGCAAAGACCATCTTCCTTTCCGACATTCATTTGCAAAAAACTTTGTGGAAAGCATCTAAAAAATTTTTTTAAAGCTCTCGCATGAAAATGCAACATGGCTGTGTATGCCACTCTATAAACTCATTAGCATAGAATCATCCAATAGGACTGACAGTCGCTGTAAAAATAAAGAAGGAATGGGTCTTCAGATTAGTCACAGGAGGTCCTCGGCTCCTCAAGACTGTGCAAACAATGGTCCAAATACTTCCTGATGCAGCTGTGCCTGAACCCAGAGGCCCTGCTGCCGTGCCCTGAAGAAGCCACACCTGCTGTAGGACTCACGGCCACCACGTGAAGATGAGGCTCCTCCTCCCAGGAACGCCAGATCGGTTCCACATAATAAATCTATACTTAGTCCGTTTCAAAGGAATAAGCCTTTCACCACATCCTTTCTGAATCTGCTCTTACTTCATCATGCCACGACTCACTGTTTTGAAGAAGTTGACTATCTCTAAAGACAATTTAGAATTCATTTTATAGAGGATCCTTCAAAACACAACCCCAAGAAATAAACCAACCCAGCTTTAACTGTAAAAAGGACATTTCTTCTCCCTAACCCCCCTAGCTTGCTTTACCTTTGTGAATATGTTTCAGAAAATGGAATGAGCTCTTATTAAGCACTTTTAAAAACATGACTGTTTCTACTTTTAAGGTGCCTTTGAAGGCCATTCTGTCCCCCCCACCCCAAATTACATAAATCTAAAATATGAACTTAGATCTCTGCCATAAACCCTTCTATTACAATTTGTTTTGACAGAAAGCAGCAAAGATATGGAGGGCAGAGAAGGAAAGCTGGTAAAACTAGTCATTCCCCCTGTGCTAACGCGACACTGATGTCATTTTGTTCTCTGGGACGAGCTGCCGATGAAAGCAGCTACAAACACAAGCATGGTGATGCTGGCCCCCGAGGCCACAGTCTAGGCCAAAGTTGCAGCACGGGTCTCAGTAATGCCAGGCCCTCGGCCTCCTCATCAGCTCATGGCCAAGAGCTCTTCTGCTTAAAACACAAACCCCTTTCCTCCCACTCCCTTCAAAGAGCCTCTAAACAAGGAAGAGGAACCAGAGAGAGCAGTTGCCCTGCATCTTCAGGCCTCGTGGCCTCTCTCTACTTACTACATTTACCCTGTGGTCAGTTTCTGTGGTAAAGCATGGTCTCTCGGCCTCCACGGCCCAATGGGGCCCTGGAGGCAGAGCCAGTAGCTCTGAGAACCGGCCTGATGTGGTTCAGGAGTGTTCTCTGTGATGTATGACGTCTGTATGGACACAGCTGGTGTCCCCTAGGTTCTAGAGCGCCATCAGCCCCACCTGGGGCCTATCATACAACAGGAGGTCACCACATGCCTAAAGGACCAGAGATTTTCACTCTAAAGTGAGTGGAGGGGAATTAACGAGTGGCTGGGTCCCAGTTAATGGTCAACTGTGACAGACGCTGCATGTCTGCAATGAGCACCAGCAACCGCTGCAGGCCTGTTTGCTGGGTCTCGGCGGGTGGTGAGGAGGCAGTGTTAAGTGGCAGAGTGCTCTTTCAAAACAACTGGCACCTAAAAAACAGAGCAGCATCAAGTGACGTTCTTCAAGACAGCGGAGGGCCTATAAATATTTATTGCCAGGGAGAAAAGAGCTGAGAGAGTGAGAAGCTGGAGATGCAAAGAGGCCAGAACAGAAGGCCCCAGGCACTGGTGGTGGGTGGGGCGAGGAGAGCTCAGGTAGAGAGAGGAAGCTGAGGTGTGACAGTCCGGCCAGGTGTGGCAAGGAGAGCTCAGGGCCTGCACCGACGGGCGGTTTACGAAGGAGGGAGGCCCCCAGAGCGGAAAGGATGGTCATCCGCCCAGAAGGCCTGGCGCACACTCCAACTGTGAAGGCCACACGGCTGCGCTGCCCAGCAGTGCCACCCGTTGTCCCCATTGCCTGCCTCTCACACCCTCTGTTTCTGTCACAGGCTGACTTTTACTAACTCGTGGGTCTCGGCTTTGACAGCAAGAACCAGCCTCTGACAGGTGACCGTGCCTTTTCAGGAGGTCTGGGTCTGGCCTGCCCACCCCAGCGCCTGCAGAATGACTGACACGTGACAAGTGATTATTCGAAAACCAGAGGGAGGGAAAGTAGGTGCAGGCACTTGCACAGTGAGCAGAGGTGTTGGGTTTCTTTTCATGCACAGCTCAGATTTGGGCCTAAGCACTTTCGATTTAAGGGAAAGGGAGTCAGGCACCCCTTAGGATCCCAGGAGCCATGAGCAGAGCTGACAGGCAAGGCCTGAAACTCAGCTGGGTGGAGGAAGGAGCAGACAAGCACCTGCCTCTCCCCAAAACAGTGGTAAGCAACAGACCACAGCTCAGGGTGCCACCCTTGTTACCCTGGAAACCTTAACGCAGAGACGTCTCCTACGAAGAAAGTGCCCTTGCTCTTGCTGTCCCCTGAGAACCTGTGTTGACAGCTTTGATGATCGTCTCAGACCTCAGAAAATAAGTTTGCCAGGAAAAGATAGAGCAAGATCAGCCACAGAAGAGATCTCCTTAACTCAGAACAGAAGGAACTGCGGGAACTGGAGGGACATGGGTCACTGGGGTGCCGGACACACATGTGGACATTCACTAGACCCTCGTCCTTCAGATGAGGGCGTGAGGACGAGGCTGGGGGGTACCCTATGGGGCGAGAGCCTCCGTCTCCGAGGCCTGGTTGCTTGCAGTCCCGCCTCTTAGATTCTGGGGTGTCTCAAGTCTTTGCTCATATGATCCAAACTTCACATCCTTCCTCAAACCACGCTGGCTACAGCAGTCGCTTATCTTCAGGAAAGAATAAAGGGGAGATAAGAGCACATATTCCGCGTATCGAGAACATCTTCTGCTGCAAGAGGAAGGCAAAATATTTTCCAGCGAATGTGAGAAGGGAGACCGCATGCAATGCGGATAAGAAAAACCCGGAGACGTGTCCGCCTGCAGCAAGGCTGCCGCACACAGTCTTTTCTTGATTCTTGAGACCAAAAAGCAGAGAGGTTGGGATTCTCACTTTTACTTTATATATGAAGACACGTAAAGAAGGTAACTTTTTAAAGGCATTTTCACTGAACAGGGCTTAAGTGCTATTTGTTTTGCTATCCCATAATCCTATCCCAAATTTAGTTCTCTGACTAAACGAGTATGTAATTGAACCCTTGGTCACGTAAAAGCTACGGACACACCAGCCAAGGCGGACGCCTGTTTACTTCTGTTTTATAGATTTCGAGACTACAGTGTTAGATGTATATTTACACTCCTCCTTTCAAATTGAAGGCCCTCTTTATTTCCAACAATGTCTTTGTACTTTTAAGTTTATTTGCTTAATATTACTATTTCTATAAGTTGGTTTTTTTTTTTTGCAAGGGGGGAGCATATTTGCCTGGCGGGTCTTTTTCTAATACTCTAAAAATTTTAAATTTCCTGGATATTTATGTTTTAGGCATGCCCTTTGAAAAAAATACATAGCATAATTTTTAAGAGAGTCAACCAAAAAATTTTCCTTTTAACAAGTATAACTTATTTTGTGTTACCATAATTACTGATATTTAGGGACAAGTTACATCTTGCTTTGTGATATTTATTATGATTTTTCTTATTCTCATTCTTTTGGCTTCCAGCTGATCCATTTACCTGTTTGTTTATCTGATTTTCTGTACTTCTTTTCCCTTTACACTTATTTGAAAGTGATGCCTTCTGTCCCTAGACTTTTCATGGTCATTCAAAAACTGCTAACATGCGCACCGAGTTTGCAAATCTACAATAAACAGTAAATCCTGCCCGCCTCCTCAAAACACCTTCCCCTCTCCCGTGCCAGTGGCCTGGTCCTGTAGTTCTGTCTTGTTTTTAACTACTCTGCGAATTCACTGTCTTTTGTTTAAACGGTCAACCTTTGAGATTTCCAAATGTATTTACCAATATCCCTGTTCGTTGCTGATCCGAGTCCTTCTACTTCACCTCCTCTCTCAGACCCCTAACTGTGCCTATTTTTCAGACAAGAGAGTTAACCTTGGAAACGTTAAGAGATTTCCCCAAAATCACACGGCTAGTGAGCGTTACAGCCAACACGAGTTCCACAAATCCCATGCTCTGAGCACACTCCAGCCTGTGCCTCCTGTTCCTAAACACACACGTTCAAAAGGACTGGGAAAAGGACAGGAAATGCTGGCCCATCGTTACAGAAATGCAGGGACTGTTATTCTCTGATTACGAACTGAAATTTCACAAACGAGTCAACAAACACTGGTACAATAAATATCTAGTATGTTTTTCTGTTTCAAGAATATCACATTTTTCAAAAGGGTCACCTGATTAAATCATCTTTCTGCATCAGCGATGACAAGTTCATTCTGAAATCTGAGTACCATCTCTTCCGAAACACCTTTAAACACATCTGGCCGAGGCCAAATCATCTCAGAGGCAGTTAAAACAGTCATTCAAAACCAACCAGCTAGGTATTTAAGGAGAAAACAGTGAACATCATTGTCTTACCTGCGCCACTTCTTCAAAATCTTCATGACGTTTCTGCAAAGCTCTGGCCCGATGCAGAGACTTCCCCACACCTGTGTGTTTGCTCAGGAATGCTTCCCCGTGGTTCTCGATCCAGTCCAGCACCTAAAACGAAAACACGCATATATTCCATAAAAACAGTGTTCTGCCTTGTTCGAGGTTCAGGGCTGTCCATTAAAGATATTTTCTGTTTTCAAAACTCTCTAAGAAATAAAAAGAAGAAAAAAAATCGGAAGCAATTGTATACTAATCTAACACAGCTGAGAACTGTATTTCCTAGCAGCTTTCTCACCACGATTTTAATCAGCTCTTACTTTAAATATGCAAATCTATGTGTAAATGTTACATGCAATGATTAAATAAAATCTCACCTCATCTTATGCATGATTGAGTCACAAAACTGACTTGAGTTCCGTATAAGAAAGTAGTTATCAAGCCACACGGGACCAATTTAACTTAACATTTTTATAAAAATCAAAGCTTCATAACTCAGGCAATTTGAGTTTAACTACAGAGTTAATGTGTTCCTGTTTCTTTTTTTAGAAGACTTAAAACACAGACGTAAAACCTAAGACAACAAAACACTTAAAGGCCTCTGTCCTGGTACTGAAGATAATTTATTTTATAAACTAAGCTGCTGTGAAAGCTAAACATTCCATGAATTTAATTACTTAAAAGTTCTTGTTGAAATCCACTACACTAAAAAAAAAACAACAAAAAAAAGTGAAAGTAAAGTTATGTACTCCGATGTTTTTAAGTTCATAGTTGGGACCGTGTACTTCACTGGCTCCTGGACTTGACAAAACACTAATGATACCTAACAAAATGTTCACACTACATCAAACGCATGCTTTGTCGCTTTCTGAAGGAGGAAAAAAATGAAGTCAGTGACATCTTTAGCTAAAAGCTAAAAGTATAGCCAAAAGATATTATTTAAATATACTTGTTAATATGCCTCTCAAGTACCGAAGGCCGCCTGTACTCTGCATTTAAGTAAATATGGCAACTATGCATAAGGATCAATACGATCTGGGACTAAAGAATCAACTGGACAGGGGCAGGTCTGAGACAATGGTGTAAAGGGCAAGCTGGAAGTGGACCGGTCACAGCACTCTGCTGACGGCAAAATAAAGGGCCCTAACGTGGGGTTTACTGCTACACAGAGGATTCCACACCCTTTGTCACCTGAGCTATAGAAAAGGTCAACTATGCTGACAGCTACAAAGAAAAGAGGCAGCTGGTGAGGGCCAGAGCCCCCTGTTTAGGGACAAGTGGACTTGT
The DNA here is from genome assembly GCF_000325575.1 of Pteropus alecto. Lineage (NCBI taxonomy): Eukaryota > Metazoa > Chordata > Mammalia > Chiroptera > Pteropodidae > Pteropus > Pteropus alecto. The sequence goes on from NW_006432227.1 coordinate 12,157,845, forward strand.
TCTCCATTGCTCCAAACCAGTGACCTTCAGAAGCCAAGGGACTGAGTGGGGGTCCTTTCTGCATAGGGTTTAGCAAAGTTAGCAGTACATGTAAAGAAAATGACTTCGAACCTGAAGAAATCTCTGGTGGTCCTCTGTAAGGACCCTTACGGAACTGGCAGAAGCTGCGAGCAGAAGCGTGTGCACGAGGGAGGGTGGGGTGGGCATGGAGACCAAGCCTCGCAGTGGGCACTCAGGTCAAAGCGGCACGTTTACCTTATTACGATAGTTCGTTCGCTTCTGAACCCTGTCTGTCAACACCACCACTCTGCCAGTCAGCAGGAGGTCACACTATCAGAGTAATTCTCACTGGATCCGTTTGTACTCTGTCAACTCAGTCCACCCTCATTTCTAGTGCCCCATGCACAAGCGCAGGGTCCAGCTGTGTGCCCTTGGGCAAGTTTCTTATCACCTCTGCGCTGCAGCTTCCTTACCTGCTCAGGAGCGAGAACCGTGCCGGATTGTGACTATTCAGAGATACCTATGTTCAGCGCCTTGATTATCGGTGCGGCAAATACCTGGGACTTGTGCCATCCTACCCCGAAACCATAACCCACAGCAGGCTTCCCTCTAATGGTAAGCTCTTTATAGCACAGGCTACAAATATCCCAGAGCTTTTTAACTAGTGCACTTACTACATTATCTTTCTTTCCTGAGATGAGGGAGAGAAACCTTTAGGATCCCCATTAGTAGGTCGTGGGACGCTCACTGCCTGACTTCAAGGCAGACACGAAGCTGCTGAGTTCTTTACACCACAAGCCCTTAGTACAGATTTTAAAATACCTGTTTTAAAATTCTCTCCTAAAGAAATGTCTAACGACAACTTCAAGACATCTCAACCTCAAAGAATGGATTCAGTTAATGGAATGAGGCCAACAGCAGGCGAAGACAAGGATCAAATATTTTAAGAATGAAAATAACTTAGAGCTATATAAGTTAATACCTATGACACGGTCCACCTGCCTAGCAGATCTGCATAAAGGGCTGGGAGACTTTTTTTTGTTAAATCATAACTATAGTATGTTCTGTATATTCCTCAACTGTAAAAAGGAAAATGAAGCCACAGGTAAAGCAGCAAACCTGATGATTACTGGTAGCTCAACAGAGACTCGAAATTAGACACAATTTCAAAAAGTAAAAGATTGACATTATTTGGCATAAATGGTTGGAGAGAGCAAAAAGCAGTATTTTGACAATAATAATAATTTGTTTTGTAGGCCTAAGAAAAGTGTTTCGGGAAGCATGAGTTGGAAGTAAAAGCTATTATGAACCATCTGCTCAGGTCATCATGGTCATTTTTCTTTTATCAGTGGTTCCTTTAGACAAAAACTGTAAATACCAGGTGAAAGTATGTTTCCAACAAATATGAAAACAATTCAAAGAATAGTGTACAAATTACAAGCATTTTATTAAAAAGAGCAACAATCATGAAATCTAGCTCATATTCAAAACCAAACTCCGTGACATGCTTTTACTTTATAAGTCAGAGGGCATTTCTGGATTGCCAAGAAATTCTGAATCAATAGACTTGTCAAGGGAGCATTTTAAAGACATATCTGTGAAATATTTCAATATTAAAACAAAAATATTTGCAAAATAGGGGGCTTCCTCAACCTAGTCCAGCCAGCTGTCTCCCAAGCTCAGTTATGGCCGCTGCTGTCAGCACTCTGTATGCGACCTCAACCCAAGGAAGAACAAGACTGGCACAGGATTTGCTGCTTTGCTGCCAGACACAAGAAGGGTGAAAAAAGCAATTCCCACGGGCTACCTGGTTCAAGGCAGAAAGCAAAGCTGGGAGGCCAACCCCGGCTCCTTCTCGGTTCACAAGATGTGGCGCAAGACCACGCCTCTGCCGTCACTGCCCTCCAATAACACAGGACGTGGCGCAGAGACCACGCCTCTGCCCGTCACTGCCCTCCAATGACACAAGATGTAGCGCAGAGACCACGCCTCTGTTGTCACTGCCCTCCAATGCCACAAGATGTAGCGCAGAGACCACGCCTCTGTTGTCACTGCCCTCCAATGCCACAAGATGTAGCGCAGAGACCACGCCTCTGTTGTCACTGCCCTCCAATGCCACAAGATGTAGCGCAGAGACCACGCCTCTGTTGTCACTGCCCTCCAATGCCACAAGATGTAGCGCAGAGACCACGCCTCTGTTGTCACTGCCCTCCAATGCCACAAGATGTAGCGCAGAGACCACGCCTCTGCCCGTCACTGCCCTCCAATGACACAGGACATGGCGCAGAGACCACGCCTCTGTTGTCACTGCCCTCCAATGACACAAGATGTAGCGCAGAGACCACGCCTCTGCCCGTCACTGCCCTCCAATGACACAGAGTTCAGCGCAGAGACCACGCCTCTGTTGTCACTGCCCTCCAATGGACACAGTGACAGCCCAAGGTCAAGGAATGAGCCACCAACACTTGACACATGGATATTATCTCTTAGCCTTCAAATGTCAGATCTGCAGGAAGTCCTACAGATTGTTTAGCTTAACTCCCTGTTTGTAATTACAAGATTGAATATGATGATGGCAAGTATGATTATGCTCATTTCTTAACTAATAATGATGCTGCTGTCAGCATGGTGCTCTAGGGTGCTGTTGGCAAAAACTAGATAAGACCTCTGATACAGAACAGCCAAGAACACATTAAGCCAGTCTATTTTTATTGGTAATTCAGGACCCAAAGAGAATTCGGAGAAAATATACAAACATCTGTCAACTCCAGCTACTGTTTTAAAGAGACAATACTGTTTTCTGTCATAATGAGCCCCTTCTAAGTCACATTTTATGCATATAAAATGAAAATAAGCTCTTCTGAGTCTACATTCAGTAAAAAAAAAACCCCTACGATTACATGAAGCAAATGAAAAATAAAGGTACTGCTAAAATATTCTGCATTCTTTATATAAAAGAATTTTTCCAGTTGCAAAATATGAATATCCTCCCTGCCCTACATTCTCTACTGAACCAAAATTTACCTAGTTTCACTTATTTTAGTTACTTTTTGTTCAACCTGTTGGCTTTTATTTAAATCACTGGGGATGCTGATGTAGAAATGGAAATACTGTTTCCAGTTTCGCTCTTAACCAAGTGCCGCTGAAAGAGACATTTAATCAGAGGCTTCTTGATCACTGAATCAGTGGTATTTTAGTCATTATAACAAAGGATGACTGATCCACCAAGCAATGTCACTTCAAATTTGCTAAGTGTAAACAGGTGACCAAAAAGGAGGCCTTCGCGTAGGAACTGTTAATTTTTATTAACATCTGGTGTTTAGTGTTGCTGTGATGATATCCAATACTATACTATTAATTTATCCACAAAGTTTAAAATCACAAATGAAGGAATATTCTGAGTTTAAATTACTAGACTCCATATACCCATCCTATCTTAGGCTGCCTGACCCTTTTTTCCTGAAAGCTCGGAGTGTATTTTAGCCCTGAAGCCAGTGTCGGTCCCGTGAGCCCAGGTTAGCCACCAACGGCACAGAGAACACAAAGCCTGGGCCAGGTGTGAAGGGCTGGGCTCCGAACTGCTACTCTCTCCTTTGCTTTCTCCATTTCCATTTATCCACTCCTGAGATGACTGACTAAACTTCAAAGTGTTTTTTTTTTTCCAAAAAAGTCTCCTTCTTAAGTAGCTATTTTCCCTCCACAGTGATGGGTGGGCAGGCAACTGCAGCTTTTAAGAAAGGCCTTTCCTTGCCCCCATGCCAAAAGCCCCACTTAAATATTTAAGAAACAGGTCAATTCAATTTTACTCTGATTAGCTCACACGGGAAGCATCTCCCTCAGATCAACAACCGTGAAGCAGTTAAAAATCCACAAGACTTCTGGGAGCCTCGGCCAAGTCACGTGACTTTTTCGAGGCTCGGTTTTACCACCCGGAAAATGAGGGGCTTGGCCTGACACGATTGCAGGGGCTCTGCATTCTACGATGTGCACGGCATAACTCTTGCAGTGAAGAGAAACAGACATACAATTCATGCACATCTGAGGGAAGAAGAGGGTCCGCCATTCTCCGCTGCCTGACGGTAAGGATGGTTCCCCACCCCGGCCCCCACTTTTCTTTTTCTCTCTCTGCTGGAGCCTAGAACTCTCTGTTTCTTCATTCACTGTACTTCAAAAGTAAAATTAAGTTTTGTTCTAAAAATATACATAATTATTCTTAGTATGGAAAGATCTTTTTTAAATGGTTTCTAGAAGATTCCAAAGTATACTAAGCCTAATAATGCTCACTGGGAAAAAGGAGCTATCCAAAAACACAAAACCTCCAGAATCCTCCGTCAAGTCCCACTCAGCGAATGTATGATACAGAACCTAAATGCCCTGCACTGCAAGAGCTACTTCTGCTTCACGAACACATGAGCACATGAAGTGTCACCTCATGCCCCTTCCTGGTTTGAAGGGAACAGGCGAAACCTGAAGAAGGGCTCTGCAAGGGGCAAACAGGCTTCTAAAATTCTACATCATCCATCCATTCATCCGTCTACCTCCTCGACATATATAAATCACCGGTTCTCCTGTTTGTTACCCTAGTTTTAAATACATAAGCACATGAAATTGAAGGAAAACCGAAAAGCTCAGGAAGGGAGAGAGAGAAAAGAAGAAAAGCAGGCAGGTTGTTATTCACACAAACAGTTCCACGTTGGCTACTCCCAGGAAACCCCAGCAGAAGTATCGCTCTGCCAACACGAATTAATCCTTTTAGTCATTTTCTAAACTTTGACAAACTATGCATCTCGTTCCCCTCAACCTTTCAGGACTGACTCCACCGCACAAGAAGCAGGGCCCCCCACGGGGCCCCCACGGCCTCGGCCACGCCCGGCCACACTCCTCCAGGACAAGACCGCTCGCCTTTCCGGGGCGTCCTGCGGGGAGCAGGGCTGTGCGGCCGGGACAACAGAAAGCGCGATTTGGCCTGACTTTTTTTAAATGTCCTCATCGTAACGTTATTTATTTAAATGTAGTTATTTTGGTATTTAATTTTTTTTTAAAGGGAGGAAAAAACCCTGTATTTTCCTGATGGAATGAAATAGCTCAGAGTGGGAATATTTAGGCAACTTCCAAACATTTATTATTGACCTAAAGACAAAATATGATAAATTTGTTCTAAGAATTGTCTGTCAATTCTCAGTATGGAGTTGTCACAACGTTACTGCAGATAACGCATCAAAAACTATGAAATTACGGTAAAGTAGCGGGATTTATAACTCGGCCATTTAAAAACTAAAATGAAACCATCGAGTGAAAAAAAATATTTTATCATTCTCAGTTTGGAAATAAATGTAAAATAAAGTTATCCAAAGAAAATGTTCATAGGTCCAGATAACATTATCTGGGAAACTAAAGTTATTACAGATTAAGTCTATTTAACGAACCATACAAGTATGTGTATATACGCAGGCCGGATATGTGCACGCATGAAATCTTCCCTGCCAGCTAATCCCCTGGCACTTTCCTCTTGGGGGACCTGGCAATGTGCATGACACTCAGTAAGAAGGGGTCCCAAGCTGCTTGGGTTTGTTCTTGGCTCTGCCCACTCCTGGTCACCCTGGCTCTGGAGGCATGTGTGTCCTCGAGGGCTTGATGGCCTCAGTTTTCTGGTCACTTCTGATTTACCTCAGAACCCTGGGCTCCCGTGTCCGGTGCTACCGGCTCACAGTGCCAGCGCACACACCCTGCACGCTTGTACTGTGTCTGCTTTGGGGTAGAGATTCATCCATTTCCCAGCCCTTTTAACTTCCACCGGTGAACTTTCAGCTTTTTCCAGGCTGTGGTTACTAAGATGACTCTGACAGCCAAGTGTATCTGGCAGCCAAGTGTCTTCTGGGTTCACTAGGATAAAAGGTAATTAAAGCTGACTCTAAATTCACCATAAGATCCGCGGTTAGCCTGTCTGCTCTTAGCAGGTTCTCGGTCCCAAACACGTGCCCTCCACTTTCCTAACTCCGAGCAACTCTCAGAAAAGATACGATCCTCTAACCATTCTTGTGGGAATGGAAACTGAGGAGAATGTTACACAGCGAGCGCTACAGAATGGTTCTGGTGAGTGAGATGAGAAAAATCTACCCTCCTGATTTATATTAATAAACAAAGGGCAAATGAAGTTCAGGAACCTTCACTTAAGAGCTAAGTCCAGGGTAGGTGATGCCAACCCAGCGCCTGAGGCAGATATCACGGGGAGACAGATGGCTTTTGCTGGCAGAGGACAGCAGCCCAGGACCCAAGGTAAACCTGTGAAATCACTTCTCTGTAGCCCCGAAACCCGTTTCTTTGTCTCTCTGGCATGTCCTCCTGACTTCCCTCTCCTGCAGGAACTAGGCATTTAAGACTCTCACTTTGCATTCAAGTCTTTAATGTTTTAAAGATCTATTCACACTTGCGAAATTCCCATGCACCAAAATTATCCCTTCCTTCCTCAGCCGCCCCCAACCCCCCAGTATCGATCAAAGCTCCTCAGGCAGATGCCCTAGGTGGATTACTTGATTCCAATATAAGGCCAACCCTTCTCCATTCCAGAATAAATGAAGAAACTTTTCACCCAAAAGAAACTTTTAGCAAAATTGGGGAATGCCTTAACTTTCTTCATCTGTTCGTTTATTCACTCAAAAAATACTGATCATCTACTATCCCAGACACCTGAGACACACCAGGGAATAAAAAACACAGATGGCTGCCCCGTGGACCTCACATTTCTGCTAAGACCTCTCCATGACTCGCGTGGATGTCCACGACGGGAATGCCATCCACCCACCTCTCTCGCCCCCAGTGTGGCTCCTCGCACTGCATCCGTTACACTGCAACCAGAGCAATCTAAGCCGAGCAGCATCTGTCATCCACTGCCACCCCCACCCGGCTGCCCACAGCGTCGAGTCAAAATGCTCTGCATGCAGGCCCTGCACAGTCTGAACTCGATGTGCTGCGGCCGGGAAAGCAGAGAGGAAAGATCCACGTTAGTGAGCACCTGCAAAGCACCAAGACGAGCTCGGTGCCATACAGATGTCCCCTCACGTGGCCCTCAGAGCCATTCACGAGTCACTCCAGGCCCTGGCACCAATCCGCCGCACTCAGTCGAGGTTCACTGCGTCCCTGCAATGGTGTCCTAAATCTTACAGAAACAAGGCCCAAGCCTTCGTCGTGGAGGTCCCCTTTCCAGCACTAGCTCATGCCTCCCCACGTCTCCGTTCTGCCCACAGGAGCGGCTTCCTGGACAGGCCCTGCCCTGTGGTGTCTCTGCTCTGCTTGCACTTCCTGTTGCCCACTCCTCCACCTGCTGACCCTGCCCTTCTACTCAAACTCTGCCTCTCCCACGAAGATTTCCCTGGTGTTATGTGCACCTCTACTACAAGGCTCTATATTTCCTTCTATACTAGGCCCTTGATGTTTGAGAAGAATACAGACAAAGCTCTCAGGAATCCCCGAATCTGCATGAGTTGCTGAAGCACAGAGCTGTCCCCTTACAGTGCAGGCACAAGGGAGGCAGATCACAGATGAGGGTAGCTGGTTCTATTTACTCCCTCATTCTGGGCAGCACCTTGATAGGCATGCCAAACAGATTCTTTACGAAGATTATACTTGACAACAGCCAAAGACATAAATGATAAATCTGAGCGTGTTATGGTCTAATTTACGAGACTACTAAATCATCTACTCTTACTAGATCACAATTCCTTGAGCAAAGGAACTTTGAATGTCACACATTAAGATATCTGGGGGTGGGGAGAAGTGAAGTGTGGATGAAAAGAACCGAGAATGGACTGAATGTTCTTGACCATCTTTTCGGAATGTTAGTTAATGGCGCAAACATCAACCTGGAGAAAGTTCTTCCAGAGCTAACTCAGTGGAGATGACACACACACACACACTGGGGAAGCTGAGGGCTTTTTTAGGAGATCTCCTTGCCTGAGCTTGTTTTGGGGGAGTCAGCCCCGCACAGTGCAGACTTCCAAGGCTCATTCACCTCACCCGACATGCGGGGGTAACTAGATCCCACCCATTCAAGAGGCAGGTAACTGAACAGGTGAGCAGGAAAGCAAGTTTAATAGCTTCCTGACATGGATCACTTACAGACTATCATCCCACGTGGCCAAGTACAGCAAAAATAAACGATCCTGTTTTGCTAAACTAAAGCACACTCTAAACTGAAAAACACCGCCTAACAGTAACCCAAGTGTTCGTTAATTCAACCACACATCTGCTGGGGGGCTGCTCTACCAGAAAACATAACGTGATGGGACGACGTGTACTCTTTGATGATTAAAAAATATGACGCAGTCTTGATTTTATTTTTACGTTAACAATGGTTAAGTAGCTAGCATGCGTATTTGGGCCAATTTCCCACTCCCCAAGCCCATCCTTTGATCTGGACAAGTGCCAAGTGCTATGCGAAGTAGCTTCACCTGGCCCCACACCACAGCTCCTGACTCCCCACCCGAAACCACCTCCGCATAGAAATCATGACATTGCCTTTGCTTGTTATGGAAAAATTACCCACTAAAACAAAATTACTAGCGTTTCAAAAACCAATCGCCATGCCGCAGCCCTCCCTGCCCCGCGCCCTCCACAGCAGGTAGACACCGTTAACAGCCACGCACCTTTCGCTGTCCACAGACGCGTGCACACGCTTCTGAGGGCTGTTCTCATGGAAACGTCCTCATTCCAAACCTATCGTGTGGTGAGCTGCTTTTCTCTTTTCTCCATGGCATCTACAGATGCCGTGTAATCACCCCGAACCACCAAACCAAAATCACCTGCGGGATCTCTAGTTGGCTTATTATGTTTTTGTATTTACACGTTTATCTTCCGCTGATGTCTTTCTAAAGTACTACTATGTTTTCCCTCATTTATTCTCAGCTAACCTCTCCTACTTCATGCTCAATATGGCAAAAATGTCCACGTGTTGTAATTTCTTGAGTTTCAGAAACACATTCTTGGTTCGCATGGATTCTTTTGAGGTCATGTTCGCTTTGCTTCATCTTATCAACTTTGCTCCTTGCTTCCCAAGTCCAGCCAAAGAACAATTTCCTGTTTGCATAACAAGTCTAAACCATTTCTGATCACTTAATCAACAAAACCTTTCCCTTAAAGAGCAATCACCTGTTTTCTGTGGAATGCTAACAGGACCCTGTATGCACTGTGCACTGCAAACATCTTCTCCTGCAGACATCCACCCAACCTACGTTCTTGAGGAAAAAAGCTAGCTTAAAGAACTGGCCTCCTTATTGTCATAATTACCTTTTTACATACAAAAATTGATGTCTGCTATTTTCCAATTCAAACGCATTAAGTATTTGGCACTAAATGAGATGGCTATGCCCCGCAGCCTATTGCCATAGGCTCCTCTGCTCAAGCCTCCCAGACAAAACGGTCCAGTGAACGGGGTTATTCTTATGTGAAAGGGGCCCCAAGGAAATTTAAAGGGGGACCTGCAGCTGCTGCTTCAGACACAAGTTCAGAATGTGTGTCGTCCAGGGATGGGTGATAGACACTTGATCAAAGGACTGAGGTGGGCAGGAAAACCCTTTAATAATTACATTTAAACTACTAACAGTTCACGGTTTATGAAAGTTTCTGGACACCAAGGAAAAACAGTAATCATGCTTTCAACCTTACGACTTCAGTTCTAACTCCTGGGCTTTGACCCTGCCCCCCTTTCGCTCCTTGCTTTATATTCTTTCTCTGGCAATTAACTCCTTTGACTAAAACAACATTGCAAAGAAGCATGAATCACGTCAAAATCATCGTCCCTAAAGCATTCTGTACATGCAATCTTCAGAGAACGCAAAAACCAGAAGTAGAATCAAAACGCTGTCGTGAAAATTAAAAACTATGCCACGATTAAAAGTATTCTGAACTCACCAGATCCTGCTGCGGGAGGAATAATGGCCAATAACCAGTGGAGAACCTATGTGTTTATCAGAATGTGGCCTGACTTTCCACAGCCTCAGCCCACTCAGTAGAAAACCCACTCACCTTCCGATGAGGCTAGTCGGGAGGAGGGGGGTAGAGAGTGAAAGCTGAGTTCCTACGTGTCCGAACAACCACCTGGGCTCCTGGACGCCCAGGGGGAAGAGTGGCTTTGTTCCAGACCCAGCACTGTGGCTTCACGTCAGCGGCCTCGCTGCCAGGAGCATCCCTGCACCCCCAGAACTCCTTACCCCCGAGGTGATGCCTCAGTCACGCCCTTGCTTTTCCCTCTCTTTTAGAGCAAGGACACAACTATTATCTTATTTATCACTAAAACTGTATCATATTTTATACGCCCCCCGTTTTAATCCTTAAAACCCTGGTCGCAGGACAAACGTCCTTACTCCATAATAAGGAGACAAACAGTATGGGACCTGGGCTTACTCTTATTCTTATAACAACAACAACAGAAAAAGGGATGTCAACTGCTTACGAATGAAGAGCCACTTTTCATCAATCAGACAGCTGTTTATTACGCCCCTACTGTGCTCCATGGACTGCACTACCTACCAGATGGAAAGAGGCACGATTAGCTCATTGCTGGAGTCATCGGACAGCGGACAGACCTACATTATAACGACACCCCAGTGTAAGCACCGCTGCCATTATTCTCATAAATAAACATAACTGCGAATGACCTGTTTCAAGACGAAAACTCAGAGTCCCAGTTAAGGCCCAGGATCATCTCACGCGTTCCCCGCGCACGAGCTAGTGCGTGGCCGAGAGCAGCCTGAGGCGGGTTCTCGGAGCCCTGCCTCCCCCGCACGGTGACCAAAGAGGCCGTGTGTGTTTTCTCTCTCCTATCTTCGTCTTCCACTCTCTCCACCAGCACAGCGAAGGCGGGTGTGACGGGCGCTCCCCCCGCCCGGACTCTAACTCCAGATCGCCCCCCGCTGGACGAGCGCTGCATCCTGCTGGAAGACACACAGCTGCAGCCGCTGGTGCAGCCGGACCTTGCGGTGCTGCCAGATGTTCTCGAGCTGCCGCTGGTGGTGCAGCACCTCGTGGATGACATCGAGGACGTGGTGCACGGCCTTGGAGTAGTTGGCGGAGGCCGTCAGGGAATCGGAGCTGCCGGGAGTCAAGGGCCGCTGGAGCTTGTCAAGGAGTGACTTCCCGTCCTGGCTCACCTGCCCGGAAAACGGACGAGCGGTTATCAACGAGAGATCATCCCAGATCTGTGGCTGTACCCCGGCCACGCTGCAGACACACATGGGCGCACACACGCGCATGTACGCACACTCACACTCACAATCACAAACCGCGGTTCTACGCTCAGAGCTATATTTAATAAAGAACAAAATAACATTAAAATCAAATCCATCAGTTAGTTATCCAACGACACCTCGAAAACAAATGTGGTAAAACACCGAGTTAAAAGAACATTCATTATCATAAAACACTGTAGTAGATGCTACTCTTAATGAATAAACATAGTATTTTGCCTTAAATGACATGTCAGCTGGTATAAAATTGCACTGCTGGGATATCTGTGAATTAAATTTATAAAGTAATTACTTTCTCTTGAGATGTTACGTTAGAATACAACGATCACAGTGGAGCGAATTTTGATGCTGAATCTTGAAACCTCAGTTTAAAAAAAATCAGCAATTCAGCACCAGGCAAGGAATATGTCCATAAACACTCTGACATAGTTGCATACAACATTACTTCACAGAATAAAAAGAAAAATTTAAATGCCATTTTATTTGGTTCATTAACTTAAAAAAGTAATGTTAATTAAAGCATCATCATCTTCTAAAAGAGATGTCAGCTCATATGATGGCAGTTAACGATCGAAGCGCAATTAAATGAAAGCGTGCGGACTAACCGAAGGAAGAGGGAGAGATACGGAAAGAAAAGCATTATGGATTTTTCATTTTACGTGATTCTTAAGACTTAGGAACGTTTACGCCAGATGTGGTAGAAAAAAATGTGCCCTGATCAGACAATAAAAAGGGCACGTGACCCGTACAGTAACTGGGTTGTGTGATTCCAGGGCTTGAGGCCGCGTCGCTGAGATTTCAGCGTTCAGACGCTTCTAAATCTTAGAACCTCGGCTTTCCACCCAAAGGAGGAGCGAACAGGAGCCTTGTTACAGAACAGGGTTCAGGGGCAGGCCCTCCGGATAAGGAGGCACAGGCTAGCGCGGGAAGCCTCTAGCAACCCAGATCTGGCTGCAAGCGAGAGAGTGTGGAATTTTCTAATCTCTTCCTTTAATCCTCTTGCTGCGTTAAGTCGTGCTGGAATGTAACATTTTTTCCCAATAACTGCTTTCAAGATCTTTGTTCAAAGTGCTGACTGCTCCTTATGAAGGCTGGCTATCAGCCTTCATAGATTAAAATTGATCCACCACACCAAGATGGTAAAACTTAAGTGAAAACAAGCCAGGCAGACGTAACCAAACAAAACAGGTAAAAAAAGGACCACCTGGACCACTGAGCCCGGGTCAGGCACACGTGGAAACAAAAAGAATGGGAATGTAAGTCTTCGAAAGCAGGGAGTTGCCCCAGAAGTTCCTGGAACTTGAGTGGGCAGCCAGTGAGTGACCTGGGGGAGGGACTCACAGTGATGGATTCAGAGAGGCAGGATAATACCTTAAAATAAATGTCCTGCTTTTTGTAATTATCTCAGAAAGGCTCTATTTAACATGTAAACATACAGTTGTTATTGTTTATTTTTTTTTCTTTTTCTTGCCTATTTATAACATACACTGATTTTTCTGGGAAGGCAATTACCATTTACCAATTACCAAAGCAATGCAGTGCTTGGTTTTCCTTAGAACTTTACAGGAGTTGCTTTTGCACAATATCAGCATGATAATACCATGCTCAGTACAAGTCACCAATCCACCACACGTCCGGTCTGCATCTGTAGCTGCCATACTCACGATGGTTTCACATATATGGTCAGCATCTGAATATCTAATTTTTTCTCTCCTAGTGTCCATGTAACTTAGGCATTTACGAATTGAAACACATTTTATCATAATCACCTTTTGTCTCTAATTTCTATGTAGCAAACATGTAATTTATATAGATGTACATATGTAAACTTCACATGATACATTATTATCCATCCGTTTTATTGCAGCAGGCATCATAAACATTTTGTGAAGCAATGGGGGTGCAGTATCTCTTAGGACTGAGAACCAGTACTCCGACTCACGCATTTATTGTGTACAGAGCCTAGAAAGAATTCCTTACAAACATCTGGTCTACGTCTTACTCCTTAAAATGTACAGAAGTCAGGAAATGTACACCAGAGCATATGGTTTGGTGAACATGTGTCAGATATAGATTAGAAGGTGTGGCAGAAACCGACAGCTGCCTCCTCATAGTCCACTAGCCCCTCCTTGATAGCCAAACCCCTATGTTCAGGAACAGTAATACCACAGCTGTAAAACTCATTTCTCAGCTTTGCTTACAAATAGAAGTGGCCAATATATAGAAGTAAAAGATGCTGAAGGGGGCTTCCCGGAAAGTAACTGTTTAGGAGGCTGAGCAGGCTCATTCCCCTTTGCCTCTTTCCCCTCCCTAATGCCAAGAACTTAGTGGAGATGGCTGGTGCTTCAGCAGTTATTAATGACCTTGAGATAGCCTTAAGGACGGCAGCCCACCTGCTAAAAGAGGCCAACCAAAAAGACGAAAGGATCCAAAAATCCTCTTACTGCCAGAGCTAGCACATCAGCCCTGGAATGCCAGCACTGGCAGAAAGCAAACTTTTATCTTAAGTCATTGTTTTGGATGTTAGAACAGCAATACAAGATGACAAATGGGTCCTCAGCCCTCACCAAGTCTCCAAAGGCATTTATGTAACATCATTCATAATCTACTACTGAGAAGGAATAAATAATCTCAGCAAGAATATTACAATGATTATGTTTTTCCTTGGATGTCTTTGTAACTGTTTAGCAGAGATGGAGAGCAGATATTATTACTGGGTTAGGACACCATGCTTGCTCATGGGGGAGGGGGGAGGATGGCTGCGAACAAATTCCTTAACATAAGACAACTCATTAAGCAAAGCTTTGCCTTCCTGGAACTCCAAGGCAGGAATTAAGGTGTCTCTGTTGGTGCCACTGGCGGTACTGTCACTTCGTGGTAGAGACTGTGGCAGCAGAAGTAGCATAAAGATTCTGGGCAAGAAAACGACTCTCACATCCACCAAGACCAGACAGCATGCAACCCCAAAGGGCATGCTCAGATATCACATTTCTCCAGTGAACTTTTCAGAAATGATCCTATTTTATTTCAGTCTAGCTTTTTTAGATTTGTCAACTTGAAAGGTATTATTCAAGCACGTAAAGGACATATGTATGTATTTTAGTAATTTTAGCAAAATATCTTTGTCTTTGTAAGTATGCTAGAATTTTATGAAGACTCCTGTCCCATTGTTTGGAAATAAAGATTTTTTTAAATGGTACAGAATAGCCAGAAGAAAATTATTAAGAGATTGAAAAGCATATGATGCAGCTTTGAATTTCTTAGGACCAGGCGAATGAATTTGCTTAAGTTATATGTTTTGTCTAAAAATGTTTGTAGCTTTTAGGCAGTGAAACCCTGTCCCACAGGGGAACAATAGCTGCAAAACAGTAAATCAACCTTTATCATCAAAAAGCAGAATTTCCACTGTAATATTTGAACAGATCGAACTGTGTCATTTTTTTATTCTGCTCTTTGTTCTTAAAATAAAACGCTTGGGGACTTGAATGGCAATGGAAGTTACATTTTACAAAGATTAACATTTTATAAACATATGAACTCAGATGCTCGAATACTTAAATGAGTTAAGAGAAATGCAAGTCTAACCAAAGGAAAAAAAATCAAAGTTTAAAAGTTTACCATAACAAAAGTAGGCTTGTTCCTAATATTTAAGAGAAAAATTAACTGTTTAAAGTCTATAACAATAGTCTGGTTCTTGAATGTTTACTTTTAATGACAACTGCAGGTGAGATCTGTCACTTGGATTCCTGTATGCCACCTTAAAAATGTTCCAACAATCCTCACAGAGACTGGCCTATTCTCATTCTGGTACCTGATCTCTATGTTCTCCACTAACTCGGATAAGCACTAAGAGTCTCTGGCAAGAATATTCTTCAGCTGCACAAAGTAAGAATGTTGCTCCGAGCTAAGAGAATAATAGCTGGAGATTAGTGCTGACGATTGCAAAAACCACCACCCAAAGACCAAATATGACCCATGATATGTCGACTAGGTCCAAATGTAGTGATGTAGGTCTGAAAGTAGTAGGTTCTTCCCAAGATATAATTCAGATACACAAAATCAAGGCATAGTTAGAATTGACTACACTCAGCCCACCATAAAGAAACGGCAGCCCTTCTTCAAAACTTCTATGTAATGAACTGCACTATTTGCACTGACCCAAACCAACATCATCAGTTCTGCAGGGCTGGGCTCGCCGTGGCCTGCGGAGCACGTCCGTGCTAAGCCTGGGCAGTCACCAGTGACCTTTCCAGCTCTTGTGTTATGTTCTCAAATCAAAGTTCCTACAAAGCAGGAAAGTGAAGGAGGGTCAGCATATGAGTACCCAGCTCATTCTGCAGCCGCGACTGCCACTCCTTCCCCAGACAGGTGAACACTGGTCTCAGAGGAAGGAGGCTACACCTGCCGTTAAGAGGGCTACACCATCCCCGCCTTCAGAGTTTGGCTGTTCTCTGCAACTGTTCTTTCTCTGGGCAGAGTTCTTAGAAATCAGCCTCTAGAGGTCCATCCTATTTCTTTCAGTTATCAGGTTTCTTACTCAAAACGAGATCAATCTACCTATGCTTGCCTCTCCGAAACCTCTACCTGGGATTGTCAGAAAGGAAAAACCAAAACAAGACCGAAACAGGAGCCTGTTGGGGCAGCCCAGTGACTTAAGTGAGATGTGTGCAGAGAACACACATGTTCTGTAGATTCCACCTGGGCTTGACCTTTTTGGCTCCTATGTATCAAGGCCTTGCAAAGTCTCGAGCTGAGTTTAGGGGGAGGGAGAGAGACTGGGCACCATCTGTCGGGTCTCACGCTATGCCTAACATTGACTCCAGCGTCCTGTGTATCCACAGCAATGCTGCAATACTTAATAAAGCTTCGAAACAACTGCTTCATAGAAGTTACTCTGTAGCAAGGCAGACCAGCTTCCACACACACGTTTACCATTGAGATGACTCCTTTTGCTGTTTGTTTTTCTCACATGCTAATTGACACTAATCACACCATCACCCATTTGTCCAGTGCCTTTAAAAAGGAGCTGGACCAGCTTTGCAGGCAGCGAACCGGTCATTTCACGAGAGCCTGTGGAAGGGCCCAGGAGGTCAGTAAGCTAAATTGAGAAACTGATGCAGAAGCGAAATCCCCGAGGTCACACTGGATCAGTGCGGGCCCAGGCCAACGCGGCGCTTCACCTTTCTCCTCCGAGAACTGCTGCCCACGGCTGCGGCGACCAAGACCTCCAGCAGGTGCGTGGACGCTCACTCACACACGGTCTTACTCGCAATTCAAGTGCCTGGCGTTTGGGTGTTTAGGATGGCGCGGGCATGCTGAGATAATCATTTGTATGAATTTAGTTTGTTGAGAAAGTAGTCGATGAGTTTGCTTCCTTAAAATGTTAAAAATGACCATTCTATATGCTGTTTCTAAAACTAGGGCTTATGTTTACATTGCCTCACTCTCCTGCGATCAACTACATCAGACAACATGAGCCCCACACCTGGCAAGCTGAAGCAAGAGCATGTTTACGAGGCACAGGTATACTCCTGTTGCTGAAACGCAAACAGGAACAACAAGTCTAATTAAAACACAGAAAAGCAGATGTTTGTGTCTTGGAAAAAAGTGCTGGAAAGGTTTCTCACTGCAAACTTACGCCATCAGGGACTAGAAACTACAGACACGATTTAAAGACAAAAATTGTGGGGGGAAGGGAGGGAAGAAAAGAAAAAGGAAGAGCAAGCCTTGCTTATAAAATTCCTACTCCTAAATGACCCTGGAGCCATGGCAGGGGCTCAGTGAACTTCTGTAGGATGAGTCTCCAGAGAAGACCCACAGCCCTTTAGGACAGGGGAAGGAGCCGCTCTCAGTGAGGTCTGTAAAACATCGCATCGGTCACTAAGGGAAGCCCATTGAAAATGGGGATTCATTACCTCTGGGGCCGAGCATGAGAAGCTGCACTTTTAACTGGCACACTCAAGTCAGAACGCCACTGATTTAGGAAAGAAGAGGATCACGTCAAAAACAGGAGCGGTCCTTCCCGTCCCGTCTTTCTTCTTTCTCCCCTCCTGGCTTGGAGAAAATGGTGCCGGGGTCTGAGGCGGGGAGGGGTGGAGGTGCCCGGCTTTCTACGAACGTTGCGGGGGAGGGGTGCAGAGAGGCCAGACAGAAAGGTCTGGACACTGAGAAGTCTGAACAAATATACTGAGTACACAAGTCAGTCAATACCGTGAGGATAAAGGGAACCGGCTTCCTTGCTGTCTGAGAAGGAATTTACAAACAGAGTGGGAAAAGCTGGAAAGAACCCCGAGGTATCGGATTAGAAATGGAAATATTGGTACGAATACACGCGGTATTAAAACAGAGACAGACGCAGACAGGCACAGTAGTAGTAGCTGGGGATGGACGGACGCCTATCGACATACATCCCGACGCCGTCTGCTCAGAGGGCCGAGAAGCGTGGACATCTCACAAGCAAACAAGCACTCTTTAGCCCCCATATCTTGGTTCTTAAACACCACACAGCAGCACAAGGAACCAGAACTTCTTGGTGAAAAGGCTCATCTCAGGGATGAGGCAGGGGAAGAACTAGAGAAGCCTGGGAACGTCTTGTTATGCTAAAACGTAATACTCGAATGAGGACGTATCACACACAGGCGCACACACGCGTGCACACACACACGCGCGCACACACACGTGCACACACACGCGCGCACACACACGGGCTCCCACTGGCCAAATGTGGACAACTTAGGGATCAAAATGGAGTATTGGATTATAACCCATTGAATTTAATAAGATTTCGTAAATTTATACTGAAATAATGAATGAGTGAATGAGTGAATGCGTGAATGAATGGGAAAATAAAGCTCTTTCTTATGGTAGAAAAGGTCACCTAATCAATATATAAGGAATGATCGAAGTAAGTGCCCATCATCGGACAGCCGTCACAGTGGCAGCTGATGTGGGCAAGAACCGCCGGCGGATGCCAAGGCCGTGGAAAGAATTCTGCTGAGGAACAGACATTGTGCGACATCGGCATACTTCCCCACGAAATACTCATCGGAGACAAACTTCACGATGGTGATTTCATGTTGGAGGAATCCTGCCGACACCAACCCCATCAAGCGGTCAAGGTTAACATCACCAGCTGCGGCAGGAGTCTGCATCCTGTGCCCCTGCTGTGACATTCGACTCCAGTCAGCCCATGGGGAAAACTGGGTGGGCAGGAAGGCTGAGGGTCACCCCACAGAATGAAAATGTCCCACTGTGAAGGAGGCCGACGAGATGTGCCCAGCACAGTGATGCGGCTGCTGGACAGCGCCCGGGGCCGGGATCAGCAAGGCCAGGGGTGCATGGGAGGCGATGGGCAGGATGGTCTTGCACTGGTGCTGATGTGAGGACTGGAGGGAGGGAAGGAGGGAGAGGGTGGAGCAAATGTAGTAAAATACGAAAAACCGGGCACTCTGGGTCGACGGAACGTGGGAGCTCTCTGTTCTAACACCGTCCTGTAGCCTGAAACTATTTAAAAATTTCAATAATTAAAAAGGCAAAAACAATTCACTTTGTTCTACTGAAAGTCTTTGCTGTTCATCCAGTTCAAAGTACTGACTCCTTTGGTTTCCGGCTCATTTGCAAACATGTTTTAGGCTAAAAACTGTGGTTTAACACCCCGATCTGGGAAACCATTTCGACTGCCATCAAATTAACTTATTAGTGCCAACTGAAAATCAAACGAAACTGCGCCATAGGTAAACATAAGTTTCCTTGTCAAGATGCCCCATTTTTCCAGACTATAGGGATAACGAAAGAAAATTCTGTACTCTGCTAGAAGTGTCCAGGGCAAGAGGCAGACTGAACTGGCCGGCTGGGCCGGAGGGTGGCACCGGCCAGCTCAGGCCGTGCAGGCAGAGACTACAGCAGCTCCCGCCGACCCCCTTGTGTGCGAACTACTGACTCCCACAGCCGTCCGCAATCGAAAAGCAGCTCCCCGGAAAATCTCAGTAAGAGGAGTGAAGGCCTCCTTAGGCCGCCATGGATAACAGGGTCATACACCATGTGTCACAGGTCAAGATGCGACAACGCACAGCAGGTATACTAGCAGGGGAAAGAGCTGAATGCTCTTCTGAAACTCATGAAATCCTCGTGAATCAGTGTAATAAAAAGTTACAGACCTGTTAAATTGTTATTTTTACTATAAAAAAAGCTACCTCTTATATAGTTCCTAATAAACTAGACAATCAAATCACCAAATAAGCATTGGATGCAAAATTAAGAAGCATAATGAGAGATGACTATTTTTCGATTCCACGGACGACATGAAATAGTGCTTGAAAGAAAAAGGTGGCTAGAGAAACAAGCAGGTGTCAGCTTCCGTGGAAGGGGCTGTGGCCGCACCGCGGGACGGCATCACAGTGCCTGACGCAACTGCTCAATTCGCCTTTGGGCACTGAGGGGTCAGGAGACCTGGGCCCGAGGACATGGGAGTGACCGCTGTGTGGTGAAGCAGGAAGTGCCAGACTAAAAAGCAAATGGCCAATTTCTTCCCCACAACTTTCACCAGCGGATGTGGCTCAAATCGAGGAAGGCTCGGATTTAAATATTTACTAAACGGTTACTCAGCGCCCAGAACTCGAAGAGGCTGGAAACGTTTCTTACTGCAGCGCCCAGTAATAATCCTTACAGACGCTGACCAGGAGAATGGAGAAGGCACGCGCCGAAGTCCTACCCACTCCCAGACGGGACTCTAAGACCTGGACGAGAGGGACACGCCTCGACCCTGCTACAGCTGTCGGCATCCCTGTGCCCGGCGCGTGATGCGGCACGGCCCGCCTGGGCTCATGTCCCCACCGCCCCACCCCACCTCCTGCAGCTCCTGACCTGGCTCGGGCCAGCCCGGCACTGCGCCCCTGTCGCCTCTTGTGTAACGGCGGGTGAATAACGGTACGTGCCCCAGAGTTGTGAGCATCAAACAGTGATTACGTAAAGTCCTTATGACACGGAAGAAGGTGTCAGAAAATAAAACAGGGACACATTAAAGAAATAAGTTACCCGCAAATAAGAAGACATGACACAGGATTCCTGAAGCAGCGCGTACGCTGACGTGCTCGAGGAATCGACGTGCTCTGCAGCGCAGGGCGCGAGGCTGCCCCAGGGCTGCCTCCTTCTAGACGGTCTCACTCAGGAAGATCCCGTGGGGTCTGGCTAGGCGGAACGGCACGCAAACACGCACTTCCTGACGTAGGCAAACACTGATTCCATTTATCGGATCAGAGTACAGGCGAATGTCACAGGGCCGTGAAGAGTTGGCTCGCTGCCCGCCATCCTGTTTCACGCACTTTTACCCCCCACTCGGGTTCAAAAGTGACAATAAAATTGTAATTTAGCTCAAAATCATAAGTTTGTTCTAGGCTAGCCAAAACTTCCATTTTTTTCCCCCAGTGTTCTGGGCCATGACATTATAGTAACGTGGCTTAGCGACGGAAGCAGCACCGGCCACTCACCTCGGAATACGCCAGGGTGACATGCTCGTAGACGCCCTGGTGGTGGTGGATGGCGTCCTCCAGGTCCTGCAGCTCCGAGGGGAGGTCCACCTCGCCACAGGCTTTACACCACGAATCCACGTTGCTCATGTACTTGGAAGGTCACAAAAAAAGAAAAGATCATGTCTATCAATGGCAATTTATAGAAGTGGATGTTTTGTAACGTGGTTTAGAAATAACGGAAATCGAGAGAGATTCTAAGAACATGGCATGGCTGGATCTCTATCTATCTCAAACAGCTTTGAGTTCTCAAACTGGATTCCTGGACTCCACCTGAGTTCAGGTTCTAGCAGAACTGGGGCTGGGCTCTGACGCCTGCAGTTGAAGTGACAGCCTCATGTGACTCTGGACCACGTCTGGCAGTACACCTGGAGCAACTCTGCCTTGCAGCATCTGTTCTGGGCGTCCTGGTAAATTTTCCATTCCACGTTTGAATTCACGTTTCCAACTGCCCTATCCTCTTAGCGCACAGGGCACAGACATCTCATCCACCTGCTCCGCTCAGTCTCGGCAAGACACACACAGCCAGGTGCAGCTTCTAGGGGAGCTGCCTGCAGCCTTCCTGCTTCCCTCCCACATTAAAATGCTAATGGTGAGGCATCTGAAGTCATTTACCTAACACAGGAAGAGCAAGGGGCCCATTTTTCTACACTTTCAAAAGCAAGTACACACAAGATCAAAAGAACACCAAGTGAAGGCCCCAGAACACCTCGCTGTGGCCCCCGAGCCTAAGGGGAGGCTGAGGGAGGCAGCTGGATCACTCAGGTCTTCCCTACTTTGCAGTAAATAAGAAGTGTCAGCTGCAGGCCACCACCCCCGGCTGCTGCCTGCCATTCCAGCCTCACCTCAGTTTTCTCCACTGCTACCCCCGCTTCCCCAGGATTCATCAATAGCTGAGGAACCACTGTCAAATTTCCTAGGGACAGCCTATCAGCACCCATCACGGTTAAGTATCAAAGGCAAGCGACACAACACCCAGTTAAAGACGCTAATTCCATTAAGTCAAATAGACATGGACACATTTCCCCGGGTTTCACCCCTTTTACTCCAGTTCCTTATTATCTTTCTACTGAGCAAGAAACAAGAAGGTGACTACTGGAAATGGGGTCACCGACCTGACACAAGGGAACGAGGTGATTCTCTTAAAAATGAGGATAACTTCTCAGGTACTTATGCCATGTTTAGGAACGAAACAGACAGGTCACCCAAGCAACAGTCGTTTATAAAAATCTCATTATTAACGTGTTGGCTCAGAAAGATATCTGTATGCAAATCTTAGGGCTCGAAACCAATTTGTATGGCATTAGGTGTCATCTGATAGCATTCGGTTTCTGACGGCTTTGAACATGACTAAACCTACATGAGCACGCGGAATATCCTCACTGCCCCCAGCACAGTGTCTTCCTAACATCATCGGGAGTACAGAAACGGTAATAAATCGCTCTACGCCCCATCCCCCCACTCACACTCAGGCATATTTCTCCGCAAACATGACTAAACCTACATGAGCACGTGGAATATCCTCACTGCCCCCAGCACGGTGTCTTCCTAACATCATCGGGAGTACAGAAACAGTAATAAATCGCTCTACGCCCATCCCCCCACTCACACTCAGGCATATTTCTCCGTATGGCTGGGGAGGCGTGTTCTATGAATGTGTCAGGTTGTATGATGCTAAGTATTCTTCATCTTTACTTCACTCTCTTACATTACTGCGTTTAACACCAATTATTAAGTTACTGTAAACCTTTTTCAAATACGAATTGACTGAGGTTAACCATCATTAATAAATCATCAGGTCATGTCAGCAATTAATTGCTTCTACACACTGGCCACTACAAAACACCCAAAACAGGGTTACGGCATATTTTTAAGAGGTTAAAATGCTTCTAATATACCAAGGTGAAGTTTTAGTTATATAATTTTACAAAAGCAGAAGTGACAGACTAATATATCAATGTATCATAATGAATATTAAAATGTTTGTTTTAATTCCAATTTTTAAAGCAAAGAAAAGAGAAATATTTGAGAAGTTTTACATATGCCTGTAGTAAAAGTAGCTTACTTATAATTTAACATAGCCTGAGAAGGTACTGATTATATTCACCTGAAAAAATGGAGCTGGGTTCTAAATACATAGGGAAGGACGGCTTGCCACGAGGGAATTTTGTGGAAGGATTCTGCACGTCTAAACTTACGGGGTTAACACATCCCAGTGACGGAAATAAACCTGGCCTCGGTCTAGCGGGGACTTCTGCATAATCTTTGTCTTGCTGCGACCGAAACCCTGGATTCCAGAGAGTGAACTTGAATGCTTTCTGAAAGGCTGAACACCCAGAGGCTCAGCACCCAATGCCGCCAGAGCAGCAATCGCATTCACACAGCCAAGGAAGAGGGCGTTAGCAGGTCTTCCACAAAGCAAAGGCATGCTGGGGTCAAATCCAGGATCAAGTCCACAGGAACCTACAGAACAGAACCTCTTAGGAACTTTTAATACAATAATGTGCATTATGAACATGGGAGAGGAGACGCTGGTATGTTGCTTAACATCTCCTGACCACTCTGCGACATTCCACCGGACACATGGACACATGCTCCCTACTCCCACCTACAACAATGCAGTCTGGGATGGCAGCACCGAGGGAATCTCTTAGCAGAGTCCCGTGTCTCATAAATGACAGCAACAGAAGGTGGCCACTGTACTCCAGTGAGATCAGAACAGCCAGGGTAGTGCCTGGTGCTTTAAATGCTAAGTAGACCAAAATATGTGAGTGCACGGCATCTGGCCAGGCTGAGGGTCAAGACAGGAGAGTGCTTCTCGCTGAATGCAGATCAGGAGCCGGCTTCAGAGCTGGGGCCTCCATGCACAGAATGGTGACTTTGTACAACGGTGACTGACTATAAGATGAAAGGAGTCTGGGTCGGCTGGTCTGCAAAACTGAGCCATGCAGATGAGGGGAAAGTGACTAACAGATAAGCTTTGAAAGGGGAGCTTGAATTTGTTTTCATAAGGATTTATTCCACTAAGCTCTACCTGCTGAGAGTGGGGGCTTCTGATCTGGGGTCAGCTCAGCTCTCTGGCCTGTTTGCCTCCCACTGCCCAGAGCTGGTATCCTCACAGCTGGTAAATCTCACTCCCCTCACCCCTCCCCGCCACCACCTGGTGATGGAGTGGCAGCTGAGCACAGGTGGTTAGCCAGGATGAGGGGACAAAGGGACAGAAACTTCCTAGAATGTGAACTTTGAAAATACTTATCCAGAGGCATTTTCTCCTCTTTGGAAAAATTAAGACTGCTTGGATTTTAGATACACATATAAAATCTATATATAACTTCAAACTTCAGGGTTCTTTTCTTTCTTATTTCTAATTAACTCATTTTCTGATTTCATTTCTAGAAAACACTACCCTACTTTTTATTCCATCATTTCTACTCCAAGTCTTAACCAACACAATCCTTTCTCCTGTGCCTCCCAGGGACGTGGGCTGCCCTTGCTGTCCAGGGAAATCGCAGGACGGACGAGGCATTATGACTGTGAGCCCAGCTCTGCTGATTCCAAAAGGGTAAACTGGGGAGGGCAGGTCCGATTTCAACCAAAATGATCACTCCAAGTGATCACTCTAAGTACCTTATACCTGTTTCTATGAATACCTTTGATTATATATCTATTTCTTTACTCCAATTCCTTTCTATTCCATGAGGATCTTGTTTCTGTTCTACTACAAGCCAAGAATTCAGCTTACACTTTTAATAAAGTGAAACATTAAAAGGGGAACAATCGGATGGGTATTATTTGCCTCAGCATTTTATTATTCTTCTTTTTATCTAAATTTCAACCCAGACTTTCGATAAAATTATCCAGACAATAAGTCATGTTTATAATAAATGTTACTTCCATAATTTAGGGGAAGTGAAATTTTGTAAGAATATTAATAATTAGAAATATGGGCAAATCACTCCCCAAATAGAACATAAGGACAAGACCGCCAACCCTATTTACTTCACCTACCTGATTTAAAGACGAAATGAGATTCCGAGTTAAAGAGCTTTGTGAATTTTAAGGAACTACGTGAATGTTGGTTGTTACTTTATTTTTGGCTATTATCAGATTAGAGGCCCTTGAAGTCACAGATAAAATAAGGTGATCAGATTTATGGTTCACTCCGAACACTGCCCTGTCATACCGACTTTCTGCAGCCATGTCCCGTACAGCGGCCACTGGCCCAGGCTGCTGCTGAGCCTCTGAAAGGTGAGTGACGAAAGATGTGAATTTTAATGTCACTCTATTTTTAAATTATTTTATTAATACATTTTAATTAACTTGAAGGCACTTCAAAAGCCACAGGTGCTGACTGGCTATCGCACTGAACGGTGTGGCTCTAGACGCTTTTTTTTTTTTAATAGTAAATAGTGGCGATTTTAAGGTGGAGTAAAATCGAGTCACTTTAATTCTTTGTGTTATAAAAATGTAGCTCTAGTAACATTTCCTGCGGAAGCCTCTTAATACGGAGACACCGTCCTGTGGGCACAGCTAATGATAAAGACGGCGCAGGCTGCTGCCTCCGACACCGGCTCTGGGCAAAACTGCGAACGTGGCGGTCGCGTCTCCTCGCTCGACCCTGCCCAGCCTTCCCTGGAGACGAGGGCGTGGGCGAGAGTGGCGGGGACAGCTCCAGAAAGTGTGACATCTACCAAACTTCATCCTCACCCAGTTTTAACCGCAAGATTTGCGCCTGGAACCGCAAGCAGACAGCACCCCGGGGTCACCCACGGAGACAGAGCGGCGCCCGGCGCACGCAGCCCCCCGCTGGGAGCTGCAGCCTCACGGGGAAGGCCGCTTCTTTTAGTAAGACCACTAAGCCCGGGGTCGAACCTTTCAGCCCCACGTCCCACAGTCAGATTTAAATTCTCAGTGAGAACTCTGGATGGGGTTCAAAGAAGTGGCCGTGATGGAGACCTAACTTATGACATCCACGTTTCTGCTCTTTTCCCTATTAAGGTTATGGAAACAGCTTCGGCATAATTGGAAAACAATTAAAAAAATAGAATGAAGTTGACCTAGTCCTGCGACTGCTCTCCTGGAAACAGGGGAAAACTGTTGGCAGATGGACCTTCTTCCGCGTATCAGAATTCCGAGGACCTTACTTTTATTCGATGAAGGGGGGACACACCATTCCTTTCTACTTGAGGGTAAGGGAACACTTGCTGAAGACGTCCTAGTGTCCCAGGCGCACATTTCTGTTGCCTGGGCAGGCCTCACTGCCCCAGTCAAGGTCATTCAAAGGTGCCAGGCTGCTCTGTCCCTCAGCTCAGAACTGGCTTCTTCTCTGACCACTGGATCTCCATGGAGACGTCGTGCACTGTTATAGTTTATGCAGGGTACCAAGAAATTCTGTTCAATAATACATTCATCTAGTTTAGCTCCCTTCAAACACCTAACTCACAGCTATTCATTTTATCTGAATAAAAACACTCAAGATGCTTTCGACTTTGCTGCAAGTTTGAAATTTTTGATAATGCAAGGCTGCGGGGGGAATGCGCCAGAGCACCCGCATTTCTAGAGAATCTTCAGGCGAGTAAGAGCAGCAACTAGTCTTCTGGGTTTATTTATGATTTCGAATCCTGCCATGCTTATGACAGAGATTTTCCCTATGCGTTGTTATACTTCAGACTATCTGCCATTCACCCAAGCAGTTTGTCCTGTTTCAAATTTAATCATATCAGCTTGATGTACCATGTAGGGGCCCACTGCCCATTTCCTCCCCAACCCTAGTTCCAAGAGGGTTGCTGTACCCCATACTATATCACTGCTCTGGATGACACACGTGTCATCTTCCATTCACGATATCCAGTCAACACTACACCACTATCTTACACAATTACAGGGATCAGAGAAGGTCACAGAGTCCTGCAATCCGTCAGTGCTGTTTTATCCTGAAGGGAGTTCCTGTTACTTTAAAAGAACTTGTTTTTTGGTGGGGGGAGGGAGACTTATTTATCCTTTATCATAAAACTAGTTAAATGCATGAGGTTAATACGCAGAAAAACCCTACTACTGAGCCCCGAAAATCCCCACTCACAGCTTTTACACGAGGCAATGAGGGTTTCTCTCTTTCCGTTCCGTTACGTTCCGCTGCCTGCCTCACCCTTTCAAGGCTTCTAGGGCTGAGGTCACCACTAATGAGTGTCTTGTGCAACATTCTAGCTGCCTGGGCGAAATCCCAGGCAAGCTGGGGCCGCTGTCTTAGCTTTACTGACTTCGCTCCTCAGCAGAGAGTGTTTCTAGATTAAAGAGATACTGTTTCTTAGAAGCCTCAGTGCAAATCCCCATGAATATAGTTTCCCCCCAAAATTATTCCTGAAAGAGCTGCATATTTTCTTTAAAATAAGGGATCCGTTTGCCTCTTTCCCGTAGGTCTTGCCAGTGGCTGTGGGTTCCTGTGTTCTCTGTCCACATCCTGAGAAGGCTTCAGTGTCCAGCAGACTTTCCGCATCTGACGCCGAGGCATGAGCACATTGCTTT
The DNA here is from genome assembly GCF_000325575.1 of Pteropus alecto. NCBI lineage: Eukaryota > Metazoa > Chordata > Mammalia > Chiroptera > Pteropodidae > Pteropus > Pteropus alecto. The sequence goes on from NW_006432227.1 coordinate 12,185,131, forward strand.
CCTTCTGCCCCTTTCAGACTGTGTGTTTGAGCAAGTGTGCTCGAGGTGCGGCTTGTGGAAGTGTGGGGTGTTCTAGGCATACGTTACCTCACCTCTTAAGTACGGTATTTCGAACAGCACATCAGTGAATCAAGCCAATGTGAAGTCAGAATCCATTTAATAACTTGACACTGAAAGCTGCCTGCCCCAAAGCCACTTTTCCATCATAGCCCTTGCTGGCAGAGCCTGCCTACTGCTGTGGGGGCGACAAAGGCTGGATCTGCCCCTGCCACCGCCCCCTGCAGCCAGGTGGGGATGCACGCCTCCTGGACTGGGGACTAGGGGCACGCGCTGGGGGGAAGGGCCTTCTGATAACAACGCTTCCCTGAGAGGGAGAGGTGAGGACACTCGCCGCCAGCCCTGCACGTGCTGGACACCGTGGCGGAGAGGCTGATGCTGGGAGCAGTGCCATGTGGCGCGCCGCGCCTCCCGTGACCACGAGGGGAAGGCCGGGCAGACCCCGGCCCTGACAGCGTGGTCGGCTACAACGTCCTGCACTTTGCCACTTCTCGCTCTGAGAGAACAGCCAAGCCCTGATGTGTAGACCTGACTGTCAGGCATTGTTCCTCGCTACAATGCACCCCAGTGAGAATCCTGAAGTGATAACAATCGGAGGGCTTGAGGGGGGAAGGACAGCGGCCGCCACTCACTAGTACTCACAGTGCCGCAGACACCGGGCAGGGCCCCTAACACAGACGGTCTCGTTTACACAGCAAAACACTCCTCTCAAGCGGATACTGCTATCTCTGCTTCACAGGTGAGAAAACTAAGGAACAGAGAACTCAAATCACCCGCCTAAGGCTGCACAGTGAGGGCCACGAGAGCTGGCATTTCCCCTCGCAGCTGACTGGCTTCAGAGCTAAGTGCCACACAGGAGTCCTCCAGGATCTGTCTGGCCGCAGGGATGGAGGGTCCCGGAGGGGAAGGTGTTCTGGTCACCGCCTTGTGGCCGGGGTCGCAGGCACTGACCTTTTCAGCCTTCTGGTGGAACACGGAGGACATGTCCAGCAAGGTGCTGCGCTCGTCCAGGGCGGCGGCAAACGCCTTCCACTCCTGCTCCAGCTGACTCGCGATCTGCTTGATCTGCTGGGAGGCGTAGTGGCCGGACTCCACCAGGCGGCTGGCCACGGACATGATGCGGTTTATGTTGACGTACACGTTCTGAGAAAGGGGCAGGAGGGAGGGCTCATTAGGAGAAGACAAGCAAGAGGCCTCCTGCGGGAAACACGGACAGCACGTGCTGAAGTACAACCTCCTGACTTAGGAGTGGGCATTTTTCCAAGAGCAGAATCGCCTGATATGTGACAGTATACAGATCTGCTGTCCGGATTTCCATAAACTCTACGGACTGGTTTCCAGTTCTATTTTTTAAAATCAACTAGCTGAAAGGCATGTTGTTAGGCCCAACGCAATCAGAGGCACACGAGTGTGTGCTCACAAATACACTATCACTCACTGCTTGGCTCCGGGTCCTGCACGGCGTCCCGATGGCAAGCCTAGCGCCAGTCACCCAGAGCTGCAGGAACCCAACATTTCAGTGTCTAACTAGAACCCAGAAACCACTAAATGTGCACTTAGCAACCCAAGGCTATTTGTGTGAACACAAGCTCTCCTTTCTACATAAACCCAAGTCATCTTTTTGGTGCCAACTGAAAATCTTCTGTAAATGGATCCAGCTTCTCCAAGGGATATGAATTGGGGTGCAGAACAATGCTGTGTTCAAATTTTAAACCGAGCTTTTCTACTCTGCTGAAATTCCTATCTTCGGGTCCACTAATTTACTGTAAAAATAAGGCAGTGAGGCTTTGGGGGGAAAAAAAAGCACTCTTTTTTTTTTTTGCAAAACAAGTTACCCTATGGTATTTCCCCTTCCACCTTCAATCGTCTTGGAGGATCACATCATGTCAGGCAGAGGTGGGGAAGCACACCTTCAGCAAAGCCTAGGCTGCTGCTCATCGCACATTTATGATTTCTGTGATGCATCACAATGGTGGTCCTCTCACGGGTCCCCCAAAATCACAGACTCAACCCTCAATCTTGCCCCTAAATCTAATTCCCAACCTGTCCAAACTCCTCTCCCTTCTTCCTGCCTTCTCTCACTGGTCCACTGGGCCCATCTCCCACTGCCGGGCACCTGGACCCCTGCAACAGCATCCTCGCTGCCACCCCGTCTGCAGCCTACCCGAGCAAGCATGATCGAGAATGAACTTGTCCATTCTTTTCCTGTACCTCCTTTTACTCATCTTTTCCTCCATTTCTGACCCAAGCTCGAACTATGTGGAGTCTCCTAGATCTGGGATCAGACAGCTATAGACTCCAGCCTCTGAGCGACTTTTCTGGGCTGCATCTGCAGGCTATAGTCAGCTCACAGGTGTCTGGGTGTCCAGGGTGGCAAGGAGACCAAGGCACTTTGTGAGGCTCAGACAGTCAGTCAAGGCCACGATCAGTGAGTGGGGAACTGGCCTCACTGGCTAATGTGGCATTAATGCTCTAACTCAGGGGTCTCCAATCCCTGGGCCACAGATTGCTACCGGTCAGTGGCCTGTTAGGGACTGGGCTGCACAGCAGGAGGTGAGTGGCAGGTGAGCTAGAGAAGCTCCATCTGTATTTGCAGCCGCTGCCCAGCACCGGCATCACCGCCTCAGCTCCGCCTCAGATCCTCAGGTGTTAGATTCTCATAGGAGCAGCGGTCCCTGGTGCTAAAAGGCTGGGGACCGCCGCTAACTAGAGCCCTGTAAGTCAAAAACAACGCCTCCCCTTCTCATATCACGCTTCTTCGCTAGTGACAGGTGCCTATCTTCGCTAATTTTTGTATTCTCCTTATCCTTAAAGGGGTAGCACAACCCCACAGGTCTGTTAGGAACAGCACAAGGGGATGTCCTGTGCTAGAATCTGGAGACGAGCAGACGGCTCCACTGTGGGGCCTGCCAAGCGTATTTACTGCCCCAGATGCCGTCAGCTGCCTGCATTACTTTCATGTGCTCGGGCCGACTGTGCTCACAGACTGCACAGTACTGGTCTGTGCGCGATACCTTTCCGGAATCTCCCCCACTTCCGGCACAGAGAAGGGAACAGGGCAGCGCACGGTGGCCTAAACGACCTGCACTCAAATATGGCAGCACATAATTCCCTGCATTAAAAGTGCCTACACCCAGGGTCTTCTCATCCTCGCTTTTAAAGTATCTGTGACAGCAGAAGGAACGTGGTTGGCACCCTTACTAAGCTCTGTCAACTTCGCATGTTGGTATCAGTACTATCACCTTCGCAGTCAAAAAGTATTTAAGACATTGTAGACATACAAGCAAGAGCTGACGGTTCACGGGACGTTCCGCATGAAGGAGGCTGAGCGTCCGTGGAGGTGCTGAGGACAGGGGCGAAACAGGCCTGGAGCCTCCCAGCATGGCCAAGGGCTCCCCGTCCTTTTTTAATTGACACTTTAACTTAAGAAAGTAACAGAAGTGTACTGTACTGCGGAAAATTAGAAAATATACTTAAAAAAGAAAAAACTCATATTTTAAGAGTTTCTTACATGTTATAAAAGTATTTTTTATTAAATTGATAATATCACTGGCAGCAATTACCATTTATCAAGTACCTATTATGTGTAGCATTATGCGTATTGTATTATATATGCAGAGAAAATAAAATACTGTGCTATCAAGGAAGGTAGATAGTATCCCCACTTTTTAAGTTAGGAAACCAAGGCTCAAAGAGCTAAGTAGGCTGCCCAACGTCATGAGGCAAGTGGAGGGTCCAAACTAACAATCTTTACATTCATACCCGGCTCCTGCTTCGTGTTCTGAGTCCTAAATCTTCACTGATAATGCTGGGGGTTGGGGTTGCAGGGGGTGGCGGGCGGAGTCCATTTTCTGTTCATTTCTAAGTTTTTCTAAAACATATTTTAATATCTCTAGTCTTTAAAGTATGTGATGGAGTGGACTGAATGTGCCTTTCACCATTAGTTGAAGTTTCAGAACATTTAGAAAATTTAATAGGAATTTTTAGAAAGAAATTCATCTGAGACGCTCCCCCAAGGGCGGACATTTCGGCTCTTCCTTGCCTATGCCCAAGTCTGGTGATTTACGCCAGAAAGTCTCTTCCTCAAACTCTAGGGCAGATAACCAATGTTTTGATGGTGTCTATTACAAAAATTTTATTGCTTTGTTTCTGAAACTGCCTAAGCTGAAGCAGTTAGTCGACCCGGCTTTAATTAAACGGCATCCCATGGAATTAATTTAAACCGATACCTGTCTTCACACTGTTTCCGTGCTCTGTGACAAATGTTACAAGGCCTAGGAACAGTTAATTCTCACAAAACTGGTCAAAGCCCAAACCAAAACTCCTCGTCCCTGAGGAGGAAATTCTAGAAGCTTACCCGTCTCCAGAAGCAACCATATATCCTGTAGAACACATCATTTTTAGTTATATTAACAGCAAAAATATAACAAAAGTGCTATTCGAAATTCGCTATTGGGTTTTGCTGTTGACACGTTTTTTACGATGCAGTTTCTCCAGCAACCACTATCTGGTCATGACAGGCCAACGTGTCAAGTGCAACAAACTCCAAGAGAGCCAGGGGATTCCGGGCAAGGCTGACCCCAGCCCTTCAGTTCAACTTAGAAGGAAATCACAGGCTTTAGGAGAACGGGGCGATGCCCTTAAGGCAAGCAGCGGGATGGCTAATTTCCTCACCTTCATGGGCAGCCAGCACATTAGCAGCGGGTCTGTCCAGAGACTTGCCCGGCCTCTAAGAAGCTTTACTAGAGCCCTAGCAGGATCCTAACAGGCAGACCACAGGAGCCAGCATCGAGACCATCCCTGTGGAACTGGCCACATAAGTGGCTCAAGTTCCACTGGTTTGTTTGCTTGTTTTCATTTTTGTTAAAACCTTAAAACAAGCTACTTATTTAGACACTACTGACACAGAACTTCCCACACTTGTAGGTCAGCTGCTACCATCAAATCAGTAACCCCACATGGCCTCCTGGAAGCATGCTGGACATGATCTGTGTAAATGCCTCCTGTTTGCTAAAATACTTTCACGTACAGGACACGTCAGTTCTGATGGTATCTTACCATACAGTTCATAGCGAAGTGGTTGTGCTGTGTCTGAAGCTCCATCGCGTGAGGATGGCTGGTCCCAATCTCCGTGTAGCTGTTCAGGAACAGGCCCTTGTTGTGTGTGATCCAGTCAAACATCTACCGGAACAAAAGGGAGAACCTGGAATCACTCTAGAAAGAGAAAAGACTGGCACAGGCCGAGGAACGGGGCCGAACCCAGACAGATCAACGTCCTTCCTTCCACAGCCTCTCAGGCATTCGGCCCCAAAGATTCTGACTTCTCAGAAGTCGGCAGCTCTGAACTTGCAGGATCTACAGGAAAATCTTATCTAACGTGTTCCGTTGAAGGATGAGGAATGAAGGAACAGATAAAGACAGGCATTCAAATCCCCCAGGCTAATTAAGGACTCCAATGTTCTGCCTCTGAAGCCAGCCTCCCTGCTGTATGAACTGGCAGCACTACTCTTCAATTAAAGACTGGTTAGGTGAAATTAGGGACTCGAGGCCTCTGAGTGGGCTCTGCTGTGCTCTCAGGTTACAGACTGCACTTCCAAAGACCAAATGATGATGTTTTCAACGCAAGAGGCAGAAACGAAACCTGGGCAAATGCAAATAATCAAATTTACCATGAAAACATAAGGGATTGGGAAAAAATTTAACCATGACATCACTCTTAGGGTTCAATAGGGATGCTATTGGGATGTCAATTACATTGTCCATGAAGAAAACATTTAAGGAAAAAGAAACGACTATCGATTAGCACTGCCACTTGCGACGAGAAACCAGAATCGCAGAGACAGTCACTTGCTTTCCTGGTAATTGAAAGGAAGATTTTTCTCGTCTTTGAAAAGGCAGTACTTAAAACATAAGCACACTGACAGACGTTAAAAGCTTACCAAATAATAGCACTGGATGGTCACCTTTCAAAAGGTCCTTTTATAAGGATTTCTAATGTAAGTTTTTTTACTTTACAAAATACTCTCCTGTCCATGAAAAACATTCAATGAGCTCACGGTAAGAGTCATCGGTTCACCCGTGTTCAGGGCTTTCAACACATTCCTACAAAAAGTATGTTGTTTCGCACGGCTAAGACTGAGCTAGCCGGTGACTGACGAGAATTTTCTGTGACCAGGTGGTCTGTCTGAAGCAGAAGAATGACACGTGAGACCATAAGTAATTACTGCCTGTGATTCTCACGAGCTATTATTTTGTAAAACATTATTCACCTTTTGTTTTTAAAACGCGCTCAATAACAGATCTGAATGTTCTGTCACTAGTACCGCATGAGCGGAAGAGCAGTTATTAGCAAAAGACATGCACGCGATTATCGCTTTCAATAATATAATACAACATAATGTTCAATCTTTTAGCTGGACATGTCATTCTTGTCTCTCTTACAGGCTTTCTAAACCAGACTATCAGTAATTAATGACTCAAGGTTTCTAAAATGGCAGTGCATTGCACAACGAATAACACAGGAAAGCAGATTTAGGGGACACCTTTGAACTGACATTCGCCGCTGACCCATCCCCAGCCCTTCCTCCTGATCGGGGCGGCCTTGGCTGCTGAGGCCCGGTGAGCCCGGAAGCTTCCCTCCACGTCTCATGCTAGTATCCCTCACCCTCTTCTTTACCTTCTCAGCATCCTGTTCAAACAGCCTCAGCTGAAAGCACTGGTCCAGCTTCAGCTTCCTCACGTGCCACATCTGATGCAGATGCTGCCGCGTCGAGTGCAGCCTGTCCAGCATGGCGGACACCTTGGGCAAGAGGCTCTGCAGGTCCGCATTGCCCGACCCCGAGTTCTTTTTGGGAAAGCTGTCGCTGCTCTGAATTCTCTGGAGCAGCTTCTGTCCCTCCAAATCCAAGTCCTCTATGGGGGCCTTAATCACCTTCTTCTTCAGCTGCGAATGTTCCTCGATCATGTTTCGAGCCCCCTCCAAATCCTGAGGCAGCTCCTTCTTCGCTAGGATGTCCTGAAGCTCCTCCAGCCGAGACAGCATGTGGCCTGCATTGCTAATGTAGTCTTCGAAAGCAACTCTGATTTCAATCCATTCTTCGTGGTTGTACTCCAAGCAGCCATCAAACTCGGGAGTTAGCTGAGAAGGATCAACTACTTTGGTAAGGCCTTCTAAAGACACCATATTTGTCTTAAGGGAAAAAAAATATGTATGAGAAGATGAACCAATTCTATATGGTCTTATAATGCAATTTGCAACACTTAGTTACAGATTTTCAAACTGAAAGCAAGTAATCTATAGAAGACATGACACACATTGTTCTGGCCTGATAAAGGTAAATGACCAGAATGGTCAGGGTAAGAGTAGATCCATTAGAGCAACGAACGTGTTAGCTGGGATACCTAACATTAGAGAACCATATGTATTTCATGAGAACGAAAGAAATTATATTTCTTCCCAAGAATGTGGGAATTAATCTACTATCGTAGGCACATTAACCAGGAAATGTGTTAAACTCCAAGTACAGAGAAGACAATTTGGAAATTTCCCTTTCATCGAAGCAGCCTTCCTCATCCACCTCCCAACAGAAAACTGCAGAGGCTTCCTGCTACCTGCAATCGAGCCAGTGTCTCGTTCATGGGCTTTGAAACCCCTTTAAGGCACCACTTATTCATGGGCTGCTTACTAGGTGACTGATCAATGCTGTCCAGACCAGACTACCCTTCTCATCTTGTCCTAAGCTCTATCTTCCATCAAGGAACAGATGAAAAGATATGGTCGACTTTTTGTAAATGCAGAAAATACACAAGGCTTAGCAAGAAAGGCAGCAGCAGCTCTTTCCCGAAAGCTAAAGACAGAGGGACTGTTTCATTCATTGTAATAATCTGCCACAATTCTGAGCAGTACGAGTGTCGTACTGTATTCCGATCTAACAGTGACAAAGTTTTGGTCAGTTAGAACCTGAACAGGAAACCTTAACCTCATCTGCCTGTCAGATGTGCAGCAGGATTAATTTAAGCATTATGCCTTGAAGAAAACTTTGGAGGGGAGGGAGTGAGGTTAGCGATTAAATGCAAAGACGAAGGTAAAGGAAGAAAGTCTGTGGTCTAGAACCAAAAGATAAACAGAGGAAAGCTCGTTTAGCCCCACCTGCCACCTCCAGCCCTAGGGAACCCTAGAGCTGCATCTCTGTGCTGTTTGGCCTACGACACCTCGATGGGCAGCAGAGCTGGAAGGAGCGGCTGCCTCCACGCCAGCACCTCTGCTGCGATGTGACTGTAGGTTCATTCCTGCCGCACTGACCCGAATTCTTAATAATGCCTATGGAAGCGATCAAATTCAACAGAAAAACTAGTATAGGTAACTTTAAAGGCCCAGCAGGAGAGATCGAAGTTAGACTAAGAAAAACGTGCATGTGTTATTTTGCCTAACCATTATTTCTGCTTAAAACATGTACAATTAAATACAACACACTCAGATTCTGCATCAAGGCCCAATAAACTGTCCTCCAAAATCACTTCTAATTGCATATGAAGATAAAGGCTTACTGGTTTCATCTTTCACCAAAACATCTTGCATGTTCAAATTCATATTAAAACTAAATTCAGGTATCAGATTGAAAATCAGTACCATGGAAAGAAATTTTAAAATGCAAGTAATACATACATCGAAATACTTTAAAAAGTATAACATAAAGCATAATATTGTGGGTGATGTGTTTAATACTATTATTACTGTTGAGGGGGGGACGAATGTTTTGCCACCCCAAAATATGCCTTTTGGGATACTGACTTTAAGCTGGTTATTGAGAAACAAAAGACTCAGAAAGAACCTTTGACCCTTTACCTGCCTCAAGGAATTCAGATAGAAAAACCTGCTTAAAGGATCGTGAAATAAACTAAAAGTGGGAGATGGGGAAATCTAGAAAGCCCCCTTTGTGGAACTTCCCTCTGCGTCCCATTGTTCCTGGGCGGCCCAGCAAGAATCTGTTTACCACGTGTTTGCTCTTTCTCATCCACCTGTAAATTACCTGCTCTCCCTTTGAAACCCCAGACCCCTGCCTCCCTCTCCTTTGTCCAAAGACACTTCAACTGCCCAATGCGTCTTTGGGTCTCATGTTTGTATGGCACCCTTGCATGCACAGCCATAATAAATTTTGGACAGTTTTTCCTGTTAATCTGTCTCACGTTAATTTGACTATTAGCCCAGCCAGAAAACTTAGAAAAGTGGGAGGAAAATTATTGTTTTGCACCCCTACACTATTTACCTTAAAATACATGAATACATTCACTGAAATCTAAAGTCTGGAGAAGTTGCTAGAAAAAGCAACCCATTCAACCCAAAGTTATTATAATTTATCAATAGAAAACATTTAAATTTTACTACACATTACGGCATGAGACCACTTTCGAGCTGGCCAGAACACTTTCTTCCCATAACCATTTCATTAAAACCTTGTAGCTTACGGAGAGGATTTAATGGAAAGGAAAGTCAGCAGGCTGAGGTGTGTTTTATGCACTGTCTGAATGACAGCGACCCTACTTACTAACTGAATTCAGAACTCTGCGTAGTTTTTAAAGGAATGCCTCCCTTTTCATAAATGTGAGACCTGATGCATGAAATACACGACAGACCTTTCTCTCCATCATCAAGGACAGGCTAAAAACTTGGTCTCTTCCGTTTTTCTCCAGGAAATCTGAAGTTGTGTATCCCTCCCTAACATTCCCTCATGTCCATGACTGAGGCAATGGCAGTGAATCCAAAGCCATGTGAAGTCGCCTGTACTGAATGGCAAAGCAGCTCATTAAAGGCCGGAAGAGGGAACAGGCACCCGCTTTCCACCTGCCTCAGCAGCCCCATCACCCAAAACCAAAAGACCTGAAACCTAAACCACGCTGCGTAAAACAATCTACTAGGGCAGGTGATAAACAAACGTAATCGTGTTATTTTATGCAATGATTAATTTTTACATATGTACGTAAACTATGCTATTCCTGTTTAATATGTAATTTAAAAAATCTATTATCAGGCTAAAAGGATGAAGAAAAAGTCAGCTTTTAATAAACCACAACTATTGGTTTATCGGTCTGGCTACACATGCAAGTTACCTCAAATTCAAATTTAGAACTGCCGAAATTCGTCCTCTGTTTCTGCCAGAAGTTGTCTGGCTTGATGATCAGTGCGACGTGAATGCAGCAGGGGAAGGACTCCTGCAGTATCTTCAGCAGAGGCTTGATGGAGTCCCATTTGGACCCGCGCATGTCCACGATCACCGTGAAGCCTCGCTTGCACACTTCTTCACTAGAAAAAGGAAAACACATGTTCACACCTTGCAGCTCTTGCCACTTTTTCTGGTCAGAGTCCCACTGGGTGATGCTGACTCTGCCTCCTTCCTCCTGATGTCTGTGGGGCTCGGGACTGCCAGGTACTGTCAGGTGGGAAACGGAAGGGAAGGCGGCCTCCCTCCACCCACCACCTGGCTGTCGGTCAGCACCTGGGAAGGAAGCTGAGGGATGTAGAAATAATTACAGAAAGAACTCACGTCTCACCCTGCCATAAAAAAACAGACTCTTGACTATACACGCATCAAAGAACAACGATGACCTGAAACGAGGTTCACCTTAGAAAACCTTCCAAACTTTCATTTTGTATTTATGGTCTGGTATCCTGTCTCCTCTTTAGGAAACAAAGGACAACCATCCTGTCCGTTTCTTGTCTTTTGTATAATAACTGGTCACACATGCTGCCTAGTAACTGTGACCAGCAGAGGTCCCCGATGAGCACTAAATGGGGACAGACCACGGCATGCACAGAGGCCAGGCGGGGGTGGTCACAGACCCACGAACAGCTGTCACTGGGACTCATGGGATCACGGGCGTGGAACCCACCCCCACCCAAGCGCTGGAGGCAATGGCGGGAGCTTTTCAAATCCCATTTTGTCCCCCTCATCTTGTCCCGGCACCCAGGGCTATAGCAGAGGTTCTCCAGCGTGACCCACAGCCCACTGCGGGTGCTTGGTGCCCTTCCGGGAGGCTGTGGGGAATCTGTTTCCACAGCAGCACAGCGACTCGGTCACAGGGCTGGTGCAGAGGCGACGGTGGGCACGGATCTGGCCGGGCGAGGAGTCGCCGTGCCCCTTCCCTCCACGCTCCGGCAGCTCACACACGCAAGCCAGTTTCCCTAAGAATGACCTCAATGAAGCAATAAAAATTATTAATTTCATTAACTCTCAACCCCCGCGTACATGGTAAACACATAAAATGTGCTTTCAAGTCAAAGAGTCATTGAACACGTGTTGAAAATCCGCACTCTCACTTAGTCATAGCTTCGGTGTTACAAAGGGAAGTTCTGGCGGCCACAGAACGGCCTGACCCTTGAACGACTGTAGTCGTCACTGTGACGTGGTGGACACTGTCCGTGTGGCTGCTGATGCTGGCGCAGACACAGACCAGGTAATGACCGCCTGCAAGATCTTTGTAAATACACCTACACCTCATGAGCATCCAATGAGAGTTTAAGGTTTTCACCCAACACAAACATACTGGGATTATGGGAAAGACACACTTTTTCTGCCTCGTGTAATCACCCTGAGAAATTAGTCTAAATTAAAACTCAGAAAACTAATTACTATCATTAAGCGATGTTGAAAAGCCAAAAAAAAAAAAAAAAGAAATCAAGTAAAAATGAAAACATTTATTTCATGCTGCCTTGCATACGCACACAATTCTTTTCCATATCTTGAGTCACACCATCAGCGTAACTGACATTCCAAGTTTCACAGATGTAAAGTTCCTACGACAACTACATCTGTCTGAGAGGTACATCATCACGAAAACATTCTAAGAAAGTACACCTACACACGTGGCAGCTCACAGTCCCAGGATCACGGCGAGGAAAGCCACAGGTGGAGGACGAAGGGATCCAGCAGAATCGCTCATCACTCAAGCGATTATCAAACCGCTAGGAATAACCTGACAACTCCAGTCACCTGCTCCTTCGACTGTGAACTTCAAACACGTTAACGCTGGGTTCACACACTCCTACTGTCCCTTCTCCAGTCTCAGTAGGCCCTGGGCCACAATCCAGCCACCTCCACAGGCCCCTCTGCAAATCCAAGAGGCAAACAGGGCTTCCAGAAACGTCTCCGAAATCTCCCAAGTCACTGAAATTAAGGATTTGGGACCATCCTGGGCTCTCGTGGGGTTTGCAGTGTTGTGAGATTCCATTCAGTAGGAACTCAGGGCTCCGGAGGCCCTGGGGCGAGAGCAGGCTGGGCAGGAGGGAGCCTGCCTGTGGCTGGGGCCGTCCACGCCAGACCCACGTTCTGCTGCCACGCCCAGGACAGGGGCCTGCACAACCATAGCAGTGTGTTTCGCTGTTTGATTAGAGGCTGTTTGGTAGAAGACTGTGAACATCAGTCTTCACTACATCAAGATAAATTCTCTGGCAGCCTGTCTTTCACCCCATACAGCCAACACGGTACGGACATACACCGCGAAGCCCCGCCCCCTTGAAAGGGGCTTAAAAAAAATCCTGAGCAATGCCAGGACCGGAACCAGCTGGGGATGACACAACCAAAAGTGCCCGGCACTTGCACAGTCTACAGACGGGGTGACTATTCAGCCTCCTCCACAACCAAACTGTTACCACCTGGGGACTCTCCAAGAAATAAAGACAGTGCGTGACCTGAGCTCGGAGAGCACACCCTGTTGATCCGTCTGTCTCCGTCAAGTTAAAAGCCAGTGGCTTGTGAAGATTCTCGAACCCCGTTCTGTTCCTGAGCAGCCGATGAACGGAGGCTGCTGCCAGCCAGGCCTCTGCCTTAAAGACAGCACCCTGCGGAGTGCGGCCTACTAACCAGTGCTGCGGGCGATTTTATACAAGAGCCTCATTTTATCTGTGATAAAAAAAAACTTAGATAAAACTCAGGTCCCTTCTCAGTGCAGGTCCCTGAAAAAAGAGAAATCCTACTTTCCTCAGTTTCTACATGAATAAAGTCCCTTTTTACATGAATGAGTCTATTGAGAGTCTTCACAGTATTTCATTAGTGACCAGAGAGAGTCAGAGTACTTTATCCGTTTAGCTACTATACATCAATGTAAGGAAGGTGAAATGTTCTAGAACATAACTAGGATAAGCCAGGCAATGAGAGCAACAAACACCTGGAGACGTGCCAAGCCCTCTGTTATTTTCACGGCTGTGCAGGGAACCCCAAAGACACCAGCAAGAAGTTCTGCTGAGACTTGTTTCCCTAACATGCCTTTGATGGAAAAGTTCCCTTGCAAACGAATCCCATGAAAATCACTCTCTGACTCCATTTTTTTAAGGAGAGGCAGGGAGGTAACCCACGTAAAAGTACCCGCCTCCCTCAAACGGTCACATTCAACTCTGAAGGGCGTGTTTTAAGAAGCACACAAATGACCTAGAGGCCAGGCAGAAGAAAAACAGGATGACCTGGCTCTAGGACACATGTCAAAGAAAAATAATTGAAGGAAAGGAGAAGAGCGTATAGAAAAACGGAAATTATTGTACTAATTCTGAGGCAGCCACCATATGTCAGGCACCACGCTGGGCGCGTACATAATCTTACTTGATACCCACAACGATGCGAAGAAACGTAGATCGTTATCATATTCTGTAGACCAGAAAGCCAATAAATTAGGTAACTCAGGCCAGGTCACAGTCTGTCTGACTCTGCCGCCCATGCTTTCCCACATGACACACTTCTCCACATTCCAGAACGTGTAGCCCTGTGACTGTCTGGCTGAGGGACAGCCAGAGGCTCCCTTCCCACCACAGAGACCGTCAGGAGTAAGGAACAGAGAAAGAAACCTCACAGACCCCCCAAGACTGTTTACGCCACTGAGAATACAAGCACACCCACAAGTCCAAAAGAATTCACACGCCATTCATTCACTGATGATCTTATTGATACTGCTGTTTCATTGGTGGAGCCAGGGAAGGTTCATCGTTGCCACTTCTCTCCATTTGGACCACTGTGAAATCTTCCTCCCTTACCACTTGGCAAATGCATCATTTACATGTTAATCTAACGTCTCTTATTTGCTCATTAACCAAGGACGAGCAAAATGGCATTTCTTGTCACTAAATTGTAAACACAAAAGCAAATCTGGGCAATGACATTAAGTGATTGTGCTCAGTGGCTGAGGGTCAATCTATGCACGCAAGCATTCTCGAGCAAAATGGCAGGATGTTTGGAATTTGTTATAAAATATGCCAGGGAGAAAATTAGACAAAAACAAAATTGGAAAATTTGATAATTGTTGAAGATGGAAGGCAGGTATATGATGTGTGCTACACAATTCTATCTTCTATTGTGTAAGCTCACAATTTTCCATGACAGAGGTTTGTGGTTTTAAAGTGGGTCATTCGGGTAATCCAAAACATTCCTAAATCTTTTAATAATATCAGTGAAAAGTAATTTATTTTTTTATATTTACAATCAACACAGATTACAAAACCAGAAAGCAAGCTGCCAAAGTTACAGTTATTCAATTAAGTAAAAATTCTTTTAATCACATGGCTGAATTTCAAATTCAATTTTATTAAGCTATAATGACAAATATCATTTTGGTTGGCAGAGATTTATTTATTTTACATTGTCCTTTGTATTTCTCTATTTTTTTCCATCATTAGCACAGTTCCTGGCACATAAAAACTCAGTAAATGGCAGCTATCGAACTATACTGTTATTTGTAAACAATAGTGAGTAGTATATCACTTCCAAAATTCTTTCCAACTCTTTGATGTCAACCGTTCCAGCAGTCCAAGAAAATACCAGAATAAGAAGAAAGGGAAAATGTTTTCGGAGCTATCGCTTTGGCAGTGGTGATACAAAGCTAGTTCTCCCATAAGGGACCCCAAACAGAAAACTCAACAACTTCCTCAGCAGATCAGACCATCAACAGCAAAAGCTGACTTTGACCAGTCACAGCAAGGATGGGTGACAAACGGACACATCTGTCCTCCCTGGGTGGTGTCGACCTAAATGGGTCAGGAGTGTCACAGACCCCGTGCTGTAGTGGATCTAGTGCCTTCGCCGCTGCTGCTGCTGCTGGTTGTCTGTCATTACTCTCCTGTGTAACACGTGCCTTAAGCTACTATCTCCTCCGGCCTCCATCAGGACCGAGCTGTTTTTTTAAAATGTCCTAATTTAGACTCTTAGGAAATGCCATCCTTTAGCACATGCCTTTCTGAAACGAAGACTTCCTTGTCCTCACAGGAAGCACCCCCTTACCCCCAACACACACAGCCTCTTGTTCCAGGCACGGCTACATTCTTGGATTATATCCCCGTAGTAATCTAGTTTCCGAAAAGTAATCTCAATAATTAATTGAAGATATTAATGTAGGAGAGAAATTTCTTTCACCAGGTGTCAGCTAGCTCTATCGATAAAACCTCAGAGCAGAAACAAAGATTCTAAATTCCCCAAGTGCAGACACAGGCCAATTCCTACGACCCATTCCTCAGCTCAGGGCTGTCTGGAAAATAAAGCTTCGCTGACTCATTGCTTCTCAGCACTCACGCTAAACATCTCGCTGTTGCTGGGGCTCTGGGACTGACTGGGAGATTCCCAAACTAGACATCCCGGCACATTAGTTGGTGAGGACTTCTGATGTCCCGCAAACTTAGTATTTAAATAGACACAACACTTACAAGGAACTGCAGCTCAGCGTGAAGACGAGAATGTGTCGTTGGAAACAGCACTCTGCTTCTGGGCAACCTGGGCGCTGCGTCTCGGGATCAGAACCGATGCTGACCACTGCTTCATTCCTACCTCGGGCACCGGTCCTGACATCCCAGCCCTTGGCATCCCAACCTCACCGTCACCACGCAGAGCCACTTCACTCACACATGCACCTTCTCGTCCCTGCATGCACGAGCATGGCCGACACGACAGAATGGTCGCAAAATGGAACCGAGGAGGAGGATCGTGATTTTAATTTTGTTGAACTCTGGCTGGGGTTAGCCGTTTTTCTAGAGAGCACCGTGCCGCAGCTCTCTGGACAGCGAACACTGCGACGAGCCACGAACCACCCAGAACTTACCTAGGGATACAGGCCAGGTAGGAAATGAGTCTCCTGAGATCCTCCTGTCGTATTCTGTCATGATTGCTGCGGGCCGGGAATGTGAGGATAGGACCTCCGCGCTTGTCTCTGCCACCTGAGAAACAAACGTGGAACACGCTTAGAAACGAGAGCAGATGCTCTGCGCCCCTGGAAGTCCAGAGTCGTCACTGGTCCGCCCACAGCTGCACCTCCGCCGACTGCAAGGCCAGGAAGGGCCGGGCAAAAGGCCGAGTCCGTGTTTCGGTGGGACAATGGGACACTGCCAGGCTGTTTCACCCCTCCCAGGGCTCTGCAGGGAAAGTCTGCGTTCTGTACACCATACGAAGGACACTCAGAGGCCCTGTCTTTCTCTTCCCATGTGTTTCCTTTTTTCAGTTTCACGTTTGGAGACCAGAAAAGTTTCCGTGTCTACACGATTCATGCGCCTGAACGAAGCGACCGCCTCCTCACGCACCCCTGCCCGGCATTCTCCACCTCGCTGTCCCCTCTCCTTCCCGCCCCTGTATTCGAAGCTCTCTCTTTGCTGCCAACCAAACCAGGTTTTGAGCCTTGAAAGGGAAAAATACAGATATTTTCCAAACTTGACGCTGATGATGACCTTATGTAATCTGGGAAGGTCTAGGGAATCTTCTTCTCTCAAGGGCAACGGGTGACCCCACGGGTCAAACAGGGCCACACATACAAAAAAAGAGAGGTGGGTATGCAAGAATTTTAAACTAAATTAGCTTAAGGACTACAGAACAATTATATCACATACCAACTACAAATCTCAGGTGACTGGCCTTTGATAGGCAGAAATACTTCTCATTAACACATTAATACACAACCCTAAAGAAGTCTGCGGGCATCACTGACCACTTCCATGAAGATGAAGCTGTCGCACACATTTCTTTCATCGAGGCTTTCGGAAAAAGAAAACACAGAGGGAAAACTGAGCTTTCCCAAGTGGATCCTCCATTTAGTTTTACAACTCTGGTCATCTTCGGAAGTACGACACTAAAATCTCTAAATTCAACTTATAATATGAAACTCTTAATTATTTTCTCATCTTAATTACTTACCTCATCAGCAAAGGTAAAATTAAAAAGCGAGCAAACAACAACGGAAAACCAGATTCTCTCCTTTTAGAAGGACCGAAAAAGGAGTCAGAAGATACTCATACTTAAAAAAAAAACAACACACATTTTACCAATATGGGTTTTTACAATTTCCTGGGATGATTAACACTCCCTCTAAATAATAATTAGACTTAATTCTGAACATTTAAAATGATCCACATGTACTGTTCAGTAACAGTCTTAGAAAAGTGTTCGATTATTTATGAATCCAATAATTCTGGTAATGAATGGAAACAAACCTAAACCATAGCTACAAATAAATACATGCTAGGTGTGGCATTGCATGGTTGATACACGTGTTCTGATTTGGTCATCACAATGACCCTGGTAAGAGGTTTTACCATTCCAGCTGTATAATTAAAGATACTGAGGCTCAAAGAGCTTAAGGCAAAAGGACTATGACACACGGTCACAGCTGGGTCCTTTGCCCTGACAAGAACATATGTAACTTTCTAATCCCGTGGGTTTAGTTCTTTCTAAAGTAGTAGTAGTAAATGATGGGCTCCCAGGCCTTCCTCATGAATGAAAGGTACTATGAAAAGTGAGAAGCAGTTATAAAGGACAGAATGCCATCACCAAGGCTCTGCAAGAATCGTCCACAAGATCAGACAGTATTTTTAAGGTAGTATCAATGGCTCTCGTTTGGGGGAATACCTCTTGTCTTGAAGACAGGTAACAACTTCAATACTTTCTATTTCTCAACATTTTTCATTTTTTTCAAAAGTGAATCAATCTCCTTGATAAAAAATATTATAGACCAACACACTACAGAAACTTGAGTGTTCAAAAATACAGCAAGCTATTTAGATTAAAACACTTACCCTACTCTTGGGAAAGAGAATCGCATCTAACATTTTTCTGGACCACCACTCTAAGTTTTCTTAAATGCAACATAATGTTTGACTCAGTAGGGAGACTAAATGCCAATGACCCATGTTCAATTCTCCTCCCCCTGTGGTCAGCAAATCTCCCAGTGCAAGCAAGGCAGGCTCCACCAAAGCATGAAAAAGCAGGATCCAAAATCTGCCCATCAAAGACAGTCACGTGGGTAGCCAACAGGTACGCGCACTGCACACGGCCACTCTGCTCACCCGGAAGTGAGACCTAAACTTAGCAGGTGTGCACAGAGGCGCACCAGGCCCCGCTGCTCTGCCTCCACCGCCCGCCACAGAGATCCCCCCAGGCTGGCAGCACGGGCTAGGGGTCCCCTGGAACTCACGTGACAGCAAGCTCACCCACCAGACAGGCTCTCATCCGTGTCCTAAGATAACAGCTTATTTAAACCTAAACTTCAACTTTTAAGATAGAGGGGAAAAAATCACTTTATCTTCTTCCTTCTCCCAGAACAGGGAAACTCAGAAAACTCAGAAAACTCAGTAGGATAGTTCTAAAACTTCGCTCGTATCTTGACTCATTAATAAAGAAAAGAGGAACAACAAAAAAACATCAAAAATCACTTGTGAAATAAAAATTTCATATTCTCTCTTAAAATAATTAAAATTTTTGTTTTCGCTTCCTCACCTCCGTGCACTGGGGTACATCTCCCGATGTGTGGTGTGTCACAGGCAGTGACAGGTGGGCGTCCATCGCCCATCTGCTGACCACTCCCCAGTGAGGTTAAAAAATGTTTGTATTAGAACTGATGAAATGTAGTATTCGTTTCAGAGGTACCTGGTCTCTGAACCTCCAGGAGCTCAAAATCAATGCCACAGATGTCTGTTCAGATTATACGCCCCAAGATTTAGCCTGGTTGCCAATGACACAGAAGGCACCCAGATGAGAGTGCTGTCCAGGTTACGAAGTGGAAAACTTACAAGTTCAAAGCTGTTGCTCCTGAACTAATAACTATGATGATGCTGCAGTTCACAAAAGCTTCGCCTACTAGATTCGCTCCTGTGTCTGGTATCAACCACGGCCTCACGGTGAGGCAGGCAGGGCAGATGTCAGTCCCGTTTTATAGACAGGAAACTCAACACCTTGGTTTCAACAATGAAAAGAAAAGGGCAGGAAAACCGTTTCCTGCACCTACCACCGTCACAGGATATCTACGTAGGGGAGTTTTAGTCGCGGGACCTCTACATGTCTGTAACCAAAAACCAGCTCGAAACCCAGCTCCTCAAGGACTATGCGCCTGTCCAAAACCTAAACAAAAAGGGCAGATTTTGTTCCTAATGACACCGTTTTATTTTCAATTCTTATAAAAACAGCATCCTCTCTACCCTTTCTCTCCCCATCTTTTATTTCTGTAAGGCACCTACCACCTTCCAGGAACCTATATAATTGACACATTTTTTGTCTGTCTGTCTCCTCGACAGAGTGGAAGCCGCATGGAGTATTGGTTCATTCACTGAAATCGGTATACGCCCTCAGTGCCCAGTGAGACTGGCACAGAAACATCACCCAATAAATAGCGGCTGAACGGATGGGTTCTTCTTCTATATTCCACACAAATTTAATTTAAAAATACCTACTATCAGGTAGTTAAAAATGGAAATGCCTGATGAACATTTCTATAGAAACACAGATGCTAAAAGAACTGAGGTTTATTTTAATATTAGAAAGAAGGCTGAAAATGTCCTACATTAGAGCTACAAATGTCTGTGTGACATTTCCTTAAATCCAGTGATACTCATTTCCTTCTTCTGAAAGGTAAACCTCCAGGGGACTTGGTCTCTTGAGCAGTACGGCCCAGAATGACCGGAAGCAGCTAGATTCAGAGTTGCCCATCTTTCGATGAATTAAGAACTCCCCTTTCACCCAATTAGAATCAACTTCTCCTGGAAAGAAGGTATACTCACTTTGAGAAGTATCATGTAAATTCCAATGAACCAACAGGATTTTTCTCTGTGTGGCTCTCATTTGAGTTTCTAGATTAAATCACCATTGAAAAACCTTCTTTACGGCCCCCCGAGTCTAACTCACTGACCCTGAGAAGCTCTGGAAAGACATGGTTTATAAAAGAGAAATGATGGCTATAATCTAAGAAGTCTGCTGTCGAGTAACCAAACTCTGTAAGGCGTCTGCCCGGCCCCACTGCAGGAGCAGCCACGGCCAGCGGCTCGCCAGCCCCGAGTCTTCACAGGCTCGCCAGAAACTGGCTCTCAGGGGACCCTAGAGATCTGGGAGGGCCGCTGGCAGTGCCTGCATGCCCGTCAGTCGCTGCAGCCTCAGACCGTGCTAGATAGTACCGAGAATGTGCGAGAGGAATGGGAGGTCCCCTTCCCTCTCCCCGGACTGCAGAACCCTGCAAAACTGGAGCAAGAACTAAGGCCAGTCATCGCAATGCTACCAGCAAACTCCGGGCAACCAAGTCCTACCTTTCCGTCAATACGCCCACATGCAAAGGTGAACGTTCACCCTGGCCCCCCCAAAAAGCTATTCTAAAAGAGTAACCCAGCGTCCATCCATGGGCAACGGACGGAATAAACTCTGGGGTTACACACACAGCAGTTACGTAAAACTCTAAAATGAAAGAGGGCTCTGTATGTACTGCTATAGACTGCTCTCTGGAATACGGTTTAAAATCAAACAGCTGGAGCAGGGAAAACAGTGAATAATGACTGTGTATCTAGGGGAGGGGGAAATGAGAATAGATGGATGAATAGTGCTCTTATTTTAAAAGTATGAGAAATCAATCAAAAACTAAAGAAAACGAAAACAAAAACACGCTTCCTATAGGGAAGAGAAGGTACAGGGCGAAAGACGGAGAGAAGCTAGATCTGACTACATGTTATCTTTAACGTTTTTCTTTTTTTTTTTTTTTTTTTTCAGTTTTTTAACATCGGAATGATACACACATTTTACTTAGTATTGAAGCAAAATTAGGTGTTTTTTTTTTTTTTTTAAACCTTAAAAATATAAAGCACGATGAAACAAGTGATCTGTTGTTCCAGTTGTTAGGAACTTGATCCGCAAGGAGAAGAACTACCTTACGTGACCTGAAAGCACAGTGACAGGACAGTGCCCTCCTAGTGGCACGTGCTCCCAGGACGCAGAATGACAGAAGCATTAAATCACATGTGGTAGCTGTGCTGTGATGACAGCACCAGCAACATCGATGTAGGTGAGCAGTTACGTTGATGAGGGCAGGAACTAAGACTGAGCATGAGAAGGAGATGCAAGTACACAATCAAAGAAAACTATCTGCGATCCTAAACTGGAAACTGTATTATGAAGTCATCTCATCTTTTCTCATTAATACACACACACACACACACACACACACATTCTTAGAGACACAGAACCAGTGACTTCACTGGGAACATCAAGCTTCCCTAGCACCCTGCACGGCTCCGCACCAAAGGGACCAGGGAGCTTTAGAGAAATGGCCAACTGCAGATGTGGAGCAGGAAACAGACCTGAAACATCTTGTCAGAGACGCAAAGAGAGAAGCTGTATTACTGTGGTATGTGGATTCAGGAGCCGATCTGAAGATGGGAAATTTGAACTTCATAAGAAAAAACAAACAAACAAAAATGCACAGTGAATTAAAACACACCAAATTATTTAAAATCATGAGCTCGAAATACTAAAAAAATACAAAAACAAAAACAAAAAAAACCCTCAATGGATTTATTAGTCTGAAATACCTAACCATTACTTTTCATTAATCTGAAAACTGGTAAAGGACAATTATCAGTCAGTTATTTATCCTGCTTTTCCTGTATGAACTGTGTTCACAGGGTAACCACAAAACCAATGATGGGACATTTCTCTTCATGGAATATCCAAGTTGATAAATAAAGAAAAAGGATATAATTAGAACGTCACATTTTTGCAACCCTAGTAATATGCTCTCACAGCAACGATCATTAATGAATGCTTAACCAGACTCTCCCAGTGAAGAGCTCTGTAGAATCACCCACCACTGCCCATGAAGGATTTTTGCCTCCTTCCCTGCAAAATCTAAGCTAAGTCTAATCAAGTCTCGTGATTTAGTTGCTAGTTTGTAAGAAATACAGAGGAAGGGGGACCATGTTAGATGACCACCCAGAAAAATCTAATAAAACATAGGGAAATCTGCAGGAGAACCTGGTGTCCTTGTCTAATAAACATAAAGAGGTGGGACAAAAATTCAATGAAGAAGAACTTCCAAATTAAAAGAGGCGTCAGACATATCAACCAACTGTGAAAGACAAATTATGACAAGCAGGGAAATGGGAATATCGACTGGCTTTTTTATATTAAAGAATTACCATTCATTTTTGTCTCAATGGTAGTGTGAATTTTTCTTTATTATTTTTTCAATTACAGTTGACATTCAATGTTATTTTATATTAGTTTCAGGTGCACAGCACGGTGGTCAGACATTTATATAATTTACGAAGCGATCAGTGTGGATTTTTTTAAGCTTATCTTTTAGTGAACTAAAATATTTAGAAATAAATGACATGATATTTGGAATTTACTTCAAAATCATCTACAGTAAAGGGAGGGAGGAGTGAATAGGAGCAGAGGTGAAACAAGATTACTGACGTGTGCCGCAGGTTCATGGAAATCCAGTAAGTCTATTCTCTTCTGTGCGGGATGCTGGAATGTTCCATGATAAGAAAAAAAAAAGTTAAGGGGAAAAAAGTGTTCTTAATCCTGGTAGTTACGAGTTCTTTTGAGGCCCAAACTCTAGTGGTATAGGAACCACACGCAGTGGTTGAAATTATACATGTCATATATCTATAAGATATACAGATGCATGCATGCATGCATGTATGTATGTATGTATACACATACTTGACATTAAAGCTATATTACATTAAATATACACACTGCAAATGTATATAATGCATTAAGTATATACACAATTATAAATATACTACATTAAATGTACATATATATACACAACAGTAAGTAGAAACTACAGGACACTTCTTTTACTGCTCCTTCTGCCTTCAAGCATGAAGTTAGCTATGTCATCTAACCTCATTTAATTCACCCTCTGAATGGAGAAAGTAGTATTTTGTCATCTTACTTAAGTGCAATGAGGATTACTTTTTAGAAAACCTGGAGGTGAGACTGAGGATCGGAAATATTCAAGTTCAAAGAATCCTCATTTAGAGATCTTGATCTGATAAGTATCTATCTCATGGAATCACTGATCTTTTGGTCTTTTTAAAAGCCCTGGCTATTTCACGTAGACTTAATTTACTAAAAGCCACTCGCATGGAGAGCTTCTACAAAAGTACTATAATATTCCAATATTTTAAAAAATGGGGTCGGAGTAGAAAGATTAGCAATTGCCAGACGTGGGGGTGGGGGGATGGGGAACTGGGCCTGGGGCTCCTCGTCGGGGTTGGGGATGAAAACGCTCTGGACCTAGGTGATGGCTGCACGACCTTGTGACTACACTAAAATCTACTGAATTGTATACTACAAAAGGTGGTTTTTATGGTATGCGAGTTATTTCTCAATTAAAAAAAAAACAACATAGGGTCACAGGTAAATTTTTTTTTAAAGTTTCCTCATTCTCTGTAACTTTTCAAAAAAAATTTAGCATGCAAATTGTCATCTGTCTTTAATTTTTATGATATTTTTTTTTTCCTTTCTCCTTCCTAAATGAGATCACAGCAAGCCTAAGGCGATCAGCAGTCAGCTCACGCTAACGCGACTTGCCAATCTGGTCACAAATTAGGAAGAACTATAAAATTGTGGTGGCACCTACTAACTTCACTTCATTAACACAGCTGGTAAAGTCCTGCAGGCTCTCATATTTTAAAACCATTCTGTACCAATTTGTTGCAATGCGAAACCGCTCTCCCCACTCAAGATACCCAGCTTTAATTAACCCTGCAGAATTTAAGGTTTTCGTAAAGATTTATGATAAACTCTGAGGACTGCTGATTTTATTTCTTCAATTAATTAAAAGAGAAATCATTTTTGTTTCGATAGGAACTTACATAAAAATTCCATCTAATAACATATTCTGTTTTAAATGCCTAATAAATGAATGAATACAAATGAAAACCATCAGTCTAAACCTTCCGCTGTTCCTTGCATGCCTGTCTCCAGGAGCTTAACAAAAAAGGCAGCAGAAAAGCAAGAAATTTAGGAAGGAAAGTGGGACAGAAGGAGCAAGTGCTCTCCTCACAGACACAAACTCTAAAATGAAAACCTGACGAACACGCGGGATCGGTTTTCTTTAAGACTTTCTTACTGATACCTCTCATACGTATGAGCAGAGCTTTTTCATTATTATTAACTTTAAAATCCACCTGTAAACTACGACGTCAGGAACTCACCAGACTAGCACGAGTCCATATTATGCAGTTTGTCAGCAAAAGATTAGAAAATAGCAAAGGCTACTTCTGACACAGTGAACCACAAGCCAAGTGTTTGTTATTTTTCATTTGTTTTTAACCACATATTCCCAACAGCATAAAGCATCTTCTTCTTTTCACGAACTTCGTACACTCTTCTGTGAACCTACAAACGCGTTCGTTTTACTTCAGCAAAATATCAAATGGTGTTTAGTAGGGGCCGAGAACTACTGCCAGATAGAAAGAGAGGGGAGAGTAATGAAAACACCATAGGAAGCTGCACCCTAAATATGTGCCAGTCCCACAGGCCAGAAGGACACACGCAGCATATAAAAGCAGCGAACAGTGTTAAATTCAAAATAAAACGCTTTCAAGAGAAGACATCACATCAGCATAGTATGACCAAGAACGATAAAAATTTATCAAGGGAAACATCCAGGAGCAGTGCCTTAAAGCATGAGACAATGGACACATTCACTCCTTGCTAAAACAGAGCAGAAAACTCTTGCAAACCTTTGTACTGGAACAAATGGACTAGTGCCCAAACGGTATAACACCCAGGGGCTATTCCGTTCATACAGGAGGGAGCCAAGGAGACGACCCAAAAAAGCCCTAAAGCTGACCCTCTGTGTGCAGAGAAGAGGGCAGTCAGGTGCCCCCAAGCCTTCCAGCCTGTCACCACACTGCCAGAGGCCCAGGCGCCCCAAGGACCAGGTCCTACAGGTAAGGGGAGGACCCAGCTGGTAGAAGATCACTGGGGCTTTCACGGTCCATCGCAAGGGTTCTAGGACCAGAGAGGCCAAAGGAAGAGATGTCATGGACGTGAGGGCTTTCTCACCTCCCAAAGGAGGGAGCCACAGGGAGGTACAGAACACAAGAAACCACGGTAAGAAATTCAGGACCTGTAGACATACAGTCACATTCCCACCACTTTTGCTGAGATGACAGACTTTTTAAAAAAATCAGTTGTTTTACTTAACTGATCGGGGCAAAAGCCAAAAGTCTGTTGAGCCACAGACACCGGCATATTTTAATCACCAATGCTAACTGGCTTAGGATGTGCCTGCTGGCTAAAAGAAAATGCTCTGGGAACCAGTTTCTCAGGAAAATGCTTTGAGGATAAAGCAGTTAAAAATCCACCAAAATGCCAATGCTTTTGTGTATGGCAGGTGAGTCAGTTTATTATTTCAGACTCTCATACTGTGTCAGAAGCAGTTGGAGAAACAAAAAAAAAAGGCATTCCAAAGTTAAACGTTACCTGAAAGGTATGCAACTTTTTCCTTTAAAATTGGTAAAACATCCATAGCTTTCATCTCATCATTTTTTCGAAACCCTGAAATACAGAAGGAAAAAACAAAATTACTAGGTTGCTTGAGTTACAGTTAATTTCTTAACGATTCTATCCAATGCAAAAAAGAGCAGCTTTCTTCACGCCCATTAAATCAACTCTTGAATATATCTGAAAACATTTGAAATCTACAAAGGGAAGTCGCTGGTCACAGCGTTAGCTTCTATTTTAATGCCAAGCAATGATGTGCACACAGACCCAGAGGCTACTGTACCCAGCTGGCTCCCAGCCATTTCTAACAATAAGAATCCGGTCCCCAAAAGACAGGTCATGAAATCGGTCCAGACCATTTCAAAAATCTTCATTCTAATCTTACAAATTAATGTAAATAAATACTAGCAAATAAAGCAGCAACAGTGTTTTTTAAAAACTATTTGTAGCATACTAAAACCTCTAGGGGGAGCTCAAAGCCGCATCTTACCAGACTTTAGAGTCGTTAAAAATACACAGTGGCAGAGAGGACAGAAGAGATTATAAATAGCTGGGGACTGGCCACAGCTCCCTCTTGGCTCTGCCCTTCCAGGCTTTCTGTGTCATGCCCCCCTGGAGGAATGTCACTGGTTAACATGGTAAGATGGCCCAGTGCCACCTGCTTCAGAGGGTGGCAAGGCCCTCATCTCACTGCAAACCAACTCTCCCCATGGCCCTCAACACCTTAGAGGGCCAAGTGGGGATCTCATGGAAAGGTCACACGCAGCACACAGTTCAGGCCAAGCCAACGTCCATCTAACCAAAAGGAATTCTTGTAGCCCACACACGTCTAGCCCAGCTCACCAGGGCGAATGTCCACATGGGGGTTAGGGGTGAAAAATGTTCACACTCATAACACCTCAGGATATTTCTCTTGGAGGTCTCTAACAGATCATCTGTGCTCGAGGATATTGGCCATACTCATCAAAACCATAACTATCGTTATTGGCCGAGCAATTTCTAAAAAAAAAAGACAAAAAGTGCTGTTCGTTTTTGTATGTTTTTGCCAAAATAGTACAAGAGAAGCATCCAGAAAGTTAGCTTGGTCACACAACCAACGCAAAACGTAGACCTGGAATTAGAAAGTAAATGAATTGAGCCTGCGTAGCTCCTACTGGTCCAGCCCAGCCACAAACTAAATCTACAGAACACAACGATCTCAAGGCGCCGGAGAGCGACCAAATGCAAGGAGAGAACGTGGAAAGAGGGAATTGCTTTGCCCGCACCTCCCAGACGAGAGCTTTGAGCCTGAGGACAGGGCCCAGTCTAAGCCACGTGGAGCTGCTAAAACAAGAAATAGGACACAGGTCAGGGCGACGTCAGCAGCTGAAACTGAGCAATCACGGAAAGGAGAAGGGGAGCCCCAAATTCTGAGTATAAACTTGGCCAAGCCTCTGGCTGTCCCCTGAGCCTCATACGCGCAGGGAGGGCAACGTCTAGGTTCAAGTCGAGGCAGGAGAGTTTGTAGCCTGAGTCTCACCCAGTTAGCAGCCTGCTAAAGCAAACAAAGTCAGCACCTTTGAGAGGAATATAACAGAACCCAGTCTGCACAGCACAGAGGCAAAGAATGACTGAAATAATGGTGTGATTGCATTAAGTAAATCTCTCCTGTCCACAGAACATGTCCTAAGAACCCAGTTTAAGGGGAATGACAATGACTGACAATCGCCAGGGACTTTGCATAAAGACAGCAGCAAACACATCCTGATGAGGACCCTGAGGTCCAGGAGGCTTCGTGACACTAACCTGGTCAGCCATGAAAGGGCTCAACACAACCCAGGCCACCGGCTCACCAGGCCGTATTGTTTTCCAGCGTATCACACTTCACGCTGGCAACCCACCAAGCTTATGAAACAGTGGCTGTTCATAAAAAGCAAAACAAGAGCCAAAGGTTCTGCAATTTCATCCTTAAGGCTCCTTCAAAACTCTTGAATGGATGCAGTCTAGTCTCAGCAATTCACTGCCCGTCACTGGGTCATTCACTACTGAGTGTGCCCACAAAGACCGATAACATCCCGATTCCATCTGAGGTGGACACGGATGGCAGTAGGGCAAATGCGAAGAGGAACTGGGCACCACAGCAGCCCTGGAGGAGACAAGTTTATAAACACCCACAGAATGAGGCACAGAATGAAAAGTTCCATAAGCAGCACAAAGTGCTAGGGGCCCGGGCAAATGTGGAGGCAGAAGAAACACTAGGAAGGATTAAACCCAATCTACAGAGATTTGAAGAGGATCCCCTTTCTACTGCCAGCAAAGAAAGGGCATGCTTCCTGCCATTCCCACACAGCCTAGGACACCGACGCCCTGCCTAGGACACAGCGATGCCCTCTGAGAAGTGCCACCCACTGCAGTCCTGGCCTCCCACACTCCGGAAACAGGAGCCCACCTGCGGGTCTAGCTCCCTCTCACACAACTCTCAAGGAGAAGGTCCTAATCCCGGTGCCGGTCCCTTGAAAGAGGACTGTGTGACTTACACGATAGTGCCGAAGCTTTCCTGACAGCCCCCGTGGACTCTGAACCACACCTATTCGCTAACGCCTGATGGAGCGAATGATGGAAGCTGGAGCTGCCCGTGCCAGGCCGCCCCACAGGAAGAACGTCGCACTGACGTGGAAAGTGAAGAAAACAGAACTTAACAATGAAAGTCTCAGTCTCCTGTGTCCCACTGTAAAGCCACAGTCTCAGTCCCAAGTGTCTTTAGTTTCTTAAAACTGTGGTGACATTAGCCTATCAATTCCTGAACTACCCTAAATTAAATAAGATTCAGTCTTTCTAGAGGAGGAAAGGCACATGAATCAAAGGCTAAACTGGTGCTGAAATGTGTTATATTTCTTTTGTGACACACGTATATATATATGTCCAAACAAAAACTAGAATATAAATATAAATTCTAAAGTTTTACATATGTTGCATATGTCACAGGAAGAGAGATTTTTTTAAATTAAAATTGTCAACTGAAACTTTTAAAACAAAACAAAAAGAAAAAAAGCAGATCTATAAAACTAACCACACAAAGAAATAGAGGTTGTGGCTATTAGGCAGTCACCTAAGCATTATCTTTTATTGCGTTTCCATTTTAAAAATAATGTACCCAATAAGCAAAAGACTGAAGATGTGTGTATATGTACTAAAGCTAGATTAAATACATCATGTAACTTTCAGTTAAAAGAAGGAAGAACTCAGCCACGAAATATCCTCAGATCAAAAAGGCAGATTCGGTTCCATGCCCTAAAGAACTATTTATGAAAACAGCGTATGTGACCATAAAAAAAAAAAAAAAAAATTTACAAAGAAATGGCTCATGTGCTATTTCAGTGATTCTAGATTACGCTGCAGATAACACAACTCCTACTGTCTTTTCCCCTCATGCACTAAAGGATCTAGCTGTGGCTCCTAAACTTTTGGAACAAACAGATATGTTTAGTGACCACTGACGGAAGCGCACACCTCTCCTCCCACGCTCACAGAGAGGGAAAGGAACGTCACGTGTCCCCTTGGAGTGACGCTTCTAAATCCCAGAACGTATCTCTGTGTCACAGGCCAGGAGTCAGCAGCAGTTTTACTTCCAAGTGTCACCAAGGGAGTTTGAAAATGCCACTAATAGGTGGAAGGGGGTACCACAAAGAGAGTTTTGGTCAAATTCAGAAAGGGCAGAAAAAGATGAGCACCTTGAGAGACGATTACTAATGAAAAGGTCAATGGTCAAAGTTAGAGAACATTTAGTTGTGCCTATTTGTGAATTGCTGTACATCCTCTAAGTACATTCTGCTGCGTGAGACAAAGAAGCCGATGTGAATTCTAAGGAAACGCCAGCCTCAGGAGACAGCCAGCCCAGGCTCATCCGTAGGACAGAGGACGTTTGCCGGGGACGTCCTAAAAGGCCAGCGACAAGTGTTCTCTCAAACCAAGTTCACAAGGAACTGAATCTGAATGTTCCCATGACAAAGTCTGCCACTACTCTAAGATCTTGAGGTTAACATTTGTTGAATGCCACTAAAGAAAAAGAGTTTAGGTTAAAAATTAGATTTTATCGTTAATATAAATGTGCAGTTAGTGCTTAACAATTTCCTCTCCTCTTTCCAGTTTCAAGTTTATACAAATAATACCTTTTCCTAAAACAACTGTATTTGAGTATTTAAAGGTTTTAATATACGCATTTAAAAAATCTCAACTCCAAGGGTCAGCATATTACTTGCCAAAATTGATTCTGCTATCACCTTTTAAATTGCTATTTGGTTCAGCTGCATGTCAATCTGAAGTAAATGTTAAACCCCTGCTCCCGAATTGCTCATATGTCTTTAAATGAGAAGCATTATGTTGCCCATCAAGAAGTTAGTTTTTCTTTCTCTTCCTCTGACTCAGCCTGCTCAGCCAGAGGATGGCTGTTTAGTTTCCTGCTGCATCCCAGATACCCAAGACAGGGCACGACATAGGCGGCTGGATGAATGAGTGAATGAACAGACGGACATGCCTCCCGGGCTCTGTGCCCCCGCTCAGAAACTCCAAAGTTCTTCGGCACTTTCTTTTTTAAGTTGTGAGAGATAAAGCTCGGTGTTGTTCAGATGGCTATTCCTATAGTTTTAGATCCGTAACAAGAAAATTAACCTCTCTTCCCCAAGAGGAAACACTCTGCAAGTTATCATTCAACTACGAAAAATCTTATAGTGGCATCAGTGGTCTGAAACTTCAACCATCTAATGCCTCACTGGTCGGATCAATTTCTCATTTTTCTCCTAAGACTCTGTGAGGAGGTGCTGTATTGTTATTGTTGACAAATACCTTTTGAAGCAAGTCATGGCTGACCAGAATGCTCACTCAATTGGTCACTTCTTGGTGTTAGATATTTTTTTAAACAACAAATAGAAATGACAAGCCCCCAAGATTTTTTACTTAATAAGAAAAAAACATGGAAATATGTTCACAATGAGTAAAAGCTTTTATGCAGTCAGTACATTATTCTAAAAGTTTTTTTTACATTCTGGTTAGAAAAATTTAAGGTGAAATAAATCGAATGAGTTAAAAATGAATCCGATTTTAAAATATTTTAACTAAAACACAGGTTAATTTTTTAACCCCAAATTTCTCTCAGATACTAGTAACTTGAAATTTTATGTAATTCTCAAACTAGTCAGATGAGGCTTTTAATAAAAAGTATTAGAAAAAAGCATAGTCATTTCTTGATCATTTGAGCTGAACAAAATATCTGGTGCCTTGTTCTGAACTGTCTCCCTCACCTCCTGCACTTGGATTTGTCCTTGGAAGACAATCCACAAAACCAACTGTGCTCCTCATCCATTTCAGAAAACACTGTCAGCTGTCCTACTTTGGCATTTACTAAATGGGAAAATGGAAAGTAGGAGAAACTGGGGAAAAAAAATCCTATACTTATAAAAGCACAGGTTGTATTAACAATAAAAAAGTGTTGATTAATAAAGCAGCATTTTGATATAACGAAAGGTACATTAACAGTAAGCTGGAGGGTTACTATTAGTCCCGGGTCTTGGTAATTACCAGATTGTACTCATTAGTGTATTTAGGGGAAACGTGGGCGCGCACGCACCCCTGAACACAAAGAGCGGAGTGATAAATCTCTGCATCAGCGGCGGCGCGCATGCGCATGCACAAATGGAGGTGACGTCACCCTTTCCAGGCAGGCCGGCTGCAGTTCCGACTCCCGGACCTGTCTCTGCAGTGCCTGCAGGATTAGTCACAGATCACAGGGAGCGGCGGTGCGCGGTGGCACAATGTTGTGCTATCAAGGGTTTTAGTAGGGCAAGCACTTAGACTAGTGTTGCACAGGAAAGAAGCATTTTAACTAGCCTGGATCCCTACGACATGTTTAATGAGGCAAAGATAAAAGGTTATAAATCAAATGGTAAAAACGTGTTTTTTACTTATAATTAAAACATAACGCAAACCTTACATCATTTATATATATAACTACAATTCACACATACACAATGTTTATAAAATGCACAGAAAGTGAATTAAGTAGTTACACATCAAGAATATAAACGTGTTCACAGACCACACCACACAGGAATATGAATGGGGTTTTATAGTGCAACATTATAATTTTTACTTATAACCTTTATGGTTATAATAACTGTCAGACTGGTTGATTTATTCCTTCGCAAAATTTTGGAAGCCATTGCCTGTAACATAATACCTTTAAGGAAGAAAAAGCAACATAAGTTTGACTGATTCAAGGTAGATAAGGGCATTTCACCTTAAAATAGCTCTGGTTTTTAATGTCTTGAGCACAAAACACAGGACAAACCAAAGTAACCCCAAAGACTGTAACAACAGAAATATCTTCAACTGTAACATTTTAATGTAAATGTAAATGGAACAATCTATAGAATTTTTAACATTTAATGATTTAATTATGTATTAACTATGCATTACAAGTTAATTAAAAAGCATAATTCAAACCAATGGAAGGGAATATTTCAATAGCCTGAAACGGAGCACTATTATAAAGGGATTCTACCTTCTCACAATCTCATAAATCAAAAAAGAACCCAGTGTGCCCAGATGTACCATTCATCTCTGCATCTCCAGGGACCAGCACAGGGCGAAGTCTATGTGTGTGCCTGTAAAGCTCATCAGAAGGTGCCTCTGGAGGAAGCTCACCTGGCTTGTACTCTGGCACCCTAGTCACACCATCCTAAGCTACATACATATATATATATATACATACATACGCGTGCATACATACGGTTGTGATAATGACCTATTCCAAAAGATTTGCTTTATAAAAGCCGCCGCCTCCCAGGAAAGCTGTTTAGAAACCTAATTTGTATCAAATGAACCACAGTGATACAACTAATATAACTGATCAAATGATCTGATTGCTAGCAAATCAACCCAAGTTCACTACTAAAAGAAACCTTGTTTAATCATTACATCAAATATTTCATACGTTAGCACCCTTGCCATCTATCAAACAAGGAAACATTCTAATGCCCACATAAATTTTTAATGCTGATCACAACCATGTTCTGTAAGATAAAGCTGTTATAATTCTACCTACTGTTTGTCCTTTAAATATATTTTTAATTATTACATAAGATGTAGAAAGATTTTCAAGTACAGAGAAGTAGTAGGAATTAGTGATATGAGAAGTTCTGTGCACTCAGACCTGCTCTGCTAGGGAGCGAGGGAGCCTTGAACATTAAGTGTTAACTACGGTCTTGCTGAACTCTGGGAAAGCAACACACACGAGTGGTCAGTTCTGTGCAAATACTTACTATGGAAAAACCTGGGCCAGAGGGATCAGATCAGAGGAGACATCCCAGAAGATCTAAAGCTCATGGAGGGAGACTGATGGTGGGTGTTGACTGCCCAGCAGGAAACTGCCATCACCAGAAAAGAGGCATCGTGAAGGAGAGGGCACCCGTGTGCCCATGAGGCAGCCATCTCCACCTAGCTGTCTAACTCTGCACTTGTCCTATCCCCACAAATGAGAGTCCTACTGTGTGAGTCCCAGCGCAGTACCTGGCCCAGCAAACCATCCGCCCTATGGCACACCAAGAAGCTGGGCTTCTCCCTGCCCTCTGTCCTCTCGTGCACTCCTGCAGACGTGATTTAACCAGCGCCATGTCTGCCCGGCCCTTGTCCACCACATCTCTCATGGGGGTTATTCCGGCAATCCCCTGATGGAGGTTTGTGACTCTCTGATCCATTCAGCCCCTCCCCTAAACACACATTCCATCGCTTCACTCCCCTAAAATTCTTCAATGGCTCCTCAGTGCCCTTAAATAAAGCCCAAACTCCCTGACATGCACGAAGACCCTCGTGATCTGATGTCTGCTTACCCCTGCAGCCTCGCTAGCTCCCCGTTCATTATCCTAATCCACAGCCACTCCAGGAATCCTGATCACCAGCAGGTAACACACGCCCTCGCTCGCCACCGAACGAACCACACACTGTTCTCCCGCCAGCCTGAAACACCCCTTACTGTGTGTGCGCACACTTACACTCACCCACGCGCCCTTCACCCTCCCGGCTGACTCAGGCCAGAGCCACCCTTCCTGGGACGCCTAGCCCAGCCCCCACTGCTGGGTCGGACCGCCCATCCTGCACTCCCACAGCATCCTGAATCCCTGTCGTGCTGCATGCTAATTACCTAACCACACATCCGTGTCCCCCATTAGGACACACACTCCGTGAGGGAAGGGACTGTCCGGTGTCACTGCATGGCTGCAGTGGCTGCCTAGCAGGGTGCCATGGAGCCCGGAGCTTCATACCTAGCTAGTTACACCTCGAGGTACACGTGCTTTGAGCAGCTGGAAATTTTCAGGGGACGCCTCGGACGTGGAGTTCTGATCAAAGTGTCCCCCTCGTCGCCACAACAGCGCAAAGCAACGGACCTGCTATGCGCACCTGCTGTGCGCGCTCGTTTTGAGGACACCAAGGTGACTGACTGCGTTAGGTCTCTGTGTACCAAATTCACTGACTGGTATATAAAATTGCATTACCTTATGCTTAATCTATACTTAAAGTAGGAAAGGTTTATGTTAAGATTTTTACGATGTAATAATTAAAGTTATTTTCTGCCCCAGCCACTCTCCCTGATTAATTATTAAAGGCTTCTCTGAGGGGAAGAGTATGCTGTGATTTAAGAGAAAAGCATTTGGTGGCTTCTCGCCCCACCTCTCAACCACCTAAAGGAATGCAGAAATGATTTTTAAGTGAAGAACAGAAAAGTTACTTCCATTTGGATTTAATTCCGACATACACTCATTAAAAAGATACATCTTTAATAACATCAAAGTATTTGGCAGAACTTTCTACTACCCAGTCCTTGATGCAGCTTAGCGCTGCATTTTTAATCACTTGGCCTTCATAGGAGACGTACTTAAACACGGGGCTCTCGTAAGCCCTGGAAATTTTCTCCCTAAATGGCATGTTTCTGATTTTCATAAACGTGCATGAGAGCAACAGCAGCCTTAACAATGTATGTAAAACGAGCAAAGTCTGGACAAATAAGTGTCTTGCAAATACATGTACTGTTATTTATAAAAGAGATGTAGATATTGCTATGACTAATTAGACAAATCCATCTGAAAGTGTTACTTTGTCACTGACACTTTGTATCAGTCACTGGCACTGACACTAAGTCCCTGACATAACGCAGGCTGTTCCAGACCATTCTGAAAAGGTTGGACAACATTTACTGTACAGGTTAAAACCACAAAGCACAGAGGCGAATAACAATATAAACAACATACTGAAAGATCAGCACTCATGTTTTAATCATGAGAAATCCAGGTGACAGCTTACGGATAGCTAACCTGCTTCGCTTTGACAATCTTTTCTTCATCTTTTCTGAATGTATCAGAAATACATCTGCAGTCCATTGTGACACATCTGATGCCTGAGGACACAAGCTCCATTGTGACACATCTGATGCCTGAGGACACAAGCAGGAGCAAGCTCAGTCCTGTCCTTCAGATGCTTACTGACCAGCAGAAGACAGAGCCCGGAACAGTATTACAATCCTGGGGGGAGCAATTCTGTCACCACTAAGGACAACTCAGAAAAGGGGAAGGGGGTGCTTCCTAACTTGTTTGTTTTTTGAGGCTTAACAGCGAGTGTGACCTACAGCTACATTTGAAGTTTTCTTCTAGAACCTCTATTTGGCATAACAAGATTTGACTGCTCAACAAGTGTGTGAGCCCTGAGGCCATGCTGCTGGGAGAAAGGCCAGCTTGGCTCCCGTCACAGATAATGTGTCCTGTTTTAAGATTACACCACGAGGCCAACCTCAGCCTCTAGGTCTCACTGGCTGTTAAGGTTAAAGCAACTTCTTTTGCTGGAGGTAAGTCAGATGGCTGGTGTCCTGCCCAACCCTCATTTCCCAGCAGGGGAAAAAAAACTCTAGTAAAAAGGGTCCTATTCGTTTACTTTCCAGTTAAATTCCTAGTAAGAAACATAAACTACAGAAAGGGTTGAGAAAAGTAACGCGTCTGCTAATGGGAAACACTAAAAGAGAAACTCATTTCCATCCTCTACCTGCCTCTCCTACCTCCTTCTGCATACATGCGGATTTGTTAAATTGTGTTTATTACACAAAATAATTTAGATATACTGATGGAAAAACACATTTTGACATAAAAATGGATTTACTGTGAACTGGCTCATCTCCCGCTTGGTATTTTTATGCATATTCTTTGGAGAGGAAAAAGGATGCAAATTCACCTGGTGAAGAGGACAGAGATGTCTGAGAGGACAGGGACCCTCTGGGAGGAGGAGGGCAGCTCGCTGGGGACCAGTGAGTGACCTTGAGA
Source organism: Pteropus alecto (assembly GCF_000325575.1). NCBI lineage: Eukaryota > Metazoa > Chordata > Mammalia > Chiroptera > Pteropodidae > Pteropus > Pteropus alecto. The sequence goes on from NW_006432227.1 coordinate 12,221,261, forward strand.
TTACCCGCCCCCGCGTCTCTCCCTTGACTCAAGGTCGAGGTGGGAGGTAAAGAGCAGAGGCCAGCACAGGCCCAGCACAGGCCCAGCGGAGCGCGGCACGAGTGCTCCAGCAGGGCCGTGACCCTCACAAAGGTGAAGCCGCTCCTACTGTGTGGCCTCATAACTCACGCATCGCCCCTCCCGGAGCAGTGCTGACATGCCAGGGGCTGGGATGACGGTGTCAACTGGGCCTGTGCTGAGGTCGCAGGGCCTCCCCCAGCTATGGGTCCTGCAGGGACTAACCATGGGAGGTCGAGGGAAGGCGGAGGCCGAACTCTCCCGCTGGCTGACTTCTGCAGACCCACCCTGCTGTGCCCAAGCTGAGTGCCCGGACTCAAAGCTGTAGGCCTTGGAGGCTGGGGATCTGCTTTGCTCTCCAGAGTCTCTAATTGCTAAGTTAGTATCTTACCTACTAGGAAGCCCACGGAACTTCTTCCCCCAAATTAATGAGTATAGAAATGCAAATGGCAATGTGCTAGGGACAGGTCAAGTGAGGTTTGTGGTATTCATTCTCCAGCTCAGGCACCTGCAGGACGTCTGCAGTCAGTATCCGCACAGAGTCCTAAATCCACCTGCCCCCCAGGTGCTTATGAAACGCAGAGGACACAGGGCTGATTACAGGCAACTTCCTTCCAAGGGAAACAGACACAAGAAGTGTGAAGAGGAAGCGACGCCTCAGCTCCACCAGCATCACGGTTCACACACGTCACGTGACAGCAAGTGCCCCAACTCAGAACAAAACTTGCTGTTCAGGCACCGGTGTGTCAAGCAAGGAGTCGGAGCTGGAACCTGGCTGCCTGGTCGGCCACCACCCAGCGGGGGAGCCACGGCTAAGCGCCCAGTCTCCACGCCCTTGTTTCCTCATCTGTAAAGTGGGACCCCCAGAACAGCACCCCACAGAACTGACCAATGAAGGGCGCTTGGAGCACCCCACAGAACTGACCAATGAACGGCGCTTGGAGCACTGTTAGACCACTGGCAGCTGAGAACGCAGCTCATTCTTAGATGTTCACATTTGTAAGTGTTTTCAGTAGATGGATTTGGGGGAATTTCACCCATTTACCTACATTTAAGAGATGCATCTTGACTGAAAAATAAAGAAGAATAGAACTGAGACATGTAGTTATTGTCAAAAGCCATGGAAAAAAATACTTATTTTAAAAATCAAAAGCCGTGATAAATTAACCTTGGCAATTTCCTTCTCCCAGGACTGACTAGAAATTATTTAAGGAACTAAAAGGCAACGCAAATGTCAGAACATTCTTTTGCCTAAGAGTCTGTCACACTCCCCCAACCCTAGCGTAACTCACTCATACCTGAGCATTCCTGGGGTCCTGCTTAGCCTGTTTCGTTTATGGAAAGGGGCAAATCAGAACCATATTGGAAATGAAAACAGAAAAGCCAAAAAATCACCTGAAGGGAAACATTTTTTTGGAAGAGCTCACCTCCTCTCACTAAAATGGTGTCAACAAAAACTTCACTAACCCCAAAAAGTGCTCCCTTTCGGGCTGACATCTTTGCACTTCATGCCCCGTTGTCCACTGGAGTAGGATTCCTTTTCTCCCACTCTGAAGCGGGAAAGGAGGGGGTGACAGCTGTGCTATTACCACAGGCAGCTTCGCCAGCCGGAACTTGAGCTTGCTGGGCCCCCCGGACCTGGTGGAGATGCCAGGATGTGCCGGTTTGGTGCCCGGAGGAAGAAGGGCGGCAGGCTCGCACGTCCGGGCGCGGCCCCTGCCACCAGGGTCTGTAACCGACAGGAGGTCGCTCTCTACCCTGCAAAGCGACCTGGCTCAGGCCTCAGTCAGAAGGCACAGGCAGATCCCCCTCATCTGCCATCGTCTGTCTTTCTAATACGCGCTCCTCTCTCATTTTAACAGATGATCGAGAACAGACAGGACACGTGGTCAACAATGAAATGAGCAGCTAGTCGTGCTGTTCAAAAAGATGCTGGCCTTGGTACAAACTGTCCGTGGCTGCCACACCCTCGGCCCACCCTGGTGGAGGCAAAACTCATTCGAAAATAAGTGTTTAAAGCGGTGAAAAACCACACTAAGTTTTCCTCCTTCAGTGTCCTGCGAAAGCAAGTGCGGTTCTGGGGAGCAGGACACCAGCCACTGCCACGGCAACACCTCAGCACCTCACGCAGGACAGGTGATGATGCCATTATGGAAAACGACTTCTAAGAGCCCTGACGGCTTTGAATACCCAATTATTCGCTTCATGGTGAAACACAAGGCTTTTAAACCAATTTTCTAATTCTTTCAGCTACTAAAATGAAAGCCCAAGCAAAACAGGCCTCAGACTCAGAAGAGAAGGCCGGCTGGTCCGCGTGCAGGTGTGCCGTATCACCTGCGCGAGGGTGAAATCACCATCCTACTGAAGACCCCGAACACCGCCAACACTTAGAAGCCTCCTCCACGCGCTGCCTGACGGCCCCCGCCACCTGGCTCCGGATACAACCACCAGGGTTTTGGGATAACCATTCCGGGCTCTTCTTTTTAGTTTTGCCATTTACGAATCTGTTGCCATATGACATTGCTCCGTCTGCTCGTCTTTGAGTCTCCTATGAAGGTAATCATTCCACACGCGTTCTCCTGTGACTTGTCCCCAGTTTGGATGGTTCATCTATCCGCCTTGATGTGCACGCTGAGCTGTGTTTAATGCTCCGTTCTGTGACGACACCACGAACTTGTTTCTGCAATCTTGTTAATGGACGTTTGCTGTCTCCCATTTCTGCTATTATAAAGTGCTGCCGCCATAAACAGCCCTGGCCACGTATCCCAGAATACACTTCCAGAATGTTCTCTAGGCCCAGGAATAGGCCGGGGGTGGGAGGGAATTGCTGGGTCAGAGTTTACACACCTTTCAAGTTTATGAGGTGATGCCAAATTGTTTTCCCAAATGGCTAAACTCCACATCCTCTCTACAGCCTGTACTGTCTCTCAGATAAGTCTATGAATAGTTTTTAAGGAAGCAACCATTACATACCTTTTACCAAAATGACTTAAGAAGAAAACAAAGCAAGTATATTAATGGGCAAGAGATTACTTTGCAATTAATTTTGGGTTCGAACCTCTCTGAGCTAATAGAGCAGTGAAGTGGATTCTCGCGTTTGGCTCTGAAACTTTGAGACTGAAAGAACAGGATGCCCCAGATGCTTCCCCTTCTATTCCGATCTCAAGCGCATTCCTCTAACAGTTCCTCGTCTTTAAGACTCCCCGAGAAGAACTGCCAGAAAGGAAGTGCCGTGGATCCGGCAGAAGCACCGTTTCTGAACTCCCAGCGGCCGGGTCCCCAAATTCATTAGTAAGTCGCTGTTCCTCGGTGTCAGGAAGGGGCTTCCCCACAGAGACGGCACGGCGGGCTGGTCTCGGGGTCTCAGGGTTCCCGCAAAAGCCCACTTCACACACAATAACCCACCCACGCTGCTGGTGTGGGCTGCAGCAGAAACGGGAGCGAAAACCACAACCTTTCTCCGGGGAAGATGGAGCCCAGGCAAAGGGCTGACCACGGCCCTCGCCCTCCCCGACCTCCTTCCCACTGCCGAGCCCTCCTTCCCCAGGCTCCCCACACTTCAGCCCCCTGACCTCTAACACTGAGAGTGCTTCTCCAAGGTTTCGGTCTCGAGACCCCTTTCTTTACACACTTAAAAATCACTGAGTGTCCGAAAGAGCCTGAGAAAACATCACTACACACTTTGGAAAGAAGGAGAGCGAGACGAAGCTGAGACTACGCAGCAGCAGGTCCTTCGATGGCACTTTGTTCAACATCACTCCGTGACAACATTAACGAGGCTGCAGGAACTTTACTCCTGTTTCCATCCATCAGCCTCTGGTAAAGCTGGTCTCACTCTACACTGCTCCACCCAAAGTCGCAGAACCGATTGACGACGTTAGGCGAGGACCTGCGAGGACTTGCTGCACTTGCTCATGTGACAACGGCTTTAACTCGCGGAGCCCCTGAAATGTTCTTGGGGAGACCCCGGGGTCCCGGAACCACACTTAGAGAACCACTGCCTCAAGCAAACGCCTGGTCACTAAAGAATTTTACTACGTGCTCGCGATCACCAATTACAAATGTATTCTTGTTACATTACATAACCCCGAACAGACATTCGAAAATCAGCTGTAAACAAATATGTGTAAAAAGACTTTGAAACTTTCTTCCGCACTCAGGAGCTCGAGGCGCACACGCCCTAGGCGAAGACGGAGCCCCTGCCCTCCTTGAAGCCAGCATCTCTTTTCTTCAGCCAAGTCCCTCTGAGCTACCATCGTGACAGGACCGTGACAGAGAAGCGTGCACCAGTGATCCTCGTGCTGATGTAGAGCGCGCTTCCTTGATCAAATGAATGGCTACTCGTCATTCCAGGGCCAGGCTCCCCAGAGAGGGAAACGGAGCAGTGTGTATGGCTGAACCCCAAGCCCAGGAGCCCTGAGTGTACAGGCCAGTCTCGCGAGAGTCTGCCTAGGGGTCGGCGCCCCTACCCTGCACCTGTCACCGCTCCCCCCACCACGCGCTGGGCAGACGCAGGGAAAGCTGCACATCTGCCCAGGCTCAGAACCCTGGTCCCTTCGCTCCTCTGCCCGTGCACCCCAGGACCACAGCTTCCGGTTTAGAGACAGAATGAAGCCAAGCCGACTCTGCTTCATGCGCAGACCACCCAACCAGAGCCGCGGAATTCGGATCTGGAAAGGTCAGTTTTCCAGGAATGTTCGAGGAACGATTTAATCGTTTCCTGAGCTCTCCTGTCATCTTTGTTCTTCCTACGGGAGGGGGCAGAAGGCGTGGGGTGCCCCCTGAGAGGTGCGCCTTGGAATAGGCCCTACATCAAGAACAGAGATGAGTCCCTCAGAGACGCAGGTGAGGCCACCTGAAGAACCCAACCTGCAGGCTAATGATGAATATGTGCATATGTTGGAGGCGAAGGAGGGCAGAGGGCAGGCAGCCTGGCCAGGTGGCCTCCGGATCAGGCAGCAGCAGGAGAGGCAGGAGAGGCGGGAGAAAGGACTGGATGTAGAATGACCACACGCGGAAAAGCAATTAGAGCTGTCAACAGACGTGATGGAAAAGCAACCGCCCCAACGTACAGAAAATGCCTCCAAAGAGTCTCGCAAAAAACGATGCTTAATTTTTAATGAGACAAAGTCTTGAGCATGACACAAAGTTACCACGACCGAGTATGCAGTCAGAAAGTGACCTTCTGCTTTCGTAAACAAGTACAAACCAAACCAAACTAGTGTTTATTTTTATTTCAGCGTCTTATTTTACAAGATCTGATTAAGGCTTGGGAAGGACACCTTTATAAGGTTGGCTCTTCAGAATCCTGTGCTAAGGCTTCACCGTCATCTCACGAATTGGCCAAAGAGACTCAAGTGCCTGGTGTAAAACCACGTACCCAGTGAACAGAGGTGCCGACCACGGTGGCTGTCCCCAGACCCCCTGGTCCCAAGCTCTCGGCCTCAGCTCACCTTCTCACCAAGAAAAGCCAGGTTGTGTGATACGAACTCACTTGATTTTCTCCTCCACGTTCAAACACCTCTACCGCTAACTGGCCTCCTGATTTTGGAGAAGAAACAGACACCGTCTTTCCCAGAATAACCATGGCTTCTGCTGGCACCTGTTTCATCTACTAATGAGGCCATTCCCACCCCTCACATCTTCCCCGTGCAGATGGAGTCAAAGCCCCAGCCGTCCCCTGCAGGGACAGTCCCCACCTCCCAGGACCCTATGAGGATTCAAAGATGTGACACGTGTAAAGCTCCAAAGTCCGCTCGGCGATCGTGCTCTACAAGTGTCAGCTTGATCGATGAAAGGGCACCACAGCTCCGGTCCCCGCCACCCAGTCCCAAGCCTTCAGAGGGATTGTCCCAGCTTGAGGGGCAGCAGGGCTGCACGGTGGCGGGGAAGAGGGAGCCACCAGCCAAGCACGATGGGAGTGAAGACGGCAGTACCGACCAGGGCTCCCCTCAACTGCCCATCTCCGCGATCTCCAAACTCCCCAAATAATGAGGCACTTTTCAGAAACTGGGATTAAGGTGCTATGATTGTTCTTTATACAGGAGTTAAGCTCTGTCACCGTAGGGACAGCCCATAAATGCTGATCAAAAGTAGAACTGGGCACAGCTTACAAGAAGGTCCCCAGAGGCGTGGGACCCCCATAGCCAAGGAAGCCTTGTAAATGCTTAAACATTACGGTAGCAGCACCTAACTAACCACTGCAATGACATCACCCAGAGAGCCAGGCAGCACAGTGCAAAGCTGTGTTGGTGTCATTAAGCCTCACAGGCTGGGGACTCACACACCCAGAGACTTCTAACAACCAGCAAGAGAATCTCCAGGGTCGCTTAAGGAGCAAAAAGGCACCAAACCCAATCTTTCCTTTAAAGAAAAAAAATCAGCGAGCTCAGATGCAGAGTGCCCCTAGCCCGGCTCTGCCTCTGCGGCAAGGCGGCCCCCCTCCCCGGCCATGGTCCCCTCCCCTGGAACGCTGCGTTTCCGAAGCTGCTGGTGGATCTACCGAGCCAGTGCAGGCAAGTGTTTCACCCGGAGCCGAACAAACAAGGGTGCAGTACAGCGAATACTGCCCTAGCCAACAGATGCGTGCCGGCCACGGAGGAAGGACACCACAAGGCAGCACGTGGCCGTTAAAAAAGACGCGCTTCTGGGTACACACCACTGAACGTGGAACCGTCTCCCTGTCAGCCCTCTCGAGTACAGCCCAGGTGAGCTGCTGCCAGAACTCAGAGAAAGCAGTAGAAGGGGAAAGCCCCGGCTGTGAGCGTTTCACCCCGAATAAGGAGGCAAGTGGTTGCTAATGGCAACAGAGCATCCATCCCCCAATTTTAAATTTATGCACACACTCAGCCTCCATGGTTCTCCACAACGTGCTACTCTGGTCATTTTTTGGCATAAAAAGTCACCTGTGGAGCGCGGAAGCACACGTGTGTGTACCCACAGGTGGGGCGAGGTGCTGCGAGAGAAAGCAGTTCCAAACGCACGGTCCCTCCGAGCTGACAAAGCGCTGGCAGCGCAGAGGTATCCCTGTGAAGACAGTGACGGCATGCTGGCCACGTGGCCACAGCGGAAAGGATTACATCATCTCCTTTGTGCAAAGGCAAACTGTGAGAGAAGCAACTGCCCACCGGTTTAAGTCCCACGCAAGGCTGTGCTGCTCTCGGCTGCAGTTCCTGTTGGTGACAATCAGCCTTATTTCTCCTTTGTGACGAGAATAAAACATGCCCCAAGGACGATAAAATCAAGCAGTGTGGATTCTCTGACAAATTCATATTCATTGCTTCCCTGTGCCTTCTCAAGCACACTGCTTCTTAAGAGAATAATTCCTGAAACTGGAAAGGGAAAAGAACAGGTCTATTCATGAACTAGGTAAGAAAACTGGCAGAATGTTCGTTCATTCTGGATCTGCTTCGCCTTTCCAGCTGTGGAAGGTGCCACATCACTGACTCACGCCGGGCACCGTGTGCCTCCCATGGTAAGACGGAGCTGACAGCCAGACGAGTCTTTAAACCAGCCCTCAGGCAGCGCTATCACCGGGTCCAGAACTCTGCTCTGCTCATTTTAAAATGACTCTACTAAACGGCAAGCCGGGAATTGGCTCAGAATTACATTACCACCAAGATCCCTGCTCACGAAATATATCCTGTGAGCAAAGGTCTGCCCTTCACAGTCACACTGAACCTCACCTTCGGCCTTGTGACAAAGCACTTGTGCCCAGGAGTCTGTCCAGTTGTTGACCCTGACACATGGAAATTAAACTCACAGGAAGGAACAAATGAAGCCTGAGCCACCAGAACACATTCTCTGCAGGGAGTTCCCGCCCCTAAAGCTCAGAAACTTCAGCTGTTTGTCAAGCCAAAGTAATGGCCAGGGTGTCCGCCTCTACGGACGGCCCAGCCTGCAGTGACAGGCGGTCAGCACACGCTCACCCTCACCACGGGCTGAGTGCCATCAGCCTCATGATGACGAGACCGCTCACCCGTGTGTGGGGTGGCTCTAGAACCCAGAAATCAACTAAATCAGAAGTAATGTTCTCTACCTTTCCATTTCCAAGTCTGCTTTACCAAAAAGGCTCTATCTGCTTCTCTGTACACGTCCACCAGAAGCCACACAGCCACCTGAGCCCCAACACACGGGTCATCCTGCAGGACACACGTCCATGTGTGTGACGCATGTCTGTGTGTGACAGACGTCCGCGTGTGTGACACGTCTGCGTGTGTCTTCTAAGAACTCTACCACCAAATTCAGTGCATTTTCCAAAATAAGTTTCAGTTAATCAAGAATTTTTTCAATGCAACCTCTATTTCTGAGTTAATCTATAAAAATGAATTTCTTTAAAGACTAATGTTTTATCTTAATAGGGTGAGGAAACTGTTCACCTAAAGGTGAAAACTGCACGTTAAATTTTCATAGTTCGGACTGGTCTTCCCTAGAGCGCCAAGGCTCACGTCCACACCTCAGAAAACGGAGCACAGCAGCAGAGTCCAACTCGCCGGCTGTGACAGCAACAAGGCACTCCCACTGTCCTGAACTTGGCTCAGGCTGAGGGCAGACAAGGGACGAGCCTGTGCAAGCTGAGGACAGACCCAGGGGCCTCTCTGCAGGGCTTCCGGGGAGGCACCCGCCCTGGGGCGGGAAGGAGAGGGTGGTGAAGACAGCATGGGGTCCTTCCAGCTGCGGGGGTGGGGTGGTCACACACGTTGCTGCTGGGAGCAAAGGCACCGGGGAGAGAGGCCAGGAGGGCAACCTGACAGGCACGGGGCCTCAGCAGAGAGGGACAGAGTGCACCTCCAGGGGAGACCTGAAGGGGAGTGGGAAAAGTCACTGCAGTGTGCCTCAGGGTGTCTAGGAACATTCCAGGTGGCGGGGAGTGGGGGGCGTGGGGGGCGTGGGGATGTCACTGAAGAACCCAAGAGACCGACATATGCAGAGACAGAAACAAGGAGACGGAGCACAAGACAACGGCAGACAGCGGCAGCCCAGGTCAAAAGAGATGCCACCCTTTCCTTTCCCCTGTCCCCAGCCCCAACGAGAGGGGCCAAAAGAAACAAGGGGTGAGAGGTGTGAGTGGAGAGAGAGGAAGAATACAGAGACACTGCCTTTTCTGGTTTGCAGAAATGGGGGGGCGCGTCTGAACGGGGAGGAAGTTGATGAAAAAGTGCCGTTTTGGTTTAGGGTGGCCTAAGTCCCTTAATGCCTAGAGCGAGAACTAGCACCCAGAGAGGACAGACAGCTACAGGGCCTGCCTGAGAAGCTCAGAAGAGGCGGCGACAGGCGGAACGCAGGCCCCCCCACCTTCCGACAGGTGAGTGAAGTGGTGATGTGAGCACGTGCACCTCCCAGCCCTGAACGAGACTAAACCTGACAGTTCCCGCCTAGTTGAATGCCTAGTAAATCAAGTTTTAAATTGAAGAGAAATTAAGTATCGAAACTTTAACAGTGTTGATCTTGTAAGTTTTATATTTTGTTTCTATTTTTAAAAGGCAGTCTGTTTATTTTGAACTTTTATCTTCCAGTTTAAATGGTTTCAAAGAGTACAACAAAATAGCGTTTGTAACCACTTACCAGATGAAAGAAATGGTTTAAGGTGAGCGGTAAAGTAAAATCTACAAGGGATTTAAGTAAATCAAGGGGCTGGATAATGAGTGTTTTTTCTCATTATATCATTATCTAAGAGCTACTTTCCAGGACGACCAAGCGGTATTTAATATACACTCTGTCCTTAAGCAGCTTCTGTCTTAATCTGCTCGGAATAGACACCATGTATTCAAAAGTCAAACAAACAGCCATCTAATCCCACAGCCTGCACCATTTAACCGGAATGGGAATCATTTGACAAAATAGGCTTTAGGAAGGTCAATGCTCTGGCTGGCAACAAAGCCACAGGCCACCAGTTAGTTACACTGAATTCTGAAGCACTGGCCCCAAATATCAACGCCCTGGACGCGCTTCGCCCACTGTCCCCAGGGACCGCTGTGTGCGTGGGGAGACCGCCGTACAGCCCGCTCCGGGCACAGACACGAGGCGGTCCACTGATCCACACACAGCAGCTCTTCCATGCCGAGCCATCGCCCATTCACGGCAGCTGAACTGTCACCAGCTCGGTCCGATGCATACCATCATTAAGCAACGACAAGCACAGCTCCTAAGAAAACAAGATTTTTGTGAGCAGCTGCCACAAACATAATCTAAGCCTTTCTTTTCTTAATTCGAAAGTGGAGGCGGGGGGCAGGGGTGAAGGGACTGCAAGCCCTTCCCGTGAACAAGCGCTGCAGTCACAGGAAAAGACTGAACCGTCTGACAACGGCACACTGATCCCGACCCTATCACACACATTCAGAAAGAATGTTCTAGCTGAAATGAGAAACTGCAGTGGCAGAAGGGCTCAGATTTCTGGGGTGTACTGATGTAGAAATTATGCCAGCATTTTCAACAGGTGCAAATGAGCTTTCACAATAACCTGACTTAAATACCCAGGACAAATGGACACACCACAGAACGGTAAGTGGATGTTAAAGGCTGAGAAAACGTATACAGTTAAGGAAAGAAACTGCCAGCAAACCACAGCCAACATGGTCTCTAACGACCCTAATTATTTCCATGGCACATGTTTTTCTTATACCGTGTGAGAAAAGCAAACCCTAAGAAACACTAATTTTTCTTCTATCC
>NW_006432227.1:12231999-12236476 GCF_000325575.1 Pteropus alecto
TAACTCAGAATACTACATTCATTATAAGACAATGTTTTAGGTACATCTTTCAAAAAACCATTTTCTAATTCGAGACTCTCACAGTCAAAGTGGCCATTATCGCCTGTACGTGGAAACTTTTTTAAATCAAGCACCACAAAGAAAAATCAACCAAGGACTCTAAGCTAAAAGCAACTTGATGGGGGTGGGGAGAAAGTTTACTAGCATTACGGAATATAACCTCGAATCAAAATGAAATCTTTCTTTTTAAAAACGTTCTATTTATGAGGTATGGGCTGAACGCTGAGGGCAGAATAAATGTGAATGAAGAGGAATGCGAGAATGTGCCAGAGGCAGGACAGATACGCAGACACCCCAAACACCAAGGAAAACAAAAGCCTGAAGCACCGTTTGCAGGAGCACCCTAACTTCACTGGGTCCCATACCGGGTCCCACAGAGCTCCTCAGCTGGGGGGTGGGAGAAGAGAGATACCACCCAACACCTGCTGACTTGCCCATGCAGCTCGGCTCCAGGGCGGGGCGGCGGGGGTGGAGGGGGCTCCCCTTGCTCACTCATCACTGTCTCTGTTCCAAAAGCCCCCTCTGCCAGAACTTATGAATAAGGTGTCTCATGGGTCACCTGTAATTCACCTTCCCAGGTAGTTCAGAGAGGAGAGAGACCACATTTCCCATTTCTAGGTTGTTCTCCAACAATGCATTTCATGGTGGGAATTTTAGGAATGGCTGACTTTGATCTCAGAGTAGATAAAAAGGCCCCAGGTTGTTATTTTTCTCATCATTTGTGAATGAGTATGGATATAAAACTAGAAACCCCACTACACCTGGCCGATAACACTTTATTCTTGTGAGGATTCCCCCGCCAAAAACTAGATCACCTTTAATAAGCTTTTTAATCATAAAAATTGACAAGACTTCAGAGTTTTCTCCTGTGTCTCACGTTTAACGGCTTTTATTCTTTGTAGATATGCAGTTGTGAAAAGATAATGATTTAGCCTATCTCTATTATAATAACGTAAGAACATAATAACGTAATAGAAAAAAGAACTTTCTAGCAGCTAGCTGAAAGCATTAAGCAGAACAGTAGTTTGTGGTTACAAGCCCAGGAGTAGGACCACACTGCTTAGATTCCAAACCTGGCTTTGCTACTTAGGAACTGCGTGGTCTTAGGTAAGTCCTTAACTTCTCTGTACCTGTTTCCATGTACATAAAACACTATGCCCACATTGTACTGCTGTAGTGAGGATTAAAGTTAACATAAGTCAGGGTTTAACCCAGTGCCTGGCACGTGCTAAGTGCCACAAGTGACCATGCTTGTGTTGTTATTCAGAATGCTATTGAAATAATATAATTTACTTTTTAATTTTAGTAAAAATTAGAGCAAATATATTCAACTGCTATATATAATGTTACAAGCTTCCACTGAAATATAATTTGTCCCACATCTGGCACTAATGGGGATGCACTGATGATGTAACTGGCATATCTGAACGTAAAACTAGAAGCAAATTACACCCAACCCTCAGTTTATGTGGATTATCCGTTCCATGCTTTATTATTATTATTATGTATGCCTACAGCACCTGGTTACACCCAACCCTCAATTTATGTGGATTATCCGTTCCACGCTTTATTATTATGTACACCTACAGCACCTGGTCTTCCTAGGTGATCTCCCATCCAAGTACTAACTAGGCCCAACCCTGCTCAGCTACTGAGATGAGTCATCGGGCTTGTTCAGGGTGGCATGGCCGTAGACCATGGACCGGAGGTCCACTAGGGCTCGAACCCAGGACCTTCTGCGTGTACGTTCAGGGTGACATGGCCGTAGACCATGAACCGTAGCTCCACTAGGGCTCGAACCCAGGACCTTCTGCGTGTAAAGCAGACGCACTAACCGCTACACCATGGAACCACATCCGTGTTTTTCTTTATTAAGTGGAAGAAAACAGCATAAAAAGTCCACCAGTATGAAAAAAATACTAAATAGGCCGACAGAAAGCATAAAAACATTTCAAATATTTTCACAAAAAAAAATGTTAATGAAAATTCAGAAAAACCAAAATAAATTTCATTCGCTGTCGGTGTCTGTGCTGTAATCTAAAGCAATCAACCGTATCCTTTTAATTAGCACAAAGTCACCATCTTCGTCACTCAAAATATTTGGAAGTACTACTACTTTGGTTGCATTATTTTTATGTTTTTGGATGATCTTTTTCCAACCCATCTTTTGCTAAGTTTTCATAAATTCTTCAATATTCCCTGCAACATTTTAAAAAATCTGTTAGAAATTTTAAGGCTCGTTGGATGTTTGGAGCAATATCTAGAATTGCAGTTTCCAGTTTTGTAGCCAGTTCAAGAGCTTTGTAAATATTTTCTGCAGGGAATGAAAGTGATTCAAGGTCACTGCCATAGTCATCGGCAGGATGGGCTTCAGATATTAAGTGAATTAATTCATTATCAGTTAATGTGTGATCAACCCGTCATTCATTAATATCATCTACAAATTTTCTGATCCTTCTTGAAATTTACTTAATAAATTAATGCTAAGTTAATCCCTCTTCAGTTGTTGGAACCATATTCCCTGGTACAACCACTTCTGGCCATATTGCTTTTCCAGCAAGCATTTAAAGTTGATGGCTTTACATCATGCAAAGCTAAAGCAATGTTCTTGATACAACTTAAAATTGTGTATTTATTCCAAGCTTCTGTAACTGTGAGTGATTCATTATCTTCAAGTTTATTAAAAATATCATTAAAATTCTGTTTAATATAATTGCTCTTACAGGTGGAAATAAGGCCTTGATATAAAGGTTGGATCACGGAAGTTGTATTTGGTGGCAAATATCCAACTTTCATGCTGGATGCTCTAAGTTGTGTGGATGACTAGGTACACTATCAAAAAGTAAGAATATTTTTAAAAGAAGACATTTTTCCTTCATATATTTCCAGCTTCTACAGCAAAACATTTGTAAAACCAATCCTGAAAAACATCAGTAGTTACCCATGCTTTTTTTATTTGCCATCCAATGAATAGAAAGATACATTAACAATTGTGTGTTAGTATCTGTCCTTTGTAGGTTGCTAAGTTACTGTTTTTTAGAAAGAATAATGGCCAATAATGGAAATGGAAAAGAAGGAACCGCGTAAAATGAGACCGCGTAAACGGAAACCGTGTATAAACAGTTCACATAAACGAGGGGAATATTTACCCCACATAAAAAACTTGCATATAAAGAATACCGAGTAAGTCGAGGGACGGGTTTCTGGAGAGTGTCTGGGTTAGGAGCGAAGACAGACCCGAGGTGGGGAAATGCATGTTTGCTACTGATCTGCAGTCTTCAAAGCGAAATGTGAAGAAGGCTAAAATGGGAGATTTAGAGCTGGAAATTTCTCCACATCCATAAAAACATAAAATATCAGCCTATAATAGGGATCGAGTTTCAATTAAATAAAAGGTTCTAAAAAGTTTTTTGAAGTGCACGGTCTTAAGCGGAGACGGCAGCTGACCACCCCTCCCACCTGCTCTTGGAGCATCCGATAAAGAACACCCTCATGGAGTACTCGGTTTTACAATGTGTGGATTTCAGGATCACACTAAAAGTTTACAGAATCTTCTGCCCACTCCATAATTGCTACCTGGTTTCCCTAAATCAATGTCATTTCTCAATTATGACATAAGGCAAATTTGATGTTCAAAGGATGATTTTACACTATGAATGTGAATATGCAAAAGACAGACCCCCTCCCAAAAGACCTACATTTGTAGTTAAAAATCAAAGAAGATATTTGGAAAACATCCTTCTTTGAATAAAACTCTCAAATTGTTTGAGACCTTCACCAGGATAAACTCAGTAGGGAATAAAAAGCCTTAATTCTAACACTGATAAAAAAGAAAATGAATCAAAGTGGCATTTTTGTTTCTTTCCATGTATTAAAACATGCTGCTATTTCCCTAAAACACTCTCTCTAGTATTTTAATCACTCACACACACTGAGGGACCTAAGAACTACTCTTAAAACCTTGTTTCACAATGAGTGAGAAAACAATATAAATTTCAAACTTTTACCATATTATATTCCAAAACAGGTGTTGCTAACCGCTTTAATGAAGAAATCTCGTCTTGATTATAAAAATAAATATTTTTAAGTAGGGAGGGAAATTCAAGATTAATAGCCTTTCAAATTCAAACCAATTGGTAGATTGGCAGACTTTTATTAGATATTGATAACGGGGGTCTTGTTTTCTTTGACTTAGAATGTTTTGCCTTTGGTGAAACATGAATAACCTTTCCCTCTTGTCTCACAATCTACAAACGCCCCCCCCCCACCCCCGAGGGAAGGCATGCGGGCTGCCTCCTGTGTGTCAGAAGCACGCGGCGGGCAAGCCCGCTCCTTGCAGCTGGAAGGGTTTTGGAAAATGTCTGGCTGAGTAACAGATGCTTGGGTTGGATTTCCTCCCAAATATGTTTTTAATGCT
>NW_006432227.1:12236536-12279973 GCF_000325575.1 Pteropus alecto
AAAAAGAGAGATAGCCTCAGGAAAACGGCTTAGCTAAAATTTTAGTGATTTTTCACATATATAAATGCATCAGTCGTTCCCAACATTCTTGTGACAAGAACTCCTTTTTCCTCATTTATCCCCACTGCGAAGCTCATGATTTGAAAGTCTCCCTACTGAATTGCATTTAGTAGATAATAACCAACCTCATTTTTAGAAATCATTTGTTAGCATAAACCAACGTAACCACACTGCATTCAAAAAAGCAAATATACTTCATGTGTCAGTTTCTAAAGTCTTATTACAGAAACCTGTATGATGCCTGCTAACTTTTTATTATCATCTGAAAATTTATTACGTACAGACTAAAGACAAAATCCTGAAAAAATAGCAAAATTTAGGTTGCAAAGGAAGGAAAGCCAGGCAGAGTTCAGGAAAATATTGTTAGAGACAAGAAAACCTTGTGAATGTTCTAGATGGAAAGATGGGGTCCTCTGGAACAATTTATCAATGACGTGTGAATTACTTCAAAATCGCAAAAACATTCCTTCTGCTCCCATCCCTGTCCTCTTGTCCCTCAAAGCAGCCTTCTCTTGAGGCAAGTCTCAAAGTTCACGAAGTCTTTTCCTAGAGACCAGGGGGTGTGGGTGAGGGGGAGGGGTCCTTTTAGACCCTAGACAGTTCTCTATCCATCACCGGGGTTTGCTGAACTGAATTCTGTACTTCGGCTATGAATTTCATAGACATTATGTTCTTGTACTATCCCCTCCCCAAAATGTGAAGGCAAACAATGGGGAAAAAATGTGGGTTTTCAGACTTGGCTCGATCTGATCAGAATTCAGTTCTGCAACTGGGTGGCCTTGGGCCTCACAGTCCTCATCTGGGAAATGGGATGGTAGCACTTGAAGGGTCAGTGAGGTCAGGGGAACTGATCCCAATGAGCACCCAGTGACTACGAGTCAGTTACGTATTCATTATGAGAACAAAGTCTCGACATCTCCAGGGGTTCGGGGGCTCGGGCTTGGGAGCAGAGTGGACCCTATTTCCCCCATGTCGCTGTACCAGGCTTAAACCTTTGGACACGGGAAAGCTGTCACTGAAGACTGAGTCGCAGCATGTAAATCTTATTCTGTACATTTCAGCTAACTACAGGAAGATGAATACTAGCTGCATTTTGAAGAGCACTCACAAAAGCAGTGAAAAAGGCTGGGTGCCTGGGGGGTGGGAGGTCTGTATTGCTCATCAGAACAGAAAGCTACGAAATTATTTAGACTTTCTATCGAAAAGAAATACATAAGTATAACATCGCAATGCCGTTTATATATTCTAAGGTAATTCCTGTTAGTTTAGTATTTCAATTTTCACTATTTTTTACTTTATTGACTATACCAAGCCACCCACCCTACGCATTCTGCTCTGTATCTCAAGTCTGTGGCCGACAACTGCAGATTACGTGGAACCTCCTACCATCCTATGTGAAAATACAGCCCAAACAAAAGCATCATTATCATCAGCAGCACCGTTCAGTGACGCGATAGCACGAGCTGGCAAGTCTCCTGACTGGACGATGCTCGTTTTCGCACCTAGCTTCATGGGAAAACGGAGGTGTACAAGGTTCCTTAACTGGCACAGGTGACAGTGTGAGGACAGGAAACCAGGGACTTCCCCGCAGCACGCGACACCGTTCAGACCAGGCAGAGCGCTACAGTTGTGCTTCAGGCTCTTTACAAAACTACACTGCAGGACTTTAACTTAAGGGACCATTTTATGGGTCATTTAGAGAAAACAGGGAGCGTTAAAAGTTATATTAAATAAAGACAAACACGGAGATCTCTTTTTACCATAGTCCTGAATTTTATACTTGGAACATAAAGGAGATTCTCAACCAGAAAGAGACAGGGCGCCCCCACACCCTGCCTCCTGCACAAGCTGCAGGGGTCACCGGAGGCAGCACACCTGAGCCCACGTGGGGTGGCAGCGCCAATGCTGGGCACCGGAGCCACAAACGTGATATGACAGACACCTGCCTTCGAGTTTACGTGCCATTGCTACAGGGAAGAGACCCTGTCATTGCCATTATAAATGTTTTCAAGTAATGAGCAAATTACTGAAAAAGTTCAAATTGGCATCAAAAAAAAAAAAATGAAATTTTTTTTTTTTTTACTACCTAAGTACCTTCTCACTCACAGAGAGTCCTTCCCGGCAGGCAGTGCATCTCCAACAGCCACTGCACCCTCCGAAACCAAAATCGCGGTGTGTTTTTCTAACTTTTACTCCTATTAACATCTACTACGTGCCCACGATCTCAAGAAATCTGACCCAAACTCTGCTTCCTCACATGTAAAGCACTCTATATTTCTGACTTCATCTGAATGTTATACTCACATTAAAATGCACAGAAACTAAAAGGGAAAATTGCATCTTACACAGCTCTCCCCGCAGGCTCAGCTGATCGCAGTCAGGCAGAAAGGGGCGGTGGCTGCATTAACTAACTACTCAGAGTAACAGCTTTAAAGGTGATCTGGCCAAATAACAATGGCACTGATGCTAAGAAAGAAGAGAAACAGTTGGCCAGGGATCCATCTTCAAACAGTAGCAACTTCTAAATTACAACCAGGCAATCGGGTCTCAGCTCAGCTCGTACCCAGCTTTCCCTTTTCAATATCTAGTTACCAAATCCTAACCGGTATTACAGGCCAAAAGATTATCCATCAACAAGTCCACGCGGATGCAGATGACGTTGCTCAGTTCGGACATGGGTCAGGCGTTTTGATCGCCATGCTGGTCAGTGACTTCAGCGACTATGCAGAGGATTTTGCGTCTCATACTTAACTATGTCGTGTTCACTTCCAACCTGTGTTAAGGCTGCCCCTGTGGGCTCCCGCTGAAAGACTGCTGGTAGCGGCAGGTGTACACATCGCGTGTGCACAAACACATCCAGCGTGCGTCGCTGGCCCGCCTGCCCTAGCTCTGATTCTTTAGTGTTCAAGGCAACATGCAAGCAGCTTCCTCTCAAAGCCACAGCGCACACACCACACCTGCAGCAGCACGATATCACAGTTCCAGCCACTTCTCAGTCACTGTATCACGACCACGCTCACACCGAAGGAAATAACCCCCGGGCACTGTCAGAGGGGGGAACTCTGTAATGCCAATCGGCAGGAGGTCCCCCCGCTCCTCCCTCAGCAGCTCACAAAGGTGCACCAGGTTACCCCATCGTGGAATAAGAGACGTGTCTACAAACTTCATGGTAAATACCTTTCTCGAGTTATCAAAACAGGTTGTTTTATGGGCAAATTCACAGAGAAAGAAAGTAGCTTAGCAGATGCCTAGGGCTGGAAGAGATGAGAAGACTGGAGGGATGAAGCTTAAGGGGTGTGAGGCTTCTTCCTTGAGACTGTAATATTCCAAATTGACTGTAATGGTGGTTGCACAACTCTGCGAAGACACAAAAGCCATCGGAGCACACACTTTAAGGACGTGGCTTTTATGCCGGGTCAGTTACATATCACTAAAACTGCGAGACAAAAGGATGGTCTGGAAACATTACGAAGACATCGTACATTAAACATTATTCTGTATGTGATTATTAAAAACATAAACGGAATGGAGGAGAGGTCATTTTGAGCAGATACGGTACGATTACTTCTTCTGTCCTAAAAGCACACACAATCTTGGTATATTTGGTAAGTAAGCAGTAATAACGTTGACTACCTTGGCCAAACGCTCCTCTGGATAAGTAAATGCAGGTACTCTAAGTTAACTTCTCCTGAGCCCAATGGTTTTGGGGTACTGACGAGAAGGAGGGTGACGTCTGTATCATTACCTTAGTAGTTTGCCACAAGACTGAGGCCTGAAGAATGCACATGTGATTTTGTAATTAAGACAATTTTTTTCTTAAAATGCTTTTTGTTGTATAAAAAACACAAACATTTTGAAGACTTTGAATCCTTGAATTAAAGAGAATACCTTTGATCACCATGAAGTTGTTCATTTCTGAGGGCCCCTGATGCTCTGGGAGAAAGCTTTATTAAACCTCCTGGTGCAGGGCCAGGCCACCGCAGGACCACGCCATTTGGATCCTCACACAGACAAAACGACAGTGCAGTAAAATCAGCTTGGTCCCTCCCATGAACTGTTGGTTAAATAGGTGATCTGTCTAGCCAAACAGATCTGTCAGCTGACTCTACCAATGTAAGTTGTATGTTTCATCAAAAATGTACAGTTTCATCAGTGAAACCACAAAAAGCTTACATCCCCTTCCCAGAAGCTTTTGACAACTTTCTCGTGAGTTCGTTCCACAAATACAGGCTTGCAGATTAGAATGGGTATACGTAAGTGCTTAAATTTCATTTACAGTTTTCGCATCTTGGCTTTGGAAGAAAAAAAAAATTTCATTTCTCTAGATTTCCAGTTTGCTTAAACTAAACCAACTTGGGACCTCGTCAAAAGGTCACTGGCCAACATCCCATCTTTAAACTGCTAAAACTAGTAATATTTTATATAGTCCTACAGTTTTCAAAGCATTTCCCAAACCTAATCAGCTCATCTAACGACTAAACCCCACCTGTTAGATACCTGCATTTATGATCCACACTTTAGAAACCAGGGCTCGAGGGTCCAAGATGAGACGTCACCGCTACGGGCCACGGTGATGCAGCCAGGAAGGAAGGCAGACCAGTCCACCGTCTACCGCTGTTTTTTATCTGATCTATTTTATTTCTAGAATTTATGTCAGTTGGTATAAATGAGATTGTACTATCAGATGCTTAAAATATATTCTAAAGTCTCAAAAACTATCTGGGAAAAAAACATGTTTTTCAAATAGCAAAAGACACTTCCTAAGTTTCCCTTATATTCTGAATATGTTGTGCTAGAATGAATATTTTGTCTTGGTTTGAGTTCGTTTTTCAGAGATATTATTTTCCCCTTAATTCTTCAAAAGAACAGTTTCCTCAAAAAGAACAAATGTCCTTAAAGTCTTCATTAATACTTTACTTAGATCAATTTTCCAAATTATTGAAAAATTATTCGGATGAAAGTAAAATCTTTTTTATACACTTTTTATAAAATAATCCTTAAAGTAATACATTTTAACCTAAAACACACTAATCTTTTCAGTATGCTGCATTATAGGCACTCCTTAAAAATAATCTAGCTTTGTAGATGAAACCAGAAAATTGTTTAGTCGTTTCAGATCTTTTAATACATAAAGCACTTTTAAATGCCCCTATGCCTCTGTTAAATGACCTGCTGTGACAATTCATACTTTCTTCTTAATAGACTGCTTCTATGAAATGAGCTAAACACATCTTGCATCACAGTCTGCAACTGTTACAATGCTACCCTTTATTTGTAGATACAGTATTCTAGTTAGAACAGAAACAATTTTCACTATCTTTTTTACTCCCTAAATATATTGCACTATGTATTTTTTCAATATTGATTCTCTAAATACAGCTATCAGAACATTTCCCTCAATTCCACTGTAGTGTAAAGCCTTTCCCTCAAAGAGAGAGATGCTGCTGAGATTTGAAAACTGGCTCGTGGGGTCCGTCCACCTCTGCCCGCAGCTGGCTTCTCACCAGCGCCACTGGCAGTGTCTCCCAAGATGGAGGAAGACACGCCAGGCCAGCTACCACCCTACCCACAGATGAGCGGAAGAGAAAGCGCTTCCCCATCCAGTGGTCTGGTCACCGGCTAGTAAGGTCACAGCTGCCTGGTCCCCCTACCCACTGCCCAGCTCGTCCGAAGGTCACCGCTGAGTTGTGCTTTTTTATCCTCCGCCACTGCTCTACCTCTGAAACTGCCAGTATTTCCCTGTGGGCTTAAAGTGGTCCCTGGTGTCCACGTTTCAGACATCCCTTGTACAGGAACCTCATCAATGTTTTCAATGACGACAAGGAGTAAATTTTTTAGATGTCTGTAAAAAAAAGTCTAAAACAGTCTCATTAAAAAAAATTTAACCAAGATCTTAAGATGGGATAGAATAAACTGTACTTTGCTTCAACTACACCCACAGATAACAGGGGGAAGGAAAAATATTCACTACAGGACAACAGGGGGCAGTTACCTGTTTCCTCAAGAACTCGACCACCTGTCATTTCAGGATGGTGAAGTCGTACGCCTGGGACTGGTGTCGGACCTCGGTCAAAGCTGAGGCCCAGCCTTTCTGACGGATCTTATTCCCCTCCCCCATCCTCCCATTCCCCTCCCCCATCCTCCCACCCTCCTGCCCCTACCCCCATGGTCCTGAGGCTTCCCCTCCCTGCTCAGCCGCTCGCCCCTCCGGCTCTCTGGCTCTCTCGACCACTCCAGCCTGAGGCAGCCCTGCCGTCCAGTCCCACCAGGCCCTGAAAACTGTTGACTGACTTCTTTTTTCCCACAAAGCCTCCCAGCTCCCCGCTTCACAATCTGATCCTTTGACATACAAAACGATATATCAGAAACTTTGTTTTTAAAACTTTATCCTTTTTAAAGTTCAAATTTTGTGAATTTTTGCAATATAGAACACATATTAAGTAAACAACATATATGTGTTGTTTTACTTTACTGAAATTATTTTACTGACTCGGTGTGCAATTTTTTAGTTTGTTGCCACAGCCCCAAGGACTCATAAGCCTTAGAGCATCTCACTTTCTACTCTGTGAGTAGCACAGGACACGGTAGACAGACATATTCATTCATCCAACAAACATTTCTTGTACATCTACATGCGCCATGCTAGGCACTGATGACAGACAGTTCCTGCCCTCATGGGCTAAGAGTCCAGAAAAGCAGATAAACATAAAACAACGAACACCATAAATTCAATCAAGGGTAAAGCTGGGGATTATAGGAAGTTAAGAGAACAGGTCAGGTGGGAGGAGGCGGGGATAAAGTTCACTTAGGGGAGCAGGAAATGCCTACCTGCAACACTAACACACAGGACAAAAATTACATGATGGCTGGAATATAATCAACGCAGGACAGGTGGCAGGGGCAGGGAGGGCGTGTTCACTGAGCCAGTGGCAAGCGGGCATGTCTGTCTGTCATTCAGGGGCCGGAGAGAAGCCCACAATGGCAGAAATATGCAAGCGAAAGACAGCGGCAAAAACGCAAACTCTGCCCCTACCAGCCACGTGACCTTGAAACCACTTGGCATCTCTCATCTTTCGTCTCTAGCATTATAAAATGAGGCTAACAAGACCTACGCTGGCAGGACTGTGTAAGGATTAGATAACTTACGTACCTTTTATCCCAGGGGCTGGCTGGTTGCTGCTATTATAATTAAGTCCGTCCCTTCTCAAGTAGATAGAATCTTTACCTGAATGACCTTGTACATTGTCTTTATAACGTATGTATGAATGATCCTGTACCTGTCGGTTCTCAACAAGTACTTGCTTTCCCACCCCAACCTCATGACCTGAGTCAATAATCGGGGGGGTAGGGGGCAGAGAGCCACTGATTTATGCCTATATATGCTCTCCAAAGGAATACAAAAATACCCATGATCAGAAAAGAGTCTGCGAAAAATTATATAACTTTCTATAACTTGCATAATAAAAGTTTCAAATACGTGTGTCATAATAACACATTTTGTTCTTGCATACTTTATGTTCTAACCATATTATCAAACTCGTAAGGGTGGAGAAGGAAGCTGTTCAATAGCTCTAGACCTCCACTGCAGAGAGGGCGGGAAGAGGAGGCACCAAGACAGACACCTGCTCAGGTGAGCAAGGCAGGCCCAGCAAGAGGTGTTAACAACAGACCTTCAAATTAACCCTAAAGAAAGGTTTTTCCTCTTCACGGACGGCCTAGAGAGTCCAAGAACAAAATGTGTCTGCCCTCTGGTTTGAGAAAATTAAGTAGTGACTATGACTTATTATTGCTCAACTGTGAAGTCCATGAAAGGCAACTGAAAATAGCCAAAGTTGGTTCATAAAATATTAACCTTGACTCTGGTTTCAGACGCATCAGTAACACTGCCTCCCCTTCCGACACCCACTTTAATACGCGTAGTCACAGATCATCAAAGGGTCCAGCCTGCAGGAGGGGGAACCACCTAATGGAAGGTGCCATTATGGAAAAATGGACTTGTCTGTCAGTACTGAGTCCAACAGGGGTCACAGAGTGAGGCAGAGAGTTGTTGAAGCAAAACACATTTCTAAACCTTTGGACTGTCAAAACTCCAAGCAACAGCCAACATGGAAAACAACGCTGTTTTGCTTTGTGGGATCATGTGCCATCAAGCGCAGGGAGCAGGCCTGGGCAAGCAATTTGAAAGCACCGTCTTGCAAAGTTCATCCTCAAGCGATCTTATGTGAAAAGCACACGTGTCGCCTGTCTGTAGAATTATGCCATGCGCGAGCCTGAACCCCACCAGGGCCCCTCCCGCTCATAAAAAAAGAAAAAAATCAACCGGGAAGCGAGTGCTGTTGGAAAGAGTACACGGCATGTGCAGTGCTTCAATTGTTATTGGTAATGAGTTGTTTTCAACACACCTTACAAATGGTAAGGGACTGGCAAGCGAGGGCCCGCGGGCCTGCTGCTCTCTGCTCCCAGCTCCACCTGCGGACTCAGCAGCTGCCACGGGGCCACACCCGGGGCCACGAAGCCTGAAACGCTCACGACCTAGCGTTACAGAAAGCACCGCTTCCTAGATCAAACATACCTGGATGTTTTACTTTCATCTTAAATCTGCTTTAAATACATAAAGTCTATGTGTCGTAATCGACAATACAAATTTAAACATTATGGGGTATGTCTGAGATAAGCAGAACGGTTTAAACTTCCTTAAAAACATCCGAATGTTATGAACGTACATGCATCTAGTTTCCTGTATGTTTCTTGCTTTGTCACAGCCTACAGAATGGTCTGACCCCATCGATTATAATTTTATATATTCAAATAACTTTAATAAAAATCTTTTTTTTTAAACAACTAAATCCCTCTAAAGTCAAACGTTCTATAAGTACAAGGGGTGAAAAGCAGATACGAATGTTTTCCTAAAGAGCTTATTCGAAATGGCATGATTTGCGCCCCTGTAAATTACCTGTACTTAAAATGAACGTGCAGCCTCCTGAAAGCTCACAGCACCACAGGGAACACGACGGGACACGGAGGGTTTTCTTGGTCCTCCCCAGTGTCTGAGCCCCGGGAACCCCGGGTGTGCGCTGCTGTGACTACACTGTCCGACGTTCCCCGGCCCTTTGTCGTCTGAACACAATGTAACACGCCTGCCAGTCACAGGCTCACTCGTGCATGGCTGCAGGTCATCTGTCCACCTCAAAAACAGCTCCGCTCACCCACGCACTGTGGCCTTCGGCAGAGCGAGCAGGGAGATGATCTCAAACTCCGGACAGTCTCATTGCCACAGCTATCAAGAAGGGATTTCTGTCCCTGAGACGCCCACATCAAACATATCAGAACTGAAACTCTGGGGAAGAAAACTGCACCAAAACACACAGAAACAATTTTCCAGCGTTGAAAACAAACCCTTTTTTTCCTTTTCCTTAGGGGGGGGGGGACGGGCAGGCTTTCCTCCATCAGAAACCCTGGGCAGGCCCAGCTCGCACCGGCCTCCCCCCATGCTCAGACATGGACCAGGAGGGGCCTCTAAAATCGGATGCTTCCAGATACAACGAATGATATTAACAAAAAACTGGATTCTAATCTTACTCATAAGACTTTTCCATCACGCAGTAAAACTATTTTTATACCATAATCTCTCAACTGAGATTGAAGAACAAAGCTCAAGCTGTTTCCCTAAACTTCCTATCTAAATTAAACAATTTAAGTGTCCTACTCCTGATCATGTGACTTAAACCCTCCCGGGATTCCATCACATTTGGTACAACAGAACCTGCTCTCTTGTACCAGGTGGAAAACCACGTGGTGCTCCATCTCTCTGAAACATAGCGCTCCTTCCCACCACCCCCTGCAAAGGTGCCATCCTTGACTTGTCATTTCCCATGTTCTGGAAAACACAACAGACATGGAGAAAGTACTTCCCGACTGACTGCATTAAACAGGCAAACTGGAGTATGCCACTTAGTAAAATAAATCTGCAGTTTGAAAACCACAAACGAGGAAGCCCCACAGGCATCTGGGTCACATGGTAACCAAAGATCTATGGCAGGGCTCAATTTCACACAGCACCAAAGGGTGGGTGTCCACCCTTTACCCCGCCCCCCGAAGGCCAGAGTGGGCTGTTTCCTGACTCTCTTCCTCCTGCAATTTATAGGAAACATCCTCGTTTTAAGTTTCCAAGTGGAGAACTCAGAGTCCGTTCCCTTCACTTTTTATGACAGGGTATGAGTTGCTGACATCAACACACTTCCTGAAAGTTATCCAGGGGTAACAGACCAAAATGCTTAAAATTCCTCCAGGGACTGAGGGATGCAGAATAAAAGAAACCTAGCCTGCAAGTGAGTGCTTTAAGTGACACAGTATTTCCCATTTCCGCCTGTTTTCCCCAAAGCTGCCTCAACTCTGGATGTCACAGGAGCCTTGAGTTTACTGCCAGTTCCCCATGGAAAACACTGTTCCTGCGACTGCCTTCCTTCCTCCCAAGGCCCACCCTCGAGCACTGGGTGAAGGCCATGCCAGGGAGCAGCCACAGGGCCGTCTTCCTCCTCGCTGGAAACACTCCCAAAGGTGCCTCTACTGTGACTGTCAGATTTCAGAACACTGATAACCTAGGCACCTGGCTAAACAGGTTAGTCATTTAAATAAGGACGCTGCCTTTCGCCAAGCTTCAGGGACGATGTCAAACTATACTGTTCATGATTATTAGAAATTCCACGTGTTGGAGACACAGTCTCTTACAAATACAGAATTTGGAACAAAAAACAACAACATTGTGCAAGAGAAAATTACTTCTGTAGACCCGTCTACGTATACTCAGCCTCCAGAGTAAGTCAGATTCTGGAGGCCTCATAAATAAACTGGTTCTGCTCATCCCCTGCCACCAGCTGAGCCTTGTCATGACCAGCGTGTCGCATGCAGCTGGCATCAGTCTGGCTTTTCAGCCTCCATGGAATCTCCTTAAAATATAACTGTACTAGGCTGGGACTTACAGGAGAAAGGCTAGAAGTCCCCGTCCCCTAAACTCACGACAGCAACCAGAGAACATCCTCGCCATCACCCAACAACCTGAGACACCAGAGGGACTAGAACTTCCATGCTGGTCCCAGGCACGCCGGCAGGCACGCCCACCAGGGGTCACACCCATGTGCACTGCCTCTGCCCGAGGCCACCCCCTGCTCCCTGCCACAGGGCTCCTGCATCTGGCCCCAGCGTGAACCCGCTTCCTCACCTCCCCTCCGACCCCACCCACCCCTTCACACAGACTGTGCCCGTCAGCCCTGACAAAGGGGCATGCGCTCTGGCCCTGCCACTGAATGCTCAAAGTTAACTTTCAATCTTCCTCTCTTCCTGTCACTCGTTAGTTCGACCGTGTTCACGGAGCGCTGCAGTAGGCAGAATGCTAAGACGCCCCACGACATCTGCCTGGTGCGCCCCTTCCCGTGAGTGTAGGAGGGGCGACCAGAGAATATGATGGGGTGTCACTCCTGGGATTAGGCTACAGATGACTCAGCTCTCGGTTAATCAAGGGGGTGATTATCTTTGGTGGGCGTGACCAATCAGTGAGGACTTTAGGTTTCCTCAGTGGCCTCTACAGAGCAAACTGCCACATGGTACAAGGAGGCCATGTGGCAAGGACCTAGAGCGGCCTCAGTGGACGACAGTGACCCTTGGCCAACATGCCAGCAAGGAAACTGGGGGCCCAGCGCTTCCTCAAAACAAAGTGAATTCTGCCAATAGCCTGAATGAACTTGGAAGGGGCGGCCAAGCTCCAGAGACCTCAGCCTGGCCTTGACCTCAGCCCGTTGAGACCCCAAGCAGGGAAGCCAGGTATGCTGTGCCCAGATGCCAGACCCACAGAAAGCATCAGATAGCAAATGTGCTTGTTACACAGCAACAGAAACTAATATGGGCGCCTTAAATGAGTTTTCGGTTCCATACATTTTAATTCCATCTCAAAGAAGTATGCCAAATCTTTCGGTCTACCCCACCTACAAAACAGCCCATGAACGTTTTGATCAGGGTGTTACGGCCAACGACTCCGCAATAATTCTCTAAAATTCAAGTAAAACTTAAGGAAACTCCATGCTGCAGGTGGCCTGTGCGGTCCTGGCACAGGGAGCACGTAATTTCCTTTAGGCTTTCAAAAAATGAAGAACACTGCTCAGCACATCTGTGGTGGATAAAACCACATGGCACAACCCCTTTCATTCTTAGAAATAGAGAAACGGGCTCAAAGAGTTTAAACATTTAAAGACCAACAGCCATTTTTACACATATTAAAATTACATATTTATATTTTAATATAATGTTATATATCTTAATCTATATACATGTGCAATATTCTGGTATCCTACACCTTTTTCTCTTCCATTTAAAAATTGGTCTAATGTCCTAGTCCTCAATTCTACATTATCTTCCATAGTTGTATTTTCTATGTCTACGCCTACAGCCATCAGGGTCAAGTCTCCAGAAAACAACTCAAAGACCATCATTTTTGTCAGCTGAAATATAGTTTAGTCCTTTCATTATGCTTTTTCTATAAACCTCCTTTATTATGTTTCGTATTGTCTGCTGTAACTTATAACTCATCTAACGTTATGTACTCTCTAAGATATCAAGCAAGAGTAACAAATTTAATCAGTTGCAGATCCAAGTCAAAGGTTTGGGAATATTAAACACTGAATGATTGTAGAACAGTATTTTAAAAGAATATGTATCTCTATAATACAGCTTAGAATTAAAACTAAAATTAGATGGGAATTTGAGCACAAAATATTATAGCTTTAAAAAGAGAAGGGAAAACACATGCCTGAGAGAGAGATGATAACCCGCAAATTAGAAATAAAGTGCCTCTACAGGGCCACGAAGTGCACAGCTACACGCAGCAGCCCAGCTTACCAGACACGTGACCATCTCCTCTGTCTTCACAAATCCCACTGGACAGAACTTCCCGCCCACACACAGGCAGCAGGAGTTGCCTGGTTTTAAAAGAAAATCCTTCTCCCTTTCTTTATGTAATGAGGTGAACTTGAGCTTGTGGTGTCTTAGGGTGGTCCAGCCTAGCTGCTCCAGCACCTTGTTCCCAAGCCCTGCAGACAGGAGACCAGAGATATTCCCCTGTGGGAAGGGGGGCCCATTCCCAAGAGAGCTCTGGGGAGCAGAGCATCTGGCCGGGGCTGCACCCCAGTATGTGATCTTGTTCACATCATTCGCCCGGAGGGGCTCGAAACACGTACACACTTTATGTTTAGCCACGTGGTCTCTGTCAGGGTAATACTATTTTTCAAAAGATTAAATCACAGGATTTGGAGTCTGGAAGAGCTCTCGAAGCTCAATGCTGTCATGTGTCCCGGGTTTTTACAAAGGTTGCAGCCAGGCCCAAGCTGTGAGGCTGTCACCTAACATCCCAAAGCTAGAGGCAGAGCTGGGCGGGAGTCCCAAGATGTGACTGCGAGCACCGTGCAGACCCACCCGTCTGGGCTCTTGTGTCTCCTGTCCCTAGCTCCGCTCCCGAAGGGCTTGAGTCTGAAGGGCCACCGAGAAACAACAGAAACAGTATTTCCAAGACCAATGCTTCATGCCCAGTCTACTAAAACTGTCGTTTCTTTGTCCCATGAGGGTGACCCTCATAGTCAGGACAGTTCACCTTTCACATCTCACGTCACCTGACTTCCTTCCAAGAAGGGAGGGCTGCCTTGGGCGTGAGTCCTGCCCTGCCCTCAGCATCTCTGAGATGCCATGGAAGCCACCAACTGGAACCAACGTGGCTGCAGTGTCCTTATCTGTACAATGCGAGGCGGAGGTGGGGGTGCAGGGGTGTCATCTCTCAGAATTGTTATAAGGTTGAAAATACAACCTGTGAAGTGCCTGCACAGGTAGGTCAGCATTTCCTGAATGGTGGTCCCACAAACGCACGCCTGAGACTCATACGGGACACGCTAGAACGCAGGGCCCCGCGCCTGCCTGCCAGGTGGGGAGACGGCTGCGTGCCCCTCGGGTCCCCGGGAGATCCCAGCGCAAGGCCAGGTGCGTTAAAGGCTCCCGGCATCGTTCGTTGTTGATGGTCTTCGCAAAGCAGATGATTTACTGGCGGGTGTGCAGGCTAAAGACTGCAAACAACACAAAAGCGCACTGCGATAAGCTCAGAGACGTCTATTCAACTGGCTTTCACACTTTACTGACCTTGACCCTCAGTAAGAAATACAGTTTACAATGCGACCCAATCCACAAACACACAAGTCACACATACTGACTCTTTGTGACTCTCACAACATAACCCTCACTGTGGGCAATGAACTGATATTTCCTGTGCTATTCTAAGGATTTGTTTTGTTTTGTTTTAATGCTGGTAACAACCAATGGCTTGAAAAATACCCATCTCTTATTTCCTCCAGAAATGGTTCAACACTGGTTTAGTTCTCACGTAGAGATCCCGACGCGATGCAGTCCTGAACCCTACCCCGCAGACTCGGATGCTGCGTGTTCACAGCTACTACAGGTGATGTGGATGCAGATGGCCCACCACCCAGGACCGGAGGCCTGGCCCACGCCCACGCCAGGGCACTCTCTGTAGGACAGCACAGCTCAAGGAGGCAACTCGGTGTCGCACGTGATGGACAGTGAGACCTGCTGAAATGAATCCCAAACCTGGAGCGCACCCTAGGACCACAGCCTGAAACAGCCGCACACTCTGCCGGACGTGTCTAAACACGAGGGGACAGCGTTCCCAGGGGCTGGCAGACCGATTCGGGGTGCAGTGGAAAGAAGACCTTTCTTCAGCACTGAAATGGGGCTAAAGACCCCTGGGTGAGCGTTCTGAACTACAAAGCACTGTTCACAGAGGCCGAAGCAGAGCTCTCCTGGGAGACAGCAGTCCCCAAAATTATGAGAACAAATGCCCCCTCTCCTTCCCCATCCCACAAGCCCACGCAAAGCCCCTGGCCCTAAACTTAGTTTTCATATGCCACTGGCATTTACAAACATTCACCAATGTCGTGTCGCCGTGCTGGCCATGGCACATTTCCACAAAATGCAGCCCTCTGCTTTCACCTCAGCCCAAGTCTCTCATCTACGACGGCATCAGAGACGGAGCATCTGGTTTAAACCCTGCAAAGCTGCCGGAAGGCGCAGAGCAGCCACCGCTGGCCGCGACGAGCTCGCCCGCCCAACCCGGCGGCAGAGTCCACGCGCCCCAGCACCGTGACCGCCTGAGGGTCCCGCGGGAGCGGAGCTGGCCCTCTGCAGGGCCGCACTCGTCCTGGAAAGTCCACCGGCCTCTGAAGTCACCGTTCCCGTGTCCGCCGGCAGTCCTGCCTGGCGCAGAAGGCTGGTGCAGGGTCCAAAGAACCGACCCAGCTCTGCCTGCGGTCCCAGCTCACAGCTGTATGCGACCCGATGCGCCCACAACTCGGTTCACTGTGAGGACCACGCGCTGGTGCCAGCGGGGGCAGCCCGGGAGACCACAGCCCCCGCCACCACCACCGCCACCGCCTGGAGCACCTGAAGCAGCCCTGCCCACAGCAAACTCCGCACGCACCTGGCCTTCGCGCCCTCCTCCCCCGTCCTCTTTCAAAGCTGAGATTCTAAGATCTTTATTTTCTCTTACAAACTACTCTCTTCAATTTGGGTATTTCGATATCAATTTTATGGTGGTGCTGACTCTCCGAGAGTCAGTTAGCTCAGGTCCTTGGATGCTAATTGTTGGAAAGGTTAAGAATTTTTCCAAATTAAATGACATCACAGCATTGGACCAGCATTTCTTCAGCATTCTACATGCATCCTTACGGTTTCATAATGAAATAATGGAAATTACTTTAACAATCACAGGACACTTAATCTGTCCCAGGCACCATCCTAAGCTCTTTACACAGACAACTTCACGGAATCATCCGACGCCTTCCACCGTGGATCCGCTACCACCCAAGCCACTGAGCAGCCAAGAAGTCCCGAGATCACACGCAGGAGGCTGTGAGTCCCAGTCCACAGCAGCAGGCCACACGCGGGGCGCTGGGTCCTACACTCCTCTTCGTCTTTTAAACACCACATTAACGTCTTCATTTACATCTTCTCCCAGGGAGGAAAATGCCAAGTGCCCTTTATCAAACTGTTCTGTTTATGTCCCACCTGATTTCTTACTGCGGCTGGTGACTGAGCGTGATGAAGTGAAAACCTGTCCCCATGGGTGAGTCTTACTTTTCGAAAGTTACATTTTAAAATCCAACCTGTTTGGAGACGGTCAATGAGAATCTTCCCACTCCCCATGAGACATAAATTATAGTAACATTAAAAATCAGCTAATTAAACACACCTGTTTCTTTAATAAGAAAAAGCAAAGTTTTGTTTCTAAAAGTTACCGAATGTTTTTAAATGTTTAATTTCAAAGTTATAGAAGTCATTCAGTTAATATTTTCCCAAACCTTAGACTTTCAAATGATCAGCATTAGTAACATAAAAACATGGAAGGAGAGTTCAGATTACCCCTTTACAATACTCTCCTCCGTGAGAAACCTGCCTTCATCCTGCTGCCCCCAGCACAGGACAAGTTAACAGACAACAGGATGCCATATGATACACGGCGTCTTTAAAATCCAAGAGGTACGGCTGTTAAGAGAAATGCACCATACAAAGTTTTCACTAGCACTGGAAAAGTCCATTCATCATCAAAACATGAGGAGAATACTGGGTCACAGGTTATATCTAAGAAACCATCAATACTCTAATGACCATAATATTCTCTCTTAACAGCTGCGGCACACGACACAAACACCAGCAGTCCACAAAAGGTGACGCAAATATAAGAAAGAAGATAAAAACCATCTTATCGCTGGATATATCATTTCTTCTTTTCAAATAATCATAAAAATGAATGTGCAGGCAAAACTAACACTGATTGGACAAGCGTGAACCTATGGCTGACAGCCAGTCCAGGGGCTCCACGCCCATTCATAAACCCTGGAAGAACAAACCACATCTGACGTATTTCCACAGTCAACCCAGATCATGGGGATGGATACTGACAGCAGATTCCGAAAACAGCGAAACTTATGAAAGATGTTTCTGCAAGCTTGCTACAACTGCAAAGGACAAAGTCACGATCACAATCCCAACAGCCGAGCTCTGTTAAGCTCTTGCTATGTGCCCAGCTCTGCACAGATTATCTCACTGCACCCTCCTGAAAACACCAAGAAGTAGACATCACTGCTACTCCTTATTGACAGAGGAGAAAGCAAAAGCCTGGAGAACCTGAGTTACATCCCAAGACCAAACAGCTTTCGGGTGGAGGGGATGAGTTCAAAGCTGACTCCAGAACACAAGCTCTTAATCACTGAAGTATAAATCAATGAAAAGTAATCAAATCAGCATAAACCAATGACCAGTTCTGAAAACTTGCTTCCATTCTCAAAACTCGAGTGTCTATTTAGAAAGAACAAGACTAGTGATTTGGTTTCTTAATTTCTGCATACTTGCAGTAGAACTTAACCTATGTCACGGGTGAAACTGCAAATAAAGACCTGGCACACAAGTGAGCTCTCACACGTCATGGGTGACTGGATCTCAGAGCTAGAGGGACCTTAGGCATCATTTGGTAGAGTCTCCACTTTACGGATGAAAAACCAAAGTTTGGAGAAATTAACTAATGTTCTCAAGGTCACATATGAGAAACCAAGGTCTGAATAAAGAAGGCCAAAGAGGGAAATCGAGTTTTCATCACTAGTACATTCAAGTAAAATATAAAAGCATAATAAATGTGATACGCTTCCAGATGACAATCCAATGTGTCATTACTACCAATAAGCAGTAACGGTGTGCAGCAAGAAACAAGAGTAACAAATCCACCACGGAGGACTGTGCCTAAAGGAAATGTGGCAGAAACAAATGCTACAATCCAGTGCTCTCTCAACTAGCATATTTAAAACGATGCGCGCTTTTGAGGTAAGTTTGTTACAATACATTTTTAACTTAAAATACTTGTAATAAACAAGATTTGAGAATCCCAAAATTAAAAGCCAGTAAGGCAAACTGCGAATCATATTTTCTCATGTTAGAAGAGCAAGAAATCTAGGCCATTTTACTCTGTAAATTTGTTTCTCCATTCTTATTATTGAACTGAGCATTCTAGCTTCTTTTTAAAATTACGTACGGTAAAAACCAAATATATAAGAGTAATTGTCATCAAAGATAAATTTCTCATTTTACTTTCTTCCTCCAAGTTTTTAAGTCACTATAACATTAAGTTTTTTAAATGCAGAAGGGGGAAAAAAACATAACTGCTGATTTTAAATCAATGAGGCAAAATGATCTAAGATGGGGTGTGTTTCACTACCTAAGGTGATTCCTTCACCCAGGTCAGAAATAAATAGAACGTACCCTTGTCTACACGCATACATCGACCGATGTCACAGACAAATCAATGAGGTCCTATTATAATCAAACTGAAATAACCCTCAGGTTAATCCAGCCATTAAAAAATAACTAAGTGAAATAAAGTAACAATGGGATTGACTTCTAACTTGTAATATGATAGGTTTTCATTCCTCCTGCTGTCTCCTACCAAACTTTCTGGGGAGGTATGGAAGATACAGATTTCTCCCAGCCTTTGCAAAGACCTGCGTGTTGGTCACGTCCACCTGTATTTCCAAACTGAGCTCACGATGTGCCCTTCCAGAAACCTGGAGGTCAGGAAACGCCTGCTGTGCTGGCAACAGTAGAGCCTGTGGTTGTGAACACGGACAAACACCTGTGAGACTCAGACACAGAGCCACAGGCTCCCTGACGGGACCACACGGCCTCCAGTGGTCTGGGGACCAGCAGCATCTCCTTCCCTAAGGCCTGGAGGTTCACCTGATCACAGACACAGAGGCTTACCGGTCTACCTGCCTAGCCGGAGAACAACTAACGCCAAGTCATTTCAGCGTTGGTGATGGCCAGTCCCCCAGGCCTCGAGTTCCTACACGAGTTCCTCGTGATTGGAAGAAACTAACCAACTGCAGGTAGCGGACAGTAGGAGGCCCTGTCTGTGACCAGCCAGCCCACGCTTTGTGCAGAAGCCTCTTTCGCAGTGTGATCACTAGCCTTTAGGTCAGTTAATTTTTAACTAAGTCTGTTAAAGCAGAAAGCCATTAAAACGTCACACATTAATGATCGTTTCTTTCCTCCTCCAATTCAATATGGACACAAGACTGAGTCCTCTTTAAGAGCTGAGGTCTCTGCACACTCTCCAACAGGACATCTTCACTTAGTTGAATAAACCCTCCTATGCCAATTCTGGCACCCGTCCCTAAATGGAGCTAGGATATAGACACACTGCAGCAGAACTCTAAGGGTAGAATACTTATGGCTAGTTAGAAAATTTCCTTTTTTAAAATTGTCTCTCCCACACTTAATTTGACAGTCTTAAATGTTCACTTTTATCAAATCTCCCCAGACCCTTCAATTTAGCATTTACAGAAATATTTTCTGCACCACTCACGTCTTAAACCCTTAGATATATAATGAAATTATACACTGGTAGTAAACGTCCACCTGGCAGGAATCTGTTTGGAAGTAAACGCGGCTAACTCGTTCGTAAGCGTGCCATCACATCCGAGGCGAAGCGCCCGAGCTTGCTGGCGCTGCATGCCAGCTGCTGGAGTTAATTACAAGGTTAATACTTATTTTTAAAAAGGGAGGGAGAGAGCAGTGAGAAGAAGCAGGTGGAGGGAGGAAGGTGAAAGGGAAAAAAAGTATTTTCCTTTGCCTTCATTCCACGCACAGCAACCCTTCTGCCCCAATTCGAATTACTGATATTTACAAGTATAAAACAGACTTGTTTCACTCTCATCCTTATTGGTGTTTGTAAGGTTATCTGTACAAAACACACAAATCTTGGAAGAACCTCTCACCTGCTCCGAATCCCTCTCACACAGACGTCAGTAGTGCTCAACAGCACTGAGACCTTTCCTAGGCCGGAAGCAATTAAATCCTAAATCAGCTGGTCAGGCCACCAGTCTCAACTTTGTCACTGTTTTCTTCATCCAAATATGGAGAAAATACAGCTTGCCCTACTTGGTTTTTTTTGATTGCTAGAAAATAAATGAAATAGTATGAGCACTGTACAAATGAAAATCATAAGAATCGCTTTCTTAAAATTTTTGACCCAAATCAAATTCAAATACAAGCTTGAAGTTAAAAAATAAAGCAACGGGGGACTAAACCCCATCTTCCTGCCTACGATCGGCAGACCTGACGTACTCTGGTTGGAACAGAGTCATTTGCTTTGTTCTCCCAACCTTTCAGAAAAATAAAAAATTAGTTCTTTGTCCTTAAAAAATGACGATCCTCACCTATCTGCTCCAGCTCTTCCTCGGGCACTCCCGCTGTTGTTAATTGGCCCAGGCTCGCATTTAAACTTCGGACAGACTCTTGAAACACGCTGCATCCCGGAGACATGAATTCAGTGACAGCAGCACGTGCACGTGTCTGAGCACGTGTGGCATCTGGACGGGAAAGCCCCACGCCAGTGCCTTCGTGAGTCGGGGCTGAAACGAGTCGTCCGTAGAGACTCACAACTGTGACACGAACTCTTATAAAGAGCAGCCACTTTCAAGATGAAGGGAGCAAGAGGCCAGGCCAAGGAACAAGATCAAGGACTTTAAAGAATTTTAAAAACAGATGTCGGCTTTATAAAGTGATACTATAAGCACACTAAAATAAGAGCATATGTAGCAAGCAAAACATTTAAAGCAATTCAAAACTGCTTTTTTCAAATATTGAAAATTTTAATATTCTATGTCGATATCAATCTTTTATGTAAAAAACCAGTTTGTTCCCCCTCTATGTAAGTGATTGGCATCTGCGCATTCCATGTTCAAATACTGGATTACGCTGGAGAGAATACATCTGAAGGAATAAAGGTTGTAGCCAACTAGGAGGAAAGGTCTTTTTTCCCTGGTCACCGCCTAAGGACTATTGTGATGATATCAAGCTGCTTCTTATAGAAATAATGCTCCATTAGTAATCATCTGTGTGACAGGAGAGAAAAAGATACCAAAAGTACCTTTGTGTGTTTCATGACGATGCAAGTTTATTTCTAGGCGTCATGTATTAGTCCTCTTGGCGCAACCCCCGCCCCCCCCCCCCCCCCACACCACACACTTACATTCAACAATGTACGGACTGAGGGCCTTTTAAAAGTCATCCAAGGACAAAGTGTACAACTCCGACTTCGCTGGAATTTGGTAACCTCAGGTCGGGGGCTGGCAGAGGCACTGAGGGGGTCAGCAGAAGCTGCTCCGCTGTGCTGGGTGCTGGGTGCCCGTCTTCTAAAGGAACCGCACAGCCCACGGACCAAGCAACCCAGACTGTGGGCCACCCTGGGGGAGCGGAAATCTTCCAGGCGCTCAGAAACCTGCCGGCTGGTCCTTGAAGTCATGGAGTGGGTCCATGTCACCTATTTCTAATTCTCTCCTTTCTGAACGCTCTTCATCAGCATAAACGATACATTTCAGCCACTATTTTACTTTCATCTCTTACACTGCTCTTCATACTTTTTAGTTCACTGAGAATTTTCCCCTCAGCACTGATTTGATGGCAATACTAAAAAAAAATCCCACATTCTGTTTCTTAAACACAAACTGCTGATAACTGTATTCAGATCTAGCTGAGAGAGGACATATGGGATAAAAAAGATTGTTCTTACTAATTTCTAAAGAATGGATCTTAAATTTACATACAAAAAGAAGCATTACCAAGTTTGCAAGGGAAAGTTTGGATACATACTTCAGCTGGTAAATTCTTGTTCTAATATTTTATACGTTAGTCACACATGGCAAAATATTCCATTGTTTCATACTTTAAATTACTGTATATTCTATTATAGATTAAATCACAGCCAGGGTAAGCTTACCACAGCAATGACTGCTTATGTTAGTACATTTAAAGTTATTAACAGTAAACCATTTCAGAATATGGGCTTTATACCAGGTATGTTTATAAATAGGTCTAAATTACTCATTATTCAAATTCAGCATTTGGCAAACCCTAAGTACTGCATGTTAACAGCTGAACTCTGTGCAGCAAATCTTTGAGGTGTTGGTTCTTTCTGAGACAGTAAACACACTCCCTTTCTTCCTCTTTTGAGGAAATGATTTTGGTAGCTCTTATGAACCATTGGCCTGACTACAACCTACAGCTCTCACTGGAAAGTCAGAGGATGAAAAGCAAGAGAAGGGTTCGGGAAGGAAGGGGTGAACGTGCGGCCAGACTTCTTGTGTAGGCACCGTTCTTTGATGCCCACCTCGTTTTTTGCTGGCTTCGAATTTTAATCTAATTTCGAACTAAGTAAGGTTAAAGCAAATAAGCTGACCCTTTAAAATCATACCATTAAATAACTAACGAAAAAATGAGGGCGATTCATACTAGAATAAAAATGTGACTATTTCTTTTTTCATGGTTTATCCCCTAAACAATTATGAAACAAGTAAACACTGTTTCAAAAAGTGCTTGAAAGGAGATTTCGAAGAAACAGATCCTGGGAAATAGCCTCCTCTCGGCTGTCTCCACAGGCCTGAGAAAACGAGACACTCGGCGGCCGTGACGCCGCTGCTGAAGGCAAAGGAGGCCTAGACCGCAGAGCTGGGGGCCAGCAGGCTCCAAGCGCAGCCAACGCGGAGGTCTGCAGGGCGCGGGGAGCCAGGACGTGCCCTTCTGGTCAGGAGTCACTGGACGTGGCCTCAGGCAAGCCACAGCCTCCCTGGACTCCAGTCGGTGGAGAAGCCAGACGAAGTCTTGCACTCAGAAGTGACACGCAGTTTTGTTAAATGGTCGAGCCAGCTCAGGCTTCCAACCTTCCACACAGGACCGCCTCGTCATCTTCTTATCGTCCTTCGAGCTCAGACGAAGGGCCCGCCAGCTCCTCCAGTGGAACTTGCACCCTCCTCCCCAGGTCCCCGCACCCCACAGCCGCCGTCCTAGCCTCTGATCACCGGCTCCCTCACCTCACGGGACTCCTCCGCCACCCTGGGTGCTGCCATCACAGGGGAGAGAGGAATCAGCCAGCACCCTGGGGACCCAAGGCAAGGCTCCTCTCCTCACCCATTCCTTCCGCCCTGAAGTCTGAGCCTGATTAAATTTCCTGATAACTGAAAGACTGACAACTCTAAAATACTTCCTCAAGGGCCGACAAGGTATTTATTAAAAACCTTTTGCTATAAAATTTACATAAGCAAAAAAAGGGGGTAGGGGGAGTGCCAATAACATCTTGGTTTCCAAGGAACAATCTCCCAACAGAAGGAACGGTTGAGCTGATTCCTTACGCACAGGGAGCTGAGAGAGACTTCTATGGATCTTGCTAAACCTTTCCTCTAAGGCTCTGCTGGGGAACTGGTTCTCCCATGCGACAGTTCTAGGCCATGGACTCCAACTAAAAAATGGCTGCTCTGGAGGACAGACAGGCACACAGATTCGTCTGGAAGGGTAACTGCTGCCGCATCATTTACCAGAGCACTATATAGAACAGACCTAAGAGGCCGATGGTCAATGACTAGTTTAAACGCATTACGGTACACGCGACAGAATGGTAAGCAATCACCAATAAAGACGATATTTCACTAAAGTATTTACGAGAGAAACAGTATAATGACTGGGACTTGCTGCACAGTAATCCAGGGAGTAGGGAACAGCTGAGCCAAGACTGGCCACGAAGTGATCGCTGCAGCCAATGATGAGGACATGGGGGTCACGGCCCATTCTAATTCTACGAATGTCTCAAATGTCCAATATAAATTTTAGGAAAGGATGGCAAATATAGTTCCTGACATAGAAAGACGTTCGTGCCGTGAGGCATTTTAATTTAGTGAAACATATACCATAAAATTCATTCATTTTAGCAGATGGGCTCCTATGGGCGGAACCTGAATGTGGCTACCTGGCCTGTAACTGGCTCTGAGAACTGAAAGTCACATACCATCACGGCCCTCAGTTTCCTCTTCTGGAAAATGGGAAGAGCATCTACCTCTTAGAAAACGAAATAACAAATGGCGAAGGGTTTTGTAAATTGTAATTTGTCAAATAAGTTCTGACTGCACTATTGTCTAAAATATTTACCCATTTTAAGTGGACAGTTTAGTGAGCTTTAGTAAATTTACCATTGTGTAAATTTACCAGCATCAGTTTTAGAATACTGGGATCGCTCCAATAGTCCCTGCGCCTCTTTACAGGCAACCCTGTCCCCTACCCCTAGGCCAAGGCGACCACCGATCTGCTTTCTCTCTACAGTTCGGCCTGTTTGAGAAACGTCACATAAAAGCAATGACACAATAGGTAGCCTTTTGTGTCTGGCTTCATTCGCTTAGCCTCACGTTGAGTTCGTCCTTTTTGGAGCACGTGTCAGAAGTTTGCTCCCTGCTGCCGAATTTCGTAGTACGAACATGACACATCGCATCTCGTTTGCCCATTCATCAGTTAACGGACTGCTTCATTTGCAGCCATCAGGAGCAATAAAAAGAACCTCAGTGCAAATCTGTGCACGGACATGTTTTTATTTCTCTCGAGGCAGAGAACTAGGAGTGGAATTGCTGGTTCATACGGTACGCGCATGCTGAACTTTTCAAGAAACTGCAAACTGTCTTTCAAAGTGACTGTACAAGTTTAGATTCCCAGCAGCAGTTTATGAGGATTCCAATTTCTCCTCAGCCTCATCAGCGTGGTAGTGTCGACGTCAATCTTTCTCGTTACTACCGTACAGTACTCCTTATAGGGCGGCAGTACTCACTGTGGTTTCGTTACTACCCTCAAGTACTCCTTATAGAGCAGTAGTATTCACTGTGGTTTAGTTACTACCCTACAGTACCCCTTACAGGGTGGCAGTACTCACTGTGGTTTCGTTACTACCCTCGAGTACTCCTTATAGGGCAGTAGTATTCACTGTAGTTTAGTTACTACCCCACAGTACCCCTTACAGGGCGGCAGTACTCACTGTGGTTTAAACTCGCACTTCCCTAGTGACTAATGAAACTGAACATCTTCCCATGTGATTATTTGCCATCTATATAAATTCTCTGTTGAGGTGTCTTCTTGGCTGAAATGTTCAGATCTTGCTCTCATTTTTCAATGTGGCTGTCTTCTTACTGAGTTGTAAAAGATCTTCATACAATCAGCCCCTTTAGGGGATACACGATTTACAAGCACTTACTCCTTATCTGTAGCTTATGTTCTCATTTCTTAACGGCTTGTTTCAAAAAGCAAAATTTTTAAATTTTGACATTCAGTGTATCAACTTTTCCTTTTGTTGTTCTTGGTTTTTGTATCTTATCTAAGAAATCTTTGCTTAACCTAAAATCACAGAGATTTTCTCCTATTCTTTCTTCTAGAAGTTTTATAGTTATACATTTTGGTGGAGAAAAAAACTAGAGATAAAAAA
Source organism: Pteropus alecto (assembly GCF_000325575.1). NCBI lineage: Eukaryota > Metazoa > Chordata > Mammalia > Chiroptera > Pteropodidae > Pteropus > Pteropus alecto. Next base: position 12,261,984 of record NW_006432227.1, read on the forward strand.
AACTGTATTGCAAAATGACCCCTTTAAAAAATATGTAAAACATGACTATACATGCTTACACGCAGCTACGTGCTTACAAACACAAACAGAAAGAGAAAGGCCTAAACGGACATGCATCAAAGCGGCAGACAGGTACCTGTATCTGAGAGTTTTATCTTCTTTGTCAATGCACAGGAATAACATACAATAAAGTGGTTTCAAAATGCTACACTCCAAACTGTAGGCTCTGTCTCACCCATGTGCTTTTCGTCATGTACATGTTAGCAAAGATTATCATCAAAATGGAGTGACAAATTCCAGGAGCACAGCCGCCAACTGTCAGGCTCCTTCGTGCCAGCAGAGAAGGGGTGTCGCAGACATCCTGGAGGCCAGCGGCACCCAGGGGCCTCGGAGAGCCTCATGGGAAGAGAGTGTGGGGCTGAACTCCTGAGGGTAAGAAACATCGGGAGCGAGCCAAGCGCAGAGAACGCGAACTTCTCAAGACTGTAGCAAGACTCCAGATGAACCGAGCAATGCGTTTAATTTTTTAAAAAGCTTTTTTCTAAAGAGTACATTTTAAAAGGAAAAACTGATATGTTCTAAAATACTAATAATTCTTCTGTGTTGTGTTTTTAACAACACAGTGGCCAGATAATAAAAATTAAAGTTATTTTGTGATGTGTGATATGCACTCTGATAAAACTGAATTGAATTTAATTACGAACAGGACTGGGAGATCCTTATTTTTGCCTTGTATTCTTGGCTGATGAACAAGCTGGGTCTTCACTGTGAACCAACTGTAACGAACAGCATACTTACTTGCAAGGTTACCGTGAATGTTGAGGAACTACTGTTTTCTGCCATGAATACTTCCGAATGAAACAGTTTCATGCTGATCAACTTTTAATCCCTGTCTCTCTGGATCACATGTTCTACCTTCCAAAGCATTTCCAATCCACAAAAGACATGGCCAGGGCCACGTGCGGTGGATGTGCTCGGCCAACTCCACCTACTCAGAGCTCAGGCCCCGGAGCATTTCCTGCAGCCGCAGCTTACGCAAGGGTGTTCCTTGGAAAGTTCTGGCAATAGTTAATGATTTGGGACAACGAAGCCCTGTGCCCTCCTTAATCCAAGAGCACTTCCCTTTGCACCACAAATACTGACATGTCTCTACTGCAGCCACGCGATAATACAGAGAGCGGGGAGAAAAGCTTGGACGTGAACGTGCCAAAGAGGGCCAGCACCATGCCCACTGGGTTTCTAACGAGTCTGATAAATACCCAAGAAGGGGTAGGAATAAAAAGTATGTAAAGCTTGTGGCATCAGGGCCTGTTCTAGGCAGTTTACAATATTAGGTGATTTAATCACCAAAACAAACCTATGTGTGAGCACTATTATTATCCATCCCCGCTTTACAGTGAAGAAACTGAGGCAGAGAGGTGAAGTCACTTGCCCAGGTCAGGGTCACTGCTCTGAACCAGCACACGCTCCAGACTACACGGTATCTGTTACTTGGCCTCTGTGCCCGAAAACTTCAATGACAGTTTGAGGGCAGATGGGGCTCATGACAACACTCCTGTGTCAGACAACCTCTTCCCCAAATCCTGTGTTTGAAATCATACCCTATCATTCATCTCTCCTAACCTTTATTTGGATATTGTTTTACTGTACGTAAGGGCAAATTTCTACACGATTCCAACACTGACTGCACGGTGCCAGGCCGCCTGCAGCCTGGAGGATCCAGGACCTTGCCTGTGGCTGTGCTGCCAACCAACAGAAAGACAAAGACAGCAGAAGGGGAGTGAGTCACAGTCCCCCTCTGTGCCCACTGACCGAGAAGTAGTGGCTCCCCTTCCTCCTGCGCACCCCACAGTCCGGCAACCCAGAACCCCACCCCCTCGATCCCTCTACCGGGCTCCCAGACTATGCAGAAAAAGGCAGGCTGGTGCCTTCAAAATCAATACTTTACTGTGTTGGGTCAAGGTGAAATCTAGTAGCAGCAAAACCACAGATGACACTTTTTTGGCTTCCAACAAGACACACAATTCCAACCAAGCATTTCTTTCCCAGGAAATAAAAAGCATAAGCAGCTTTTAAAAGTCTAGAGCTACTGGCAGGTTCTGATCCTTGTACAAGGTCTAGAAACACGCGGGGCACCCACTGGCAGCCTTCAGTGCCATCCTCAAGATCTAGGAACATTCGAGACATCCACCAAGATCCTAGACAGACAGCTGCAGCACGTCTTACACTCGTTGCTTTTACTTAAAAGTATCAGATGTTTCCTGAGGTACAAGGAAATAAAATAAAAAAGGGAAAAACTACCAGCTTCACTGCACAATCGACAGGGGCTCATGTGCCTCCATGAAGTCTGCACTCCACTCCTTGTTTCTCCAACAGCCATCAACCGGCACCGCCTCTCACCACCTGCTGGGGAAGTGACGAGGCTCAGATGGCTTCAGCACCAGCACGCTAGCTAGCTAGCTAGCCCGGCGCAAGCACCTCTGCCCAGAGCGACCCAGGCCCCCAGGCACAGAGCCCCTCTCACATAGAGGACAGGGCTGGGACTCACAGCTCCTGTCCCAGACTCTCCTGGGGAGGGAAAGTGGTCACAATACCCCTCATGATTGTCACATTCTTGAAGACACTGAGAGCACTGCTGGACAGTCCACGAACAAAACATTTTAAAAGACTGCTGTTTGGAATTTATTTTTATACTAAAAACATAAAAAAGTAATTTGAATATAAGATCCTTGTCTTCATAATACTATTCCATTGTTAAACACAAAACCAGGGCTATCTGACCAGAAAACACGTTCTGCAAAATATCACCTCCCTACCTGATTCTGAAGAACACTGAATTCAGATGTCAGAATTCAGAAGACATCTGGAAAGGCTTCTGTCATCCTTGGGATGGTGGGGCGGCGGGGTGGGGGGGGGGAGCGGCTTGAGACAAGGGATAAAGCTGTTTGTTTTTCCTTTCATTTTAATTTATTTTTCTAACAAAGATGCCAAAATGAATCCTCCAGCATGGGTTACCTTCAAAGTAACCAGCCTGGGATGCTCCAGACCGAGTCCGGCACACGCTCCAGAGATGCTGCCAGGCTCGGAGCCATCTGCATGCTCTCTGTTCAAACTGCCCAGTATTACCCACGCACATTCTCTGGAAAACTCTTAATGCAGTAAACTGTTATTCTTTCAGAACAGATTAGAATTTGGGAAATAAGTAAATTATACAGTGCCAAGCATAGGTGAATAGAATAACAAAACGTGCTCTATTTGAGGAAAAAAAAAGTCATGACTGTGCCTGGCTTGTCAGGCACCTGATTACTGCGTGAGCGCCACCCAAAACATAGCTGTTCAAAACCACAATGACGTCACTTCGCATGACTCCATGGGCTAACTGCGTGGTTCTTAAAAAGTATAAGTAAAATCATAAATAAAAATGATAAATGACTAAAACGGAGATGCTGATATTCACAATGGGAGCCATGGCATTTAAATTATTTCGACTTGTGTACAGGTCCTCAGAACAGCCTAGAAATGCTGGGCTGCCTCTATGCTACCTGCACAGGATAACAGTACTTTTATTTATTTATTTTTTTTCCTGAAACCATCAAGGCAAAGTAAACATGACTGCCATTTCGGTCCCTCTATACCTCTGGGTCCAGATTCTAAATCAGTTTTGTGTTCTTGCTATTATTTAGTTTTGTGTTTGCAATTTATATTTTAAGAAAAATGAGCAATATATTTAGAGTTAATAAATGAGAACTAATTCATTAATATTTTCAAAGTCAATCTGACTACATGAAGCAACAAAAAGAACCTCTGCCCTTACTCAGAGGGTCACCTCAGACCTCAGCAAGGTTCTGAGTTGAAAGCAGCTACACTTAATCCTCAAAGCTAACAAAGAATGCAGCCCAACTACAGGGCATGCCCTGAGCAAAGGATTTACACATCCTAGCCACGGTCTGATGCGAAGGCCTTCACGCTTACCGTACCATGCCAGGAGCAGAGTCACCCAAGCAAGGTGGCCAATCCACCACCTTCTTACAATGCCCAAATGCCCGCCATATAGTTCCATACTAAAGTTGTGTTGTTGCTCCTAGAAAAATCTCTCTGGAATGTAATTGTTAAATGAGAACCTTAACACCTTAAACGAAAGGGTCGGACCAAATGACCTGAAACACCTTCAATCTCCACAACTCTTATTCTCCACTTAGTACGATCAAGCGTTAGGCAGAGAGTAGGGCCCAAGGGACCAGAGGCTGAGCAAAGATACTTCACCGCCATGTCAGAAAGGACACAGGTGGAAAGAGAGGAAATGGCATAATATAGTGTTACCTGAAAAGCAGCTACGAGGTAGTGTACAGTATACCAGTTTTTATGAAATATGTGCTGTATGCATCTATATCTGTGGAGATAAAACACTAAATTATACATTTTAACACTTTTAAAGTGGTTGTCTTAGAGTAAGAGGATCACAGAGACTTATTTTTGGTTTTGTTTTCTAAATTTCCACAACGCATATTATTTGTAGATAATTTTCCGGGGCTCTCTTGCGATTCTCCACATTTTGCAAGTGCGGACACTACCTTTGTTACAGACCATCGTTACAAGAATATTTTTACAACAAACGGACTTAGAAGACAGAGAGTGTCACCCTCCGGGGCAAAGATCAGGTTTACTTATGGGCCTGGAAGACCAGAGACAGAGTGTGTCTCTCTTCAGGAAACACAGCAGCCATGCTCACCGTCCAGGATGAAAGGTTTGGGCACTGAGCTGCTCTCCTGTAACCAACCTGCTGCATGTACAGGTGTCAACTGGCCGCCTGCATGTCACCCTGTGGGAACTGGGGCTTGGAGAACTGTTGCCAAAAAAAAAAAAAGACGCCATGACTATTGGTTCTACCATGAGGAACAAAAGTCCTCTGTCTCAGACTCAGGGATCTCATGTCTTCTACCAGCCATCTATCGAACTGTGGCAGGCGAACTTCTTAGTTTGCAAGCAAGGTAAAAAAAACAAACAAACAAACAAAAAAAACAGCCTCTTCACAGTTCTTTACAAATGTATATATACTACTGTTGCCATCTGAAACATTTAGGCTAGAAACGGTTTCTACTGCTTGTAACCAAAAAGCCCTGACTAATGATATCATTGCTTGAAGAATCAAACATTCAATGTTCTTTTTTAAAAAGGGGGGATATGGATCCAGAGGTTCCCCAGCACTACAAGGCAGTACCGGAAAGGGTGAAGGGCATTCTCGCTCTCGTCCTGCTGTGGAAAACACTGTGCCTGGAGCCGAGGACAGAGCTGGCAAGCAGACAGACAGGAAGCACCGCGACGCGTGCGTGTCCGACGCGTGCGTGTACGTGGTGACGGCCACCGCGGTAAGGTCAAGGAACCCGGGCAAGCTGCTGAGAGGGTGGGAGAGGGTAGGAGAGGGGAGCAGAGCGCGTCTGGGTGCTCAGGGAAGGTCTGGGTGCTCAGGGAAGGCGTCCTTGACATTGAACAGAGGTCACTTAACGGATCGCTTAACGGAGCACAAGCAGACCTTTTCCTCTCGCCAGGCAGGCATGTGTTCATTCCAGAGTTCACAAATTTTAATAATCGGCATGAATTTACCAAGCCTCCATTCTTTCAATCCAACTGTTTTTACGATTATAGAATGACAAAGTAATATAATTATAAGATGAGCGCTAAGCAGTAGCCCGGTCAGTATTTCACGACTACCGTCTACCGAGAAACCAAGTTAGAGTCATTTAAGTTATTAATCATCAATCACAAGCAAATGGACTTTGACAACTTTAACATATAGGCTTTAGAATATTATCCAATGAACGGCACATGCAAATTTAGGCTTACGGCTCTGTCACACTACATCTCATACTGTGTAGTTTGAAGGAGGCTGGCGAACAAAAACCATGTTAAGGGTTTTCTAAGACTACTGGACTCAGAGCCAGAACATCAAACTGACCCTCAGTTTACTCTCTGAAACTGGGCAAGTCACCTAACCTCCCAGGCACCAGATGCCTCATGTCAATAGAAAAGATTAGAACATTGGTTATTAGGACTTCTTAACTTCTAATGGTAGAATTATTTCATCTCATTAGACTAGTATTTGGTGGCAATGCTCCATTTCACAATGAAGGGCCAGATGGTTATTCATTCCCCAACTACATGACCGCCTACCTGGTTACAAAGCATTTTTAAATGACATATAGTGACTTCTCTCTTGTTTATGACCATGTGATCACGAGAACAAAATGATGATGAATACTCCATCACCAGGAAATTCTATCTTGAACATAAAGAACTAGCCAACTTCAGAATACTGACAACTTTTATTTTAAAAAAAAAGTTAATTTTTAGGTTTTCATATTTTAAAAGCATACATGAACAGAAAATCTGGTCAATGTATCATCGGTCAGAAGGAAATAAATTCAAATTTCACCAGTCCTCAAATAAGCAGTTAAATTTACCAATATACCCTTGCACTATTCTACGTGTATGTATGTGTTCACAGGTACATGTTTTCCTTAAAAAATATATTAAAAGGAAGCAAATAAAACTGTTTTATAAATTGCTTGATGTACTTCAATAGTGGCCATCCTTGTGTCATGATATATTGTTATTATAATATTATTCTACTACCTACATCATCTTAATAGCTTCATAAAAACACTTAAATCAAAAATATGTATCACAAACTCAAAATTGTTACTAATAGATGCTGCACAGAAATGCCGTCTTGCAGACAAATTCCCCAAACCTGAACTCCTGTAAGGAGAGTAATGCCACGGATTTCTGAGTTCTCTCTCAGCAGGGCCCCCTTTTCACCCCCGCCACCAGCAGAAAGCTTTCTAAAGCTTCCGGAGTCCCCGAACCTCCTAAGCTGTTAAGAACAATGCCATATATGGCATTTTTCCTTTGTTATAATCACTCTTTTACCTTCAAAGTGAATTCTGCCTGGAAAAATAATCATTTCTAACTTGTAAACCACCATCAAAATACATCGACACCACACAGGAGATTTACAAACTTTGATTTTAGGGCAGTCCGAACGGAGTTCTGAGGACAGGTAATGTCGATGCAGAATTTCCATTCAACCAGTGGACCAGCGGACCAGACGAAGCGTTCTCCTTCTGTGAAGCAGACTCCCCGCTTCTATTCTCGACCTGTAAGTGGTTCGTGGAAAGGCCACGGTTATCTGCTTAGTGAGTAAGTACAGTCTATTACATTCTTTTCATTAACTGCGTAACAGGCCAGTTCTTATTTACGCCTGTTGTCCAAGCACAGTTTTCACGGCGCTCCCTTTCATTCTTAAAACATTCCAGTTTACACAGCAAATTCTCTGGTAACCTACTTTAGGCTTCCAAGGAGCTACCGCGGGCGCTTCCTTTCCACGTGAGTGAGACCGCGCCCTCGCCAGCATCCGTGGCAGTGCTTTCCTGGCTGCTAAACATCCTCCTCTCCTTTAACCACCGCTCTCTCTGAGGACGAGATGCGCCGTTATTTCCGAAGCCTGTTTCGCGTTTTTCATGTTAGATGCATTAACACCCAATTCTAGTCTTTATTACCCTCCCAAATCCCTTCTAATTTTTTTCACACCTTTGATATACTATCGTCCCCTCCTCCGGCTGGTGAGGGAAGGAGGAGAGAGGGAGGGAGCACATTAAACAGTCTAGAGCTTTATTAGTGTTGTCACTGAATACTAAGAGGTTAATCAACTGAATCTGGATTTCATGGTGAACAGCTTATGGAAGATAATTCTCCAACAAGTGTCTGCTCCAGCACGCGGCCTTCCTGGCTGTGGCTCACTTCTCCAGGTCCCGGCTGTTGTCACCTTCTGCATCAGAAGAGACTTCCCTGCTCATTCCACCTGAGATTCGATCACTTTTCTAAGAAAATATTACGATTCTACTCTATGTATGAATAGTGAACATGAGTGGACAAGCTGCTGTGGCCATTCTCAAACCGGGGGTAAAAAGAATACGGAACATGCACTGCAGGCCTGGCGGGGGGTTTGTGGTCGATAACTTACTTCTGATTTCTAGAAAAATCACTTCAACGTTTGTGGATGCAGAGTGCAACATACATATATGCCTAGTAGGTCAAATTGGCTTTTTAAGTAAATACTATGAGAATTTTACTGTATCAGCCTTGCGCCACAGGGAGGGACCCAGACACAGTCAGGGGACAGGACGGCTCGTCAACACACTGCAGTACAGAGCTCCCAAGTCTCGCATCCCTCCTGCTGGAGGGGAAGGGGTACTGTAGAGGCTGGGGCGTCTGCCTGCCACTCCCCTCCTTCCAGGAGAACTGGCTGGACTAGTTAATGAATGATATATGTATCAATCTCAGGCAGACAGTACTGTTACCTAATTCAGCACGGAAATCCTAGAAGCACCTGTGTGGATACAAACCGATTAAATTACTATGCAGTGTTATCTGGCTTTCTTTTTAAACGCCACAGGTTTAAAAAGGTCAAATGAAGGGGCATGTATATAAATTTGTCCTGAGATATCTCTTGAGTAGACTAGGCCAGCCATTCACTTCTTTTTGAGGAGGAATTTTTTTTTAAAATGAGTGAGTTCTTTGAAGATAGGGGAGCCAGGTATTTACAAAGAATTAGAAGTTGCACAAGTCACTGCCCCAGGCAACTGAGTCTGTACTCAAATGAATAAATAAGGGGCGGACGGAGAAGGCGAATTAAAGAAATATTTATACTGAAATTTCACGTGCCTGAATCACTTACACAGGCAGGCACCGAGGAAGCGCAGTGCTAAGCCTAGAGGGACGAGGTGCCTGCGGGAAGGCCAGCACCCGAACCTTCCAGGGGCAGGTGAGTCTCTCCTCCGACCGACTCTGTCCCTTACAGGGACAGACACTCTGCACACACGCATTTTAAACGATCTCATGAACAAGGGGCTCACGCATATTGTTTTTTAAATATTTGTGTTAAGTGGGTGATTTTATGGATGTTTATCTTTTCAGAATGACTAAATTTGATATTTATTACCTCTGTCACCAACTAGCCTTCCTTACGCGACTGCGCAGTCTTCCCACTAGCCGGACGGGGCTGCCCTGTGCAGTCAGTCCTCCCTCTCCCCTCGTACCCCGGGTTGGGCCACAGGTCAGCCAGGGAAGTGGTCCCTTTCGACAGTGTTCCCTCTATTCGGAATTAGCGGCCTCTATGAGATGAAGCCTGTGACTCTCTCTTCACATATCCATTCACTAACTACTATGTACACTAGCTCTGTTGACCAAAAAAGGCCCGTGGTCTGTGCCAGATACAAACTAACTTCTGAAGACATTCAGAACAGCTGCGGCTCGGCCTCTGCCGCCTCAGATGGACCCACAGATCCCTTCGATGCTGACTGGCAGAGACAGCACAAAATGCGTTCCCGCGAGTGTGAAACGGGCGGCACTCACGTGACTTTCCACAGCGCCTTGGTCGCGAGTACAAACCCAGAGGCAAATTACCCAACACGTTCTCTAGGCCACGCACTTACTTATTACACAGGAAGTGCCATTTCTGTGTTTTTCAGGATCGGCCCTTTCCTGGCCCTCTCCAATGCAATTCTACAGAAATAGTGGACATTTGGGAAGTGATGAAAATTTCGAAAAACATTCCATTTGTAGTTGGCCTAGTAACTGTAGTCCGAATCTGATAATAAAAATAGCCTCAGGGGGATTAGGTGTTTCATCAAACCGTGGGGAAAGTACCAGATGTCTACGTGGAGATAAATGCCACACGTTGTGTCCTCACTAAAACTCAGGCTTCGCGTAGAGTAATTTTACATACAGACACATTTTTTAAATACCACAATAGAAAAAAATTACTTAAATACTAAAAACAGAAATAAACATAATCCAAAAATCATGTGATTCCGTAACTCTTGTACCAAACTGGCAATTTGTGTTTTTCGAGTGAGACCAGAGCCAAACTTATAACATCTGTAGTAAAAAGCCAAGACCAATCTTAGAGAATTATTCACGGAAAGACATTTTCACCACGATGAGCGAGGCGGCTAGGACTGCACTTCATGTGTGCACCAGCGCAAGGGCTTATGGGAGTATTCATTTCACAGCATTTCCACTCAAACTTCCCACCCAGACGTTCCCAGGCAGCATGGGGTTTGATCCACAGGACAGACCTGGAAACTGGTAAGCAGGAAAGCTGAAAAACATCGATGGGTAATAAAAAGGAGGAAAACGGCCCAAACCGAAGCTGCCCGCGGTGGGCCTGCCTCCTCCTCTCCCGCACAATCCTTTCATAGGTCATCGGCGATGGCGCAGGGGGAAATAACAAAAATGGGGGTAGAAAAATCACTCAAAAAAGGACACAACCTTCCTAACATTAGACTCTGTGTAAGGTGAGGAAAACAATGGGTCTAACTTGATGAGTCGCACAAACAACAAATTGATTAATTTATACTCAGGTCTACTATTCGGCTTAAAACAGTGGTAGCTCAGTGGTTATGAGTGTGGACCAGGACCCGGGTCCAGACCAGCCCGCCCCTCACCTGACTGTGCCTTGGGCTACTTTAGTCCCCCGCGCCGCAGCTTCCCCGACGGCGGAGTGGGGATGAGAGTGAACTTACTGAACAGGTGACGCAGGCAAGAACCGCGGCGAGAACAGCAGACGGCAGCGCGTCTGCGCCCGGGGGGACGGGGAGCTGGCACCGTGGTCATCCTCACACGCAGCTGCACCACGGAACCAAGTGCAGTCTGTCCTTTTTGCCAAAATGTTTTTTAAACCTTTTATGTTGCCTAACCTGGCAGATGTCACAAATAAAAGCGTGATTTTTATAAAATGTGTGTTCACCTATCCGAAGTTAGAGTTCATCCCGATGACACCGCAGTCTCACTTCTTGGCTGGTGATGGGAAGGCAAGGTCATAGTTATGAGAAGGCAGAGGCAGATCACGCTTCCCATCAGCAAATAACAGAGCAGCCTGCTGACGGCTCAGCCTGGACTGGCTCGAGGCAGAACGAATGAAAACTTTAAGGACAAAACCGTTTATCCCTGTAAGAAAGGCACAGACTCCCTTTTATTATTTTAATGATCCCTTCCTCCTCCACTTGTCCAAAGTCTCATTCTGTGGTTGTTTTATAAGCAAACACATCATTTCGAAAATCAAGAAACCCCAGAAAACCTTAACCTCTAAATAACAATATCCCTTCCACTACTTCCTATAAAACAAACGTTTTATCACCTTCTACTCAACAGATCTATGTGGAATCAATTTAAAATAAAAATCAAATGTCAAATCCCATTACAAATATTCATTTTTGTTCATAAACTCAAAACCTCGAACGGTGACGGAAGGATAATTTGTTCAGGTTGAACAGGACCAAGCAGAACTGTTTTACACGCTCCTCGGTACAATCGTTTTCACATGCAAAGGGATCCCGCCCCGGAGCCGATTAAACACGGGATGTGGCGCTAAGGACTGTGGGCGACAAGACCGACTCAAAGCCCTCGACACGAACGTTTACGGTGTCATGGTGACACAGACTGAACGACAATTCTTTCTGTGCCTTCACGCCTTGACCACCGACAAGACAACAAAAACCGCCTGGTAACTTCTGCTTTTCCTTGAAAATCCTTACTATCCCATTGAACTGTTGGCTGGGCATCCGCTTTGCTCTAGACTCTAGACTGTATTTTAAAATGGTGCGGGAAATAGCATATAATACATTCCAGTCCTCACCAACTTATTGCACTTGGCACTGTAATTAGACACGTAAGAAAGACCAAAACTGGCACTCCATAAAACACAAGCAGGCTCCCGTGCATCACTTTAGGCTGCTCCGGCCAAATGACTTTTTCATCTCATGACTTTCCCACGTTGACACATCTTGGTCTTAACAATCATTCATGCTCTATCTAATCTGCCCAAATATTACTAAACATTAATATAAAACTTTACACCAACATGGGTTTAACCACCATGAAAAGAGAATTGGCTCCCACTGGCAAGACAGCACCATTAGGCTTTCTGTCCAAGAGTCTCAAACATCAGCCATCGGTTCTTAATGTAATAATGAGGTCTTCGTTTCAGAAGTGCACTCAGCAAACCCACGTGCCTCTGTCCAGGTGAGACTGGCCCTGCCGGCCCTACAGCTACTCAAAACAGCATCGATGACAACGTCTCACTGGGGCACCGAGGACAGAGCTGCCATTTCAAAGGAGTCCAAATTTAGACTGTGCTCGAGAACAACGTGAAAATCCTGAAGTGTGTTTTTATAGTTCTTTATATGCGCCAGATGACTCACAGTTATGTATCGTGGAGGCCAGGTACTTTTATTTCTAAAAAAGGAATACGTTTGAGTGTGGGCAGGCCAGCCTCATGCTCTACAGCTTGATGACTAGGCAAAAAAAAAAACAAGGGAGAAGCTGGTTCATCTCCAGCTCTGGAAAGTGATTTTAAGGACCAAAGGCTTATTTAAAATGTCACACTTAATTCAAGTTTGCAATTTATTTTCCAGCATAGTCTCATGAACCTAGTCAACTTCTAAACACTACTCAGGAGTGCTAATTGGGTCTACCTCTTAAAAGACTGTTTAACAAGCTATTCAAAATACTCTGGTCCCAAGCTGCCTAAAAAAATATTTTGAAAACATTTACTAGGGCACAAGTAGGAATCAGTCTTTCTGGCAGCTCTTCCCAGACTGTGGCACTCGAAAGAGCCAAACAGTCTTTTCGGACTGAAAGAAAAACCTTCACAGTCCCTACCCAAGTCCACCTCCCATGAGGCGTCTGTGCGCTGGGAAAGGTTTGAGAAGCTTCGCAGAATCACGGAGCAAGGAGGTAAAGCTGTCTATATCACTTTGCAAGTGAGAGAGAAATAGTGCCATTTGTAAAAGAAACACAACAGATACACATGTTGCAGTTAGCTTTTCTACAGATACATACGCAGACTGCTGTCCAGTTTGGTTTCCTCTGTCACGGCATCACAAGTACAGCATGCCAAACAGAAATGCGACACTGACAAATCGCCTGAAGCCAAAAGCAATCTGAAGAACAACTATGGACCGGCCCCATGCCGTCGAATAAGGATTGGAGATGATTGCATCTCTTGTTAAAGGTTCTATCACTGGCCACAAACTGTTCAACATATGCTCATAATTTCAGGCAAGGCAACATCAAACATTAGTGATGTTAAACGCAAGGCTGAAAAACTTACCTGGCAAAAGTGAAGACTGAATAAAGAGGCAAATGCTTTTTTCTTCGGTTGGCATTAAGAAAGTGCTTCATTCAAATTTATTATGAAAAAAAAAAACATGTCTTAACCAAATCCAGGCAAGCCTTCCCGTTATCAATTAAACCAGCTTCAAAATATTTTGATTCTTCCCCATGTGCCCAGGAAGTCACTCATCCACCACCTTCTCAACAACTTGTTCTTTCCCTGCTTGGTCTTCTCCCAGTCATGATTTCCACTTATTTTGGGGGTTCTTCCTCACCTTTCCTAGGTGTTTGGCGTGAGAACAGCAATACCCCCAATTCCTCCCTGCTCCTCGGCCAGGAAGCCTTCTCTGCATCCGCACACAGTGGCAGGTGCACATGTGGGCAGGTGCCCATGGTGTGGGAAACAGGTGCACACAGCACTCCCCTAGGGCGCGGTGGCCAATCTGGCCCTGGGAGCCTGCTCGGAGCCCAACACACCTGTTTTCACTGTGATGTTTAATGATTTTATGCTGGTCATGTCTTTCAGCTGTTAGAGCTGCCCCAAAATGAGCAGAATGTCCATCCCACTCAAGGCTGGAAAGGACACGCACTGCCAGTGTTTTGATGTATTTACTTTTCAGTTGACGTCAACAGTCTCCAGGATACAATTTGGATGAAAACAGGACCAAGCTCTCCATAACTTTCCTCCATAACTTTCGTTTTGGGCTTTACAAGGGGAAGGAAGGAAAGAGAAAAGGATGGGGAAAGACGGCAGGGAGGGAGGGGACATTTATAGGGGGAGTGGATAGATACAGGTGCTCTGATTCAGCCACTGACAGTGACTAAAATGCCTTTGAGATCTGGAAGTCCACTTACATTTTAGGAAACCCAGGCCCCTCCCCGCCCTGGCCATCCCCGCCTCCACATACACACACACCGTCTCTATCCAACCCTGCCCCACACCAGGGCCTAGCGAACCTCTGCCTGAGAATCATTTACAAGGCCAGGTTAAACAAACTGCTCCATTTTCCATTAAGCATGTCAGCAAATCATTTTTTATTTCCTTGACTCAGTCTGCTGCAGATTGCGAGACACACTAAAGATTTAATAAGGGTTTTTCACTGGGGGGAGAGGAGATAATGGCACATTAAATAAACATCTCTGTTGAGAGATACACAAAGACTTCAGAAAGTTAGAGTATCTGTAATTACCCATCACCTCAGACACTGATACAGTAGATACTTGGCTTGTAAAAGCACTGGTAAATTTTCAGAATAAGTTTTACGAATATTGGAATTCACAGCAATGACTCAATGGCTGGAGCCATAAAAGTCTGAAGTATAGGAATCCTGGGTGTAAAATTCCTATCTATGAACTGAACACTGGGCAAAAAAACCTTAAGTATACAAGGCAGAAGCAGCTCATAACGTTTAAATCATGATGAGAATCATGACGACTTCTACTACAAATAATTACCACTAATGGTGTTAAATAAATGGTCTTTCCCTTTTCCAAATGTGTTTTTCTCTTCGTCATACACACTGACAGGACAGTATCTAATACATGTACTTTTTTTGAATCACATGCACAGACAAAACTAAGACCCAACAGTGACCAAAAAAGGTTACTATGTTTTAAATTACAAAAAAAAGCTTATAATTACATCACTCAGTATAGAGGTCCACTTACAACCAGCGCTGTCCATGAGCCACGGGGCCTGCACACAAGGCACCAGCAACCCTGCCAGGCCTGGCACCGCTGTCGCACTGCTCAGTGAAAGCAGGCTGCTCACAGGATGAGTCCTACCTTTGGTTAGGACTCAGAACAGCAAAAGTGATTAACAAACGAGATGTCGATTGATGCAGAGAAGCACGGGGAGCGCAGGGAAAGCTCAGCAGTGCTTGAATGGCGCCGAACTGCAGGACGGAAACTGAACCCAGAAAGCGTCTGCCCTCACCCCCACTAACCTGTATTTTTCTGAAACACCAAGGGCTTTCCACATACAGTGTGCACTGAAAAGAAACATGTCAGAATATTTTACAATGGAAGTTCATTTCAGAAGCATTTAAACGATGTTAACATGTAAGCTTTCCTCTGAAAGTCCATGTTAATCATATGAGGACAGACAGCAAAGGAAATGCGACTCCTCCAAACCACTGATGTCCTGAGTCAGAATAACGCACTAATATTAAGCCAATGCAAACACATGCCAGCACACCAAAGCCCTGTTTCTCAACATGACAAAAATCACAAGTTCAAAGCCTCAACGACACTGTCAAAGGCCTTTCGTAGATCAGGGCACAGTGAAGGGCACCTTGCAGAATGGAAGCTCGGTGAGCCGACGACGGGACAGGATGATGGGACAGAGGCCGGGACGCGAGGCAGCCCAGCAGCCACGGGACACAGCGCTGCCAGCGGCTGCCGGTTGTCTTTCTGCTGAAGGACGCACGGACCGTGAGCAGCGCTCCCTTCCACTCTGCGAACGCCGCTGCCGCTAAGGCGAACGGCAAAGCTCTGCTAACAAAAACACTTCGAACCCCCACTGGACAAAATCCGCGAGGCAGGCTGGCTTAGAACGCAGAAGTCAAGGTCAGGGAGAGGTCTCCCTGAACAAGCCACAGAGCACGCAGGGCAGGAAGAAGAACTATGTATTTTTAAAGTTTGGGATCTATCTTTCCTTTCCAAGACATGTCCTCTTGGGTAATATTTGGGGAGGGGAAAAAAAAAAAAAGCTTAACATAAAAATAAATTCAAAGAAAATCGTCACCGTTTGTCAAAGGTTAATAGTTGGCAGTGTCCCACAGGACCCCAGGACACCAAAAAAACCCCTCTAGAGATCCTAACAGGTGCAGCCGGCACTGCCAGCAGCTGCGCCTGCCCGTCCTGGCACCGCCCCCTCACCAGGTGGGCAGGGGGCGCGGCAGGAGCTCCGTCCCGAGTCTGAGACCAGTCCCATTATGCAGGGGAAAGAGGCTGAGGGTTAAGTAGCAGACAATTGGTTTTATCTTTTAATCATTTAAAATTTCTTTAGGGTTTGCAGGGTGGTGGATAGGAGGAGGGTGGGTTTATTTTTATTTTTTGTCAAAGAGTAATTTGTTTAAACTAGTATTTTTTAGGGGATGCATTAATTCTTCTGAAAGGGCATGTTATTTTTAGTAAAAGGATTCCTTTTTAACAGTGTTTTGAAAAATAAATCTCCAAAAAGTTTTTTTTCAGTATTTATATTTACTGGGCTCCGACTATCGAAGGGAGGGAGGAGAACACAACGCTGTGTCAGTCCACCCTGGTTGATGGAGGGAGAAGACACATCACAAAAAATGACCACACGTGCACAATCCGAGCACCGCGGAACTGCAGGAGTCCAGACACCCAGCACGGCTTCCGGCTGGGGGGGAACTGGGGACAGTTTTACCAAGACTGTAGCCTCTGTAAAAGTGCAGGTGAGCAGTAACACCTGGACGTGAGGAGGGGTGAGCCTCAGGATGGAAAGGAGCGGGCATCTTTCTGAACCCTGACAGAAGATGCCTCACGCCCCCCGGTCACAGGGGACAGCTGGGCTCCACTCTAAGGCCACTGTCATCGACCTCAGTGCTGCCTGCAGGCAGTGAGAAGGAAGGGGAGCCTGTTTTGGCTCAGAGTCGCCACCCCTGCTCCAGAGGGGGTAAACACGCCGTGAGGGTCTCAGCAGCTTTGGGCCCCACTTTCCTCATTAATCCTCTAGAAAACTGGGAAAGGATTTCAAACATCATCGGAACTCCAAATTCATATCTAGGGAACACTTTACCTGTCAGAAGCAATTAACTGAATTCTTAAATGCTAGTGAGCTTTCCAATAGGTGAGTTCTTAGGACGAAAACAAAATGTAGAAAATGATAGGATTCAATCACAGAGAAAAGGAACAAAGTAAAACATTGTCCTTTTTAGGTATTAAAATGGTATTTTCCCACAGACCATGTAAATTTCTACATGTAAATTTCTCACTAATTTTTACACTTCAATCCTTAACGAAATTAAGACAGAACTTATACCATCATTTAATCACACGTCTAGTATTTCGAGAGAGATTTCTAGCCACATCTATGGACGAGAAATGACGCTATTGGATGAGCATTTCTAAAACAATGACTGTCTCCTCCCTGAAAACTTCACTATTCGAACCACCCAAGATCTGACGACAGTTCCTATCACATGTACGTTTGTCCTGGGGTTGAACCATCTCCATCGAGCAACCCAGGGACCAAGGTGCTGTTTCAGTTAAAGATGGTACCAGCAGGAGTCAGAGGGTCACTCTGGTCGAATGTGTCCCCTCCCCTCACTGCGCCTGACGCGGGGTAAGGATACAACAAACAGCAGGCACCTACTCGGGTCACAGACGGGCCCCTCTCCTTCGAGCTTGCCAGCAATGACTTAGATAACAAGATAGCGAAGTCCTTATTAAATCCGCAACCACACAGCTCAGAGAAATCATCCCTGTGTCAGGTGAAAAAAATACTATCCAAAGATCTGAATGGAAAGAACTGAAAGTAATAAGATGAAATTTGATGATATGTGTATAGTCACTTTTACATTCAAAATATTAATGCCTTGAATACAAGTCAGGAAGCGCTCCAGCAGGAGCAGGTGAGAGCAGCAGGTCCTGCTCGGGTCACGGAGGTCAGACTGGGGTTCCATGATCCACAGCAGCGCCACCGGTGAGGAGAGAGAGGAAGTGCGGGTGTTTAAAGAAAGAGCTTGGGGCCAGGAGGGACCCGGTCCCTTCAAACATTTCAAAGGCTCAGAAGAAAAGAGCTCATGCAGTTCTAGACACGTGGATACCAACAGCCAAAACTGGATTAAACT
>NW_006432227.1:12280023-12292162 GCF_000325575.1 Pteropus alecto
AAGAGACAAGGGACAAAGCGCTTAAAAGTAGGAGGTTAGGCTTGTAGTTAGGAATTCTTCCCTTTCGAGTTTGAGGTGTCTCTAGGGCCTGTGGCAGTCATTCCTAACACTGAGCTCCAAGCCTCGGGTCAGGAGAAGGATGGGGTCACCCCACTTCACTACCGTGCTCTCTGCGTGGGGCTCAAGAAACCTGGTAACAACTGCAATTTATAAAAATAAGCCTGACGATGGTTTCTATTCATTCACCTTTTCTGCTGCCCATGCCATCGGTAACCTCCCAAGGCCTGTGTTCATACAAAAAGCTCACGCGTTCACGGTGCCAAACGTTTACACCACATCATTGTCACGAGCCCTCAAAGACTGTTAAGGATGTGACTGGGAAAAGGAAACCACATCATTTCGGAAAAACAAAGCCAAAATTGGATAACTCTCCCTAAAATGTTGTAATCACGAAAATTTATCCACAGTCCAAAGTTCATGGACCAAAACACATCTTTGGCAAAATCAGAAACCACTAATAGACATCAGGAATAAAAACAGATTTCAACGTCGGTGCTCTCCGTCAGTGCTGCGCGGCTCATCCTCAGACCTGCACTGTGATGCTGACTGCTGGCTCGCTCTGGCCGCCCCGAGGTGAGCACAGCCACGAGGTGGGAGGCCTTGAAGTCACTGACAAAGGAAGCATGTCAGCTGTGATGTGCCCACCTCCCCACCTGGTGCCTACCTACCTCCAGCTCAGCTCCAGGGCCATGTGCAGATGGGCTGTGTCCCGGGGAATTAAAGTCACACTCTGGTTGGGGAGGGACCCCAGGAGGCCCTTGGCCTGTTCCCATTCACTAGCCAGAGCCCCTGCTCCCCGGACCTGATCCGCCCCATACTCAGAACCAACTCCTTTCGGAGCCCGGAGCCGTCTTAACCAGACTGGCCCCTCCAGGCGCACGCCGCCTGCTCCGTGCCCTGGCCACACCTCTCTACCTGCGCCCCATGCTGTGAGAGCTCAGCTGGAAGAAGCAGTAACACTAAAGGGAGGCAACAGAGAACCAAACCGAGAAAAGCACACAGTGCGCTTCAGAGCCGGACGGAGGCCGGTCAAGATGCCAGGACTTCAACGACGGCCGGCTTCACGGCCTTCAGCAAACCAGCGCCTTAATGTTGCTGAGCCTTGGTTTACTGCCATCGCGTCTACAGAAGGGAGAGAATGACAGCACCCACATGTCAGAGGGACCTGAGGGGCCTCCACGTCGACGTGAGACCTGCGTTTCTTCACAACCCACAGCACATGCTAACATGGCTTCCATGGCAGAGCCTGAATGTGAAACTCTATGCTGATTTCTGTTCTTCCCATGACGCCCAGTTACCTCTCCCGCTATCCACTCAGATCCTGAACTTGGCCGAAGTCTCCTAATTTGTCTTGAAATGCCCCAACATTGGTCAATAAAGCAAAGCAAGGAAGAGGAAGTCGGAGTGTTCAGAGTGCACTGAAATGGCCTCAAAAATGTCTGCAATGCAATCGCCATGGGGCAAGTGGAGACATGTGTCCCAGGCGAGTGGCCCCGCGCTCCGTCTCAAGGACCGCCTGGCCCAGAAGCGCCCGCCGCCGACCACGGGCGTGCCCACGGCCACTGGCGGGAGGGTCGTCGTAGACGCTCAGGGTGGACGGGTCACAGAACGACCGTGAGGGTCTAATGGCCAGCACCAGGACCTCTTGGCCCCTAACGACAGCTGGTGGGACAGATAAGCAGCTCCCAGACCTCTGTGCCCGAGTGAAGCAGCTCGTTGTCCTGCAGTGTCCATAGGCGTTGAGTGGAGCTTCAACTTCAGCTTCAACGAATGCCAAAACCTTGAGGGAGGCACTGACGCCATCCCCAGCGGCCAGCGCCTGGACGGACGTTCCTTCTCAGTGTCCTCTCACACGTTCTAAGGCAACTAGGAACAATATGGCATCTGCAGGAAATAGCCACATTCATTCTGTACCCCTTTAATGTCTCTCTATTACTTAGAAAAAGGCTGTAATGTTAACTGCATGTGCTAGAAAAACATAGCCTGAGACACAGAGCAGATAGAAAAATCAGCCCAAAAGCTGCGCTGTAATGTTCCACTGTTGAATATTTCTTATAATCCATGTAGCAAAACCAAGGAACATCCTAAAAGTACATGTGTATGAATGCTGTTTTCTTGAATGTTCTTTATACCCTAGCTCTTTGCTGAGGGGTTTCACTGGACAAAATAAAATATCCTTGCAGATGTAGACAAATAAGCCAACTCAAATAATAAATTTCAAAAAAAAAATTAACACTATTCTCATATTCTAAGATCAGGCAGTTCTAACACATGTCCTACTTCTGTGACTCTTAAGCTAAAAATGAGATTCCTACAGAAGTCCAGTTTAGGGGAATACACACACACACACACACACACACACACACACACGTGTGTGTGTTTTTTTTTTTTAAAGAAAGTGAACCAATTTATTTAGCTAAGAACACTGTTATCTCCCATTCAGCTCAATACTCTTAGCACAGTTAAGGTAAAATCAGACCTTCGTGCCCCAGCCCCTTCGAAATAATCTCATTTAATCCAATGAGAACAGGACCTGCAGGCAGAATGTAATGATCAGCTTGGAAATTCAGGCCACACAGACTGAAAATATCATCTTGTAACCAGCTTTTTATCTAGGTTATTTCAAGAGGCTGTAGCAGAAAACCTGGGAATACAATGCACTGGCCTGAGCACACCTTACAGTTAACTGGTCCTTCACCCCACATGCCTTCGAAAATCAAATAAATGTAAAATATATACACAATATGTATGAGATTCCAGATTGTGAGAAGATACGTTTTAATACACACTACTTTTTATCTGTTTCTTTAAATACTTACACTACTGAAGCACTCTGGGGGCATAAAAAGCAAAAAAGAATATATTTTATTTTGATGGTTTTAAAATTTCATTTGAAAGTGCATCTTAACCTAGCATTACAGCACAATCAACAAAGACAGAGAGATCCTCTAAAGGCCAAGGCATCAGGGCTATCCAGGGACTCTAAGTGCAGAAGAACATTCTTCCTCGTTCTGGGACGCCAGACCCACTCAGGGGACCCGGGGCCAGGGAAGGATGCTGGCCAGGAGCGGGAGAGGACTCTGACCAAAGTACCTCTTCACTGTCTCAA
Source organism: Pteropus alecto (assembly GCF_000325575.1). Classification (NCBI taxonomy): domain Eukaryota; kingdom Metazoa; phylum Chordata; class Mammalia; order Chiroptera; family Pteropodidae; genus Pteropus; species Pteropus alecto. Next base: position 12,283,193 of record NW_006432227.1, read on the forward strand.
AATGGACTGAAGCCAAAAAGCCTTTCCACCCCCCTCCTTCTGTGACTGCGAAGGGAGGGGCAGCACAAAGACCCCCTCTGAGCTCTTGGGAAGAAGGGTAGGATGCAGGCCAGGTCCTGAGTGTTGACAAATCCTGATTCACGGCTCAAGTCACACTTAGCTCACACACAAAATGGGTGATTCAACCCTAAGGAGGGGGCAGGGGTCTCCGAATGTGCTCCTGGTCTGTTTCTGAACAGACGGCTATTGACAGGAGAACTGACCTCTCTTCTCGGCCAGCGGTCAATGCCTTTACGTGTCCAAAACTGAATCAAACACTGTTTTATCCCAGTTTGGGATAAACACAAAACACTCACCACTGGGAGTCATGGATATCTTCACATGACTCTCATCCTCTCTGTACAGAACTTACAAAACTGCGGTCAGCAAGTCGGGTGACCAGACACCGTGGTTCAATAGGGATGGTTCCAGTTTATACCTATCGTTCCAAAATAATTATCAGTAACACCTTCTTCCACTCTCAAAAGTGCCTCTGCGTAGGCCACAAATCATATGGTCAGCCTCTCGGTAAAGAATGTCAAGCTGAGGAAGCGACCGCATTAGACAGCAGCACCGTCCTTTTCAACGGCGAGCAAGGACTGGGCTTTCTATCCAAACCACAGAGCACGCGATATCACCCTGGGCTTCTGAAGCTGAACGTTAGCCATAACTCTGCATCAGTCACCCAGAACACTGTTCATGTTCTCTCTGCCCTTTTAAGCGGTGGCCTTCCCTGTGCTGACAACCGTCACCTGCACTGACCTCCCTGATGACCTCTTGGCACCGGGAGAAAGCCTTCCCTTCGCTGTGTGGTCTTAACACCACACTGTAGGTCGGCAGCTTCGGCTTGGCAAATACAAAGCAGTACGGGCCAAATGAAATCTCTGCCCTAAAACAAGGAGTTTTAGGGAGGACTAGCTTTTAAAAAGTGGGGAAATGAAGAATTACTCTATGAACTGGAGAAACCATTGGTTAGGAGTATTTGAAAAGGAAGAGGGAGAAGAGGGGGAAGAAGGGGGGGAGGAAGAGGAGGAGGAGGAGGAGCCACACACACAATAAATAGTACCCTGTGACACAAAATGGTAAAAAATATATATAAAATAGATAAATAAAAAGTAAACATTGGTAAAATCCTCGCAGCGGGCTCAGAAACAGAGCCAAGCTATATGAGACAGCCAGGGCTGATTTGGTTTGTTTGTTTTTTTAATGTGCAATAATGGGCCGGCGGAAATTCCAGGGGAAGTTTTACATTTACATAGATGCAAAGCAGCCCCTCCTTCAAGCAGCCGAAACACTCCGAGGCAGAGGTAAGAAAGCAGCAGGCAATCAAGAGGAAGGAGTGCCGCCCAGGTGCCTCACCCCAGGGACTGGAGAAGCAGGAGAGCTCTGGGCAGAGTGGGGAGCAATTCTTCCTCTCCAAGAGGTCCCGGGTCCTGGGTCCCACAAGGCAAGAAGCCAGTTAGTGCAGCAACGCTAACCCTCTTTCTTTCTCCCCCTCCTTCTCTCTGCCAGCTCTCTTTAACGTTTTTATTTTTTAATTTCCTATTTGCTAGTAAACCATAGGCAGCAGGCTTAAAAATGTCAGCATCCTCGCTTTCTAAATCTCCAGGAGCTCCAGCATAGAAGGGGCAGGCTGCGGAGGCATGCTTCAGGGCAGTCGGACACTGGAAATTAACATGAAATTCACACAAAGGCCAGAAATGCCTGGCATTAAAAAGATCTGTGTTTGAAATTTTCCATAATAAAAAATGTTTTTGTAAAAGGTATCTCCTCATTTGCCAGTTATCAAAAAAGTTCAAAGGTGACCTTCGCACCTGGAAACCTTGAAACTTGTGAAATGTAAGCTACTGAAAACAAAATGTAAATGGGGCAATTTATTTAAACAAGTTTTAAATAGATGGATATTGTTTTCGACACTCAGACGGGTTCCAGAAGAAGTCACATGTGCAACAGGGCGTCCTTGTGTGCTCGCTCAGTCACACTGAGCGTCTTCCCCTCTCAAAGCTCGGGGCAGCATCCTGGGACAAATCTAGTAGGGAATGCAGTGCAGAGAAACACAGCATCTTCAATGGGCTGTTTGTGCTTATCCAAAAGTACTTTGTAAAAATTAAATTTACTGGTCAACAAGGGCTTCAGAAAACCACTGCATTTCTGAAATGAAAATATCTAACATCAACTGTGTAAATATGTGCATCAAATATTCCATAGCCATAAAAATGGGACTTAAAACCCAATTTTCAAGTGACTATACTTTAAAGTAGAATTAAATGTTTTGGCCACCTTCACTTGACATTAAGTAAAAATTTTATTTTTGAAAGGTCCAATGTACTCAAATTTTAAAATCATCTTTAAAAGCATGAATTGGAATTTTGAAGCCCTATTTTATAAAGAATTGGCATAAAATGTGTTTTTAAATAAGAAGTATGCTTGACATTTGTTATTCCGAAACGCATTAACCTCCAGATATTCTTCACAAATCAGCATTTCCAATATAGAGACACATTTTTTACTGTAACATATTTTGTGAACTCTTCTTTCATAATCTGTGTCTCCCCCAACACAGGAGTCTATGTACCTACATATCCTATATATTTTCATGACTCATAAAGTGTGCTGAGCTCACAGTAAATGGACTGACAGTATCCTACATGAGAGACAGGCGACTTCATCATACGAGGAGTTTCCAATATAATCATGTAATCTTCCATGTGATAAAATTGGTTTTATTCAAAATTCCCAGGTAAATTTAACCTTGAGAAACACAGGCTTGTAAAACATATCTTGCTTCCACATCCTGAGGCTGTGCTCCAAGATCTATTTTGTCCTGGTGTATCTCTAAACTTTAAAACTATAATCATCTATAATCTTCAGCTCCAAAGAATATACAATTTATGCAAAGGACAAACAAAAAATGAAATTCATCGCTAGACCTTGAGAGATAAAAGGAGGTAAGAACTGTGGAAAGGGAGAGGAGCTAAGAGTGGGGAAAACTGGAAAACGCCTAGAAAACTAGAAAACATATCAATCCTGACAGCTATAAAGATAAAACTGTGGTCTCAACTCCAACTAGCAATTTTTTGGGAGCAGTGTATTTCCAACTAGTGCAGTCTGATGAAACTTAATGAACCTCTTCTCAGAACATTGTTTTAAGATGTGTAAAAATACACAGGGACCCACAGAAAACCAATTACATCGTTTAAAGTTATCAAAAGATGGTGAAGTATTATGTGCTACTTTACTACACATTAAACAAAAATGTTTAATGGAGGGAGTGTAGCAACTATGGCCATTTGAAGTGGTGGTGAGCATAAACGATACTTTGAGAGATCTGTAATAACTGTAATGTCATCTGGAAATATCTGTGATACCCCTGGTGACAAGCCACAGGTACCGTGAGAACTACTGCACTACATTCATAGTTGAAAGAAACACCGTATTTAGATGGAGAGCTGCGGAAGATAAAGATACATTTAATTTCTTTCCCATCAAAGTTCATGGCTCTCGACTACAGACCAAAGTCTCTTACTCTAGACACTTTGTTACTTATTTGGCTTCGGAGCTCTACCTTTGGACAGAATGTCTTAAGAACGCCACCTAAGAAGAGATTCTGAACCAGAGGACCACACACACACTCGGCAGCAGCATCTTCTCTTCTCCGGAGCGGGTCCGGGTGGCGGCCTTGTGTGTGCTGTGACCAGCTTCGCAGAGTTGCTGATCGACCCCTTACGGAACTACGAAAGTGAGGTTAAGCTGGCTGGGTGGACAGACAAGCGCACATTAAGCAGACATGAGAGAAAAGCAGGAAACAGGGACACGCTTAAAGCAGCTATTTCTGAGCTCTCCAGCTCTGATCCAGCAGCTCCTCGGGGGGAGGTGAGGCCATACCACCTGCCTTCCCCAGCTAACTGAGAGGCTCCCAAACACATATGATCAATTCCCTTTTCTTGGCTCCAACAGCTGAAAAAGCCTTAAAGTCAGGCCCTGAAAATACATGCCATACTGTTCACGTGGCTACTTGCGTACAAACTCCTAAACACCAGAGTCACAGAGCGTTACGGCAGTACAGACTGCTGGAGACTAAGGCAAACTCTCCCACGACCCAGCAGCACTATCGAGTGGGTCTTTCTAAAAAGTACGTAAGGTATCTATCTATGCCTTAGCGATGCTCAAGTGTCAGCAGACACAGTTCTCACACTTCCTGCAGCAGCCTGACCTAAGCTTACCTGTCCTTGGTGTTTGCTGCTGGTTATTTTGGTAGCATCATACTGTATTTGCAGAGGACAGCCAAGACGTAGAGAGAGCATGTGGCTCTATATTTATATTGACCACTACAAGAGGACAAGAGTCACAGAGTCAGACACTGCTCATTATATGTGGAAAGCAAAACCTCTGTGCCTTGATGCCAGTGTTTCTGTTTTTAATTAGCGATATGCTACTTTTTCTTGCTAACATTAGTACGAGGAAGAAATTTCAGACTGAGAAATATGCAGAAACAGCAATGAACTAGTCCCTGAACATAGTCAGGTTTCAGACATACTATGGTCTACTAAAAAATTATTCTGATGCAACCTCTTTATCTCTGCAGATTGCTATCTGTGCTCTACCAAGTGATAAGACAGATTTAAGAATAGCTACTGCCTAAACCTACAGCCTTTGTCCCTCATTATCCTGAATAATTTAGATGGTCTAGTTTTGACCTCAGGCTTTTCAGCTTATAGTTTACATCCAAATGTTGCAAAATTTAGCTAGGCAGCACTACTTTAAATGGTGCAATTTTAGAGTCTTTCGAAATCCTAAAAAAATTAGATCAGCATTCCTATAGTTTTTTTAGTCAGAGATATGAATACTTACAGTGACCAATGAGACTTAGCCAACAAGCTTTTCTTATAATGGCACCATATTTCTGGCAAACAATTATAAAATGTTTTCTCTCTTTTACAACAGTATAGTAATAGTAATTTACTGTGTGTACAGTTTTTGCTAAACATAAATCAGCTCTTTCCTTGCGGTCAAGCGAATTGAAGTTAGTAACAAACAAGATGTCTGACTTACTTATTTTCTTGGGCAAATCAGGATTGGCTGGGTCTTCCGGGGTTTTCACTGTTTTACTTTATCACTATAGGATTTTAAGCACTTCGCATCTTTCCATAATGTTTGATTTTAGGGCAAGGCCGGATAGAATTTAAGAACTGGAACGCTGAAAGAGGGTCAAGTTCTCAGTATTACAAACTGCCCATATTCCATCTTCAGTTCGCCCAATACTGAAATTGTATGTCAAGTTAAAAACTGAGGTTTTTAAATTTTGTTTTAATATTTTTAATGAAAGTGGTTGAAAAGTGATAAAATATATTTCTATGTGATATTCTCCTTCAAAAACTTCAAATTAACTTAAAGAAGTTTTCCTTTTACTTACTGCTTAGCACATAGCAGAAGCTCAATAAATGACGCCTGAATGAATGAATGAGCATTGATGACTGTTTTAAATGATGGTGAAACTGAAGGGTGAAGAGTTTAGCAACTGGCTAAAGATTAACAAAAGCATATATCAAAATTTTAAATAAAACCAAAACTTTCTAACCACAGTATATACAAACTACTACTCTCTCCACCGAACGTGTTTTTAGTTAAAATGGAAAAAGTTAACTATTATCTATATCATAAAGCTATCACAAGAACTTTTTTCCTCTCTGGTTAATATGAAACTTAAAAAAAAAACTTCCAAAAACATGTTACAACAACAGGAATCTCCAGTTCGGCTAAAATACAAAAAATGCACCCAGGAGTATAAATGAAGGTTAAGGCAGCGGTGCCCAACCTTTCTGGCACCTGCAAGAATCTAACGCCTGATGATCCGAGGCGGGGCTGAGGGGTGATGCTGGCGCTAGGGAGCGGCTGCAGATACAGATGAAGCTTGGCTCCCCTGTCCACCTCTCACCTCCTGCTGTGCGGGCGGGTACCTAACAGGTCACAAAACTAGTACCTGTCTGCAGCCCCAGGCTTGGGGACCCCTGCTGTAAGGTATTTCCCTAAGTCCCTAACACATGGCCTGATTTCCCATCATCCCTTTCCCTCTCCAACTTCCCTATGTTTGCCATTTAATCACCTGAACTCTACTTCTCTCAACGACTTTCTCTTTTGCCTATTAAAAAACAGCTAGCATTTGCTTTTAGTAATAAGCCCTGGCTAAAATTCTTTGTCTAATTACCAAATCACTCTACAGCTGGTGACAACACAATGGTATCATCCAAGTATTATCAACTTAGATATTTTCAAGCTAATTCTAAAATACCATTAAGTACTTATCACTTTTAATTTTCCAAAAGTAACCTTGAATCTACTTGGGGGCAGGGGGAGGGGATACTTTTTTTAAGAGCTCACTATGAATCCAATATCAGAAATCATAATTGAGAAGTTTAGAAAACAATTTTATCACGATCGCTATACAAAATAAACATAAGTTACATTGCCTTTTCGAAGATAGGCATTTTATATCTCAACCACTCCAGCTGAATGAAACAAAGAACATAATAGATTTAATAAGCCAACATATAAAGGATTTATAAAATAAGAGTAAGTTTTCCTGGGACTCAGTGATAAAGTTAGAGCACTGACCCAAATTTTTCACCTTTGAAACAAAATAGCTCATTTTGGTCACTATAAATAAAACCTGCAATCAAAGGGGGGATAGTCAGACATAACAATTAGTGACCATCAGAAATGACCCCGTCCTACAAAAGTAAAGGACGTGGAAATGTAGGAACATTTTCTTAAAAACACAACTCTTGTACTGTCAAATAAAACCATGAGGAAGAACATGATGTAAATAAAAATAGGGACCTTCCCCTCTTCAAGAGAAAAAGGAATGAAAAGCGGCAGTCGATACCCATTAAGAACAAAGGAGAGAGAGGTGAGGAACAGAAGCCGGCCAGGATGTCTTAGGTTTCCCTTTAATTCTTTCCTACACAAAGAACAAGAAACTTAATCCATGCGTTCACCTCGAATAACCTCATTAAAAAGTACAAATCAAACGGGGCTCAAAAATCTCACCCTCGAAGACTGTCCCTGAGGACAGTGACTGCAGAGGTCAGAGGTCACCTAGAGACCACCAGCATTAGCTGTCAGATCTGGGTGGGAAGCTTGCCAAGGCTTCCTGCCCTGCTTCCAGGCTCTCTTCCCACCCTGGGCACAAAGGCCAGGCCTGCCCCAGGAGAGGCACTCCAGAAAAACGTGGGTTCCATGGTCACGCTTCTAGTAATAAATTTGCATTTCAACACAGATTATTCCAAAAAACTCAGGCTGAAGCGTAGATGAGTAATGAAAGTAAAAACGAGAGACACAGAATAACATGAATTTAAACATTTCGATGGCAGCATGACCTCCCAAGCCCTGGCACCACCACCAAGTCAAAGAAGCCAAGTAAATCAAGCAGAAGGCTGGCTCCCACGGCAGCACCGGGAACCAGGAGCAGGAGGTGTGCACGCCCACGCACTTCCGGGCTGGAGAACAGGACCCAAAGCCACACAAAAGCAAGTCATTCTACCGCAGTAAACTGGAAACCAACCCTCTTGAAAATCAACTGCAAGGAAAAAATGAACAAATTTATACATAAGGCACATTCTGTTAGCAAATATTTAGATTCACTGGAGGATCTACTATTTTCAAAATATGATGAATAACTGATTTGGAGAGAGTCTCTACTTAGTTTGCCTATGTAAGACCTTCCTATTCAGGAGACTTCCAGGTAAATTCTAAGCGTATCTCCTTAATTAAGGTACGCTAACAGCACAGAAAACCTGGCCGTGAATTAAACACGTGGCACGTGCATGCTCAGTAGAAGACAAGGGCCACGAAATCGGCGACAAAGCGTTGTCCTGACTTCAGAGTGACATCTTGTGCGTGAGGCTGCGAGGTCTGCTCCTGCGAACACAGCCCGCTCTCACAGCTATTCAGGCTTCTTTTCCTTTTCCAAGCCTGAGACAGAGTCCTGGACACTTTTCCAATGATCGTGCCAGAAATTATTACCATTCTTTAAGGGCACTTATTCCCAGATAAATGCGAAGTTACAGCCTTGCAAATCTCATCATACTTTCTTCCCCTGCGAATTTGCTGAGATTCAAATACCTTCTCAATATCACACCATCATCAGTTGATTCTGACAGATAAAAACCACAATCATCCATTATCCAAAAGAACTTAGGGGAGAGATTTAAGTAGCTCACTATTAAGTAAGAAATGAATGTTGAGTAGTTAAGCAAAGCAAAAGCACCTGTTTGACAGAAAAAAAACAAAACCCTAAGTTACCCTCCTCAGGTTACATGCCGCTGCGAAGGGCTCCTTGGGTGCATCCGGAATCAAGGTGCTTCTCTCAAGGTCCTTCTCCAGGACCAGGAGGGCCTTGCGGGTCTGCACCTGGCCCTTCCCTCTCACGCCCATCCCGGGCCTCACACCTGACCGGCCCACAGTAGGCTCTCCCTTCAGGTCTGAAGCACCTGGCAGAATCACTAATCCTCCAGGGCCGGCGTCTCCTGGGGCTAAGGTTCTCAGAACCGGCCAGAGGTCAGGCTTTGAACACTGGTCATCTTTTCCTAAAATACCTGTTTCTTCAAAGGACAGAGGGTTTCTGAAATCTTCCTCTGTAGAAACATCTTGACCTATTTATGAGAAACTGGGTTAGCCTCGTATTGATGTGTATAATTTTAAAAGGCCCTGTGGCCCGCTTTCAGATTCATGTAAATAAAGCCTTAAAAGGGGCTGAGGGGTTGGCGGGGGAGGGGTTGAGAAGTCTCAGAAATGAAAGTGAAGTTCGGGGGAAAAACAGAGAAGAACCCAGAAGGGCCTGAAACAGTCTTAACGGGCTCATGGAAAGCTCGCCTACAAAAACACTCCCAAGAGGAAAGTCCTACCCACGCTGTCTTTCCCTCGTGTGGCCTC
>NW_006432227.1:12292216-12310074 GCF_000325575.1 Pteropus alecto
CACTGGGAAACGCCGCCTCAAAAACAAAAAGAATCAAGGGCGCCTAGACCTCACACCTCCAAGAAAATCTAATAAAGAAGGTTCTTCGCCCTCCACTGTGACTGATCGAACGCAGTCATCAGTCGGCAAACCCTGCGGAGGGTGTGCAGTGGGCCTGGCCAGTGCAGAGACGACGGTTTCACAGGGGACACGAGGCCAAGCGCAAGAGGTGGGGGTCCTGAGGGTCAGTGAGCAGTAAAGAAGGGTCAGGCGATGGCAGCCTCCTGAACGCAACAAGAAGGGACGGCCACTTCCACTCCGGCCTCCCCTCTGCAGGCCCGCCTCTGCCCGTACCCGACACGCACATGGCACGGTCACGCACATGGCGCGGTCACAATTTCACGCTAAAAATGTCTGGGCCTCTCGCCCACGTTCGCGGCCTCCTGCCAGGGGACATGGGGAATCAGCAGGCATCATTCACCTGGCAAACATTCAGTAAGCGCCGACTGTGTGCTGGGCACCGTGGATAAAAACATGAGCAAGACCTAACCTCAATGTAAACGACAGCTTAGAAAATAAGGTACCAAGAAGGAAAAGACACTCGCCTCAACACCAGTGGGCCAGCTGAGAAGGACAAAACAGGATTCATTCCAACTCTGACCAAAGGCAAAGATCAGACGTCCCTGCTGACGAGAGACAATTTGCGAAAGCGACCCAGTGGTCCCTCGAACCCAGCTGGCTGGGAGGTCGACGTCCAGATCCTCCCAAAACGGTCCGAGGAAAACGAGGCCCCGGCCTTGGACCTTTCTGCCCTTGATGCACACCGAGCCCTGCTGTCAATCTCGCCTCGTTACCATCACAGGTGGTTTTACAGAACCAACTCGCCTCCCACAAGCCATGCATTTCACCAACTGGGCAGTTTCATCCTGATTCACTCAGGCCAGTGCTAACGGACTCTGCCGCAGGACAGTTCCCAAGAAGCTGAGCGCGCCTTGCCAAAGGGTGTCCACACTTATCAAAGAAACTAGGGCTCCACTCCGCACTTGTTCCCTCGCTCCTATACTGGCTCTGGGCCCTCCGATGAGATCGTTTTTTCAGATGTTTATTGATGGAATTACCGAGCACTTTTTAAAAAGTTTTCTAGCACTGACACAGAGGTGTCAAAGGACATAAGTCATCTGTTTCATCCCGAAGGAGGAATGACTACATCTGATGGAGTCAGCTTCCCAGCCGACATACCTGCTCCGCCCCCATCGACACAAGCTGCATGAGTAAGTGAAAAGCACTGCTCCAGGCAGAGAAGCGTTCCAAGAGAAGGGCCCTGTACTGGTCACTTCTGGACTCAGTTTCAAACAGCGTTCACATGTAGGCAACTCAGGAACTCTCTGGGGACTAGAAAACTTACTTGTTAATTTCCTTTGCGAGTAACTTAATGTGTGGCACATGAGAAAGGAGAGTCGTGAAAATGGGTGTAGGGACAGCTTGTTACGATTCTTAAAGAATGCAGGAATAAAAAAAAATCTAAAAATTATGTTAAACATGTTTTACTACAAGTACCTAAAAAACACGGTCAGTTTTACTGAATTTTTAAATTATACTAATAGGATTATCATTTCCTTAATTTGAAGTGGTTTGGACCTGTATCCAGTCCAGTCACTTACATATGTAAATTATAAGCAACTGTGTGTGTGTGTGTGTGTGTGTGTGTGGGTGGGTCTAGTCACTTACACATGTAAATTATAAGCAACTGTGTGTGTGTGTGTATGTGTGTGCGCGTGCGCGCGCGCGCACCTGACAGATCTCAAGTCAAGATGCAATTCTCTGCAAGAGGCAAAGAACACTTATCCTTAATGAGAGGGACAATCTTTAAGAGTCGCACATCAGTCCGCGGACTAGAACAGCAAAAGAGAAAAAATTTCAATCAGGTCCTCTTAAAGAAAATGGCTTTTACATGGCTGATCACATATACACCACCTTGACAGTGACTGATTCTACATGATCTTTTAACTCCTTTGTGACAAAGCTCCAGGATCACGTCTCAATTACTACCAAGTTGGAGATAAAAATTACCCCACGCTGGTGCTATCAAATTAATAAAGGACAGTATGGGATCTATATGTGGAACTAAAAAAAAAGTAGCAAAGTGCAAGTGAGTCCTAAAAGCAGCGGTAAGGAGGCCACCCCTAAAATGCTCCAACAGCCCCCGCCTTCCATCTCTGCCATTGTCTGCCGCGTGCGTGGCACGTACGATGCCATTTTAAATCTTATATGAACTCGGGCACTTTTACAGCTGAAAGAACAAAGTAAGCACACATTATTGAAAATATTCTCAAGTACCAGTACAAAGAACATGGGCTAGGAGAGTGTTAAATTACAAGCCATCTGTGCTTTCTCTCATCTCCTTCAACACTACACAGCATCTCTATGGCAACACAGTGACTTCGAATGTGAGTTGGGAGGGCCAGTCGTGCCTTCGGTCTGTTCGGACTGAGAAAGCCAGACTGGTTGGTGAGCTCCTCAATGAGCCAGGATCTTCTCCTACAAAAAGAATGTCCCCATCGTAAACGGACCGAATTCACTTTCTCCGTTCCCTCCCAATATGTAGATGAGATGATTCTGCAAACTGCACATCTCAGATCTTATACAGCCTGGCTGTGGTCCCGTAACCCACGACCAGTATGTGCGTCTTGACAGAACCCAGGTTCCTAAACTCTGCTGTGCAGCTGAACTCTCGGCAGGCTTTCAAAATACAGCTACCAAGTCAAAATCTAGCTACCAAGTCAGAATCTCTGGAGATTCTGTAATTTTTAAAAACTTTCCAGGCAATTCACACAACCTGGGTTAAGGAACCACAGGTGTGTACCACAACAAGTGTCTGCCATGTGTCTACTCGGCACCTGCTCTGGGCTAGTGGCCCAGAGGCTCACATTCACAAAGAACAATCACAACCCAAAGGAAGCAGAACAAGAATGCAGTTTACACGAGGTGCCCTGCCAACACTGATGGCCAGCGAGGCTGGGAGAGGACAGACAAGAGCATGGTCAAGCATCGGTGTCTGAGCTGAGTCAGGGAAACCAAGAAGAGGAGGGGACCCCAACATGAACACAGGTGCGAGAGCACGTGCACAGAGCTGGGTGTGTGATGGGGGCCCGAGATGCCGAGAAAGCAAGTCCAGAAGCTTCCCTCAACTGAGGCCAGCCCAGCGAAGGCAGATAAACTGACCGGTCTGAAATTCAGAAATTCACGCTTGTGACTCACACGTGGCCTTGGTTACAAAGCATCACTCAAAAAAAGAAAAGGATTTGGGGGTGGTAGAAAGAGAACTGAAAATGGCTCTGTCCTAGTCTTTACCAAAATCTTCATCTGTGGCACTGGAAAAATACTACATGTATCAATAAATGGGTGATAAATGAGAGCTAATATATTATGTCTTTTCAAGAGCATCTCGTTTTGTTTTCACCTTGAGATCAATTTCAATGAGGTGGACTTGAGCTAATGAATCGCCTCTTATAATTTTAATTTCTACATTATTCCCCAGCACATTTTTAAAAGAGGCCAAAACAGAGAATCAGCCTAATCATCTTGTCTCTTTTAGACTATAAACTCCCACTGGCCAGAATATTATTTTTGTCTTCTCCAGCTATAAGTCACCTGGTATACTGACGCTGCTCAAAGGGTAAACAGCTCATTCATTACACAGTGCCATGTATGTTAAATAATGCCCATAAAATCCTTTGAAGATGAAAACCACTTCAAGTGCTAAGTAATTCTGAGCTGGGCATTTGAACTGAGAAACAAAGACAGACCCAACATCATAAAAAGGTCACCGCCCAGCAGGAAGGCTCTCGGTCCCTCCGCAGGCATGCTCCACAGCAGACAAAACCCCAACCTGCTTTACGTGCTTTTAATATATATAATCGGGGGAGAGGTTTCAAAATGCTAAAAAGAACAAAAGTCTTCAGTGGTTCATTTCTTTCAGGGACCGTGCCCAAAAGTCACTTCGAAGCCCCAGAAATTCTTCTTTCTGAGAAGCCTCCTTTTAAACGAAGCTAAAATACTCTGTATGAAGTGTCAACTCGATTCTAAAACAGGCACAATGAAAATTCTTGCAACAGAGCATATGTGATTTTATGCAAATCAATATAGTTTCTGTCTTAGAGTCTAACTCGTACTCTGTCTGTCTCAGTCACATTTGGGAGTGAGGAGAGCTGGCTCCAACGTTCAAAAACTCAGAATGCACACTAGCAGGAGACAGAGCCCTGGCTGCTCTTCTTAAGGTCAAGGCCATTTTCAGCGGCAGGACAGCACAAAGTTGCATCTCCCTTCACCCTTCCCAGAATGTTTATCAGGAAGACTAACTAGCATCAGCTTGAACCATTTCATTTGTGCCCTTTGCTGTCCCCAAATACATTACCTACTGGGAAGCAAAGTCTGTCCTTTTCTTTTTGAGGCTGAGTCTGCCTAAAATTTTCAATGGGATAGTCATTCCGAAGTTTTCTAAGAAATCGCCAAATATGCAATCATATCGCCACTGAAGCCCAATCAGATCTTATCCACATGCCCTCTCTCAGACAGAGTGATTTTTTTTTTCTCTCCCTGACACCAAAACAAAGTAGAAAGCTCCCTAAATGGGGTCAAATAGCTCAGTCTGATTTGCAGAGCAGTGGAGGAGGCAGGAGAAGTCTTGTTTCCACCCAGGACATCCACTTCTGGGAGAAAACCATTGTCCACTTGGCAACCTCGCATCTGTTCCTAACAGCTACTGCTCCGTAACGAGTTAAAGAAAAAAGGAAACTTCTCTGAGCTCCCTTCCTCACGTGTAAATTAGACGTCCCTGCCTGCCTTGCAGGGGGCTGTGAAAACTGGTAGCTGGTACTAGTAAGCACTTAATAAACGAAGCTGTTCGAGACTCTGAAATATGTTGCCGATGTAGCCATGGCCTTTTTTTTTTTATTAACACACAACTTACATACTATAACGTTCACCTTTTAAAGTGTACAGTTCAGTGCTTTTTAATATATGCACAAGGTTTCAGATCACCTTCCTCACTAAGCCTTTCCCCCAGAACGCTTGGTCCACTGGCAGTCACCGCCACTCCCCTTCACCATGACCTTGCCCTCTCCAAAACATCGAAGCCTTCCCCGCCTTAAAATATGAATAAGAAAAATTATAATTCTTCTTTCTTGCTAAAATGTCTAGTTGTAAGAAGGGCTTCTAGAAGTAGAGGCCAAATTTTCCAGAACGTGATCTAACAAGCATGAGGAAATTTACAGCAAATACGGAACACAATATATGATATGAGACTGTCTCCCAGGATCAAGGGCCTACGTTCTCTGTCATCATTTAGTATCAAAAAACACTCAACAGCAAATACTCCCTTTACCTGTGACGTGAGATCAGCCCGCACTGTGTCATGACTCCTAGACACACACACTTCCCAGAAACCCCACAGCAACACGGAAACTACACGGCTGCGCCAAATTTACTGCAGGTGGTTTCCGGGAAGAAACATTTAGTCAATGAAAGGCAGCGAGCACGAGTCTCTCAAGTCATGACTCAGGACTTACTCCAACACACGAACTCCTTAGCTCCTTCTGGGCTCCCGGAATGCCACGGATTCTCGAGAAAAGCCTGGCCCGCCCATCCCGGTCCCACGCACGCCCATTTCTGTTCCGTCTCCCACATCTCGTCGTCCGCGCTTAGCACCGCGACGCTTGCTTTTCCTTCCTCTCTTCCAGAAACTAGTGCCTTCAGATGAGACTGACGAACTTCTTCCCATATCAGGTGTCATGTTTGCAAGCTGCGCTTATTAGAAGTGAACCGTTTTTTCTTAGCGACTCCTGATTTTTCCAAAGTGAGCTTCGACAGCAGCAGCAAGCGAGCCGCCGGGGGAGTCTGGCAGCTGACTGACAGGGCCCTGGGCTGAACAGAAGCTGACCACTAACTGCCGACTCGAACAGTTCACACTTGAAGTGGGTTCGTCTGCCGCAGCGGTCTGGGTCAGCATTCTGAAACTGCTTTCTGCACATTCTGGGACTGAGCAAATCCGTGAAGACATTGCGGATAAAGGGAGCCTTCACTGTCAGGCGAGAGAGTTACAAATATGGAAAAGGGACGATTAAAATGCACTCTGTGGTTTGGAGTGGAATTGAAGGCCTGAGTGTAAACTCACAGGTTTGATTATTGACAGGGAAGAAGAAGACAGTGCTACGTGTTCACATGTGAAATTAAGTATGCGCGTGTGCACATATGCACGTGTACACAGACACACACCACACTTGCTAATTCCACCCACTGAGGGATTCTAGAAGAAATGACATCTTTGCAGCGATGAACCCAGATTGTGTTTCTAAATATTGTTCTGAGCTAATTGAACCAGGGCTCCTTGGAGAAATGGCCGATTCCAGGGCTGGAGCAAGAAAAGTACAACGGAAGCCTAGAACATCTTATGTGTCAGAACATAAAAAAGTGCTTGGAAATGATGGGAACAGGTCGCAAAAGACAAAGGAGTGAGGCTGACAGGACTCCCACTGGCCAAATCCTGGACAACTGAGCATCAAACGTAATAATAACAGCAAAAAATTATAACCCACTAAGTAAAACAGGAATCCATGAGGCCACACTTTTATCAGCAAGTGTGGTAGAAGGAAAAGCTTTCTCATAGAAAGAAAGCCAGCAAAACGTAGAAGGAACAATGAAGTTATAAAAATCCCCATTTGCAACCATCAGCGTAATCACTGATTCAGGCAAAAATCACCCATGCTACATCTGCAAATGAAAGTTGGGAAGGGAACAGGATTTTCCAAAGTCTCAAATTATCTCCCCACAAAACACTGACTACTTTACAAGGGGAAAATACAGTGGAGAAACCAGGTGGCAGTCACCACCTGAACCGAATGACTACCGTGAGCGTCCCACAGTGGGACAGCTGACAGCTGTGTCCCGGACGGGGACTCTGGGGAGGACGAAGCAACCTGAACCCAGTCGTGAGGGATCACACACCCAGCCTGGGGGACGGGCTTCCAAAACACTGACTGTTACCTTCAAAAATATCAAGGTGACGAGACAGAGAAGGGGAAAAATGTCTCAAACCAACGAAAACCAGAGTCGTAGCAGCTAAAGGTAATATGCGGTCCCGGATGGAACCTTGGACCACAAGTACTTTTTTAATTGCCAAAAAAGATGTTTCTAGAACAACTGGTAAAATTTTATTAAAGTCGGTAGATTTAGATAATAATATTGTACCAAAATGACTTTCCTGATTTGGATCACTATGTAAGAGAATGTCCTCGCTCTCAGAAAACACATACTGAACCGCCTCTGCAACTTACTCTCGAATGGTTCAGAAACACAAAAAGATATGTAAATTCTATACATGTAAGATATACAAACCCATACACATACACGCGCGTGTGCGCGCGTACGTGTGCTCAAGTGCGTGGGGACGGTGGGGGGACCCGTGTGGTGGAACAGTAGTGACTGAGGAACGAGCCGGAGTCCTGCTTCTCTGAACAGAGTGCTGGCCTTTCAAAACAAACTTACCTGCCCCCCCCAAAAACAAACAAACAAAAAGCACCCAACGAACTTGAAATGTAATCAGCAATGAAGACGTGAACCAACACAGCAGCCAAAATAATACGGTGAAATCTCAGTTCGACCATTACGAATTTGAGCTCTGTACTCCTTTGACAGTTTAAAATCAAAGATAAACTAAAATTTTATGTCAAAAGCAACCCATAATCTCACATGAAACACAGGCCAATCCTATGTTTTTAATTCCAGAAATTTTTAAAAAGCAAGAATTGAACACAACAAAAAAAACCTTAAAACTTACAAAAACTCCTTGAACAAACCGGGTGAAAACGAAAAGTGTAGATTTTTAGAGTGCAATAAACCTTCGGGTTATAAACGCTGGCGTCTGCACCCGAGACGCCAGCGTGTCAATCATCCTCTGACTACAGCACTAAAAGTCCAAGGCAGACACAAGCTCCTCAGAGACACGCGGCCGCGGACCACGCCCCCGTGAGGAAGCGATGCTGCAAGTTTCAGGTGGGGACAAACCTGAGCGAGCACCCCGTGAATCAAGCTGCCGTGGCGAGGGGGGCCAGATGAGGGGTGACTGCTGGAAACGCACCCCACAAACAGAAAAGCCTAGAACACCGGCCCAAGAGTCGGTTATCTTTCTAAAAGAGGACGGTGACAAATAACCCTACTCCCCACAACCACGATACATCATCAGCTACGTTTCGATGAATAAGAGTGAAAAAATGAGTGAGTCCAACAAAACAGCTATATATAGAGAACCCAGGGGTTGGCACACCCGCCTCATAAAACTGTCCCCAAAAGAACATCTTAGCAGCCTCCAGCCTCTCCCCACTCCCTAGCCTGGTGCCTTCCTAAATTAGAAAGGAAGTCTGGTAATCCTTATGTGTCACACAGCAACCAGCTAAAAAACGTCTCTCCCGGCCCAGCCTCTCCCCACCTACCCAAACTTCCCTCTGCCAACCTTGACCGCTACAGAGATTTCCTATCCTGTTGGGGGTGGGGATCGGGGGCCGAGGAAAGCTAATACAGCCTCATGCCTCAGACAGACAGCCGAGATGACGAGGGCTCTTTATGTAAAAAGGACTAGCAGTTTGAATTAGGTGAGGGGAGGGAAGGCGTAGAAATGAAATTATAGGGCCAGGACCAACACGAGAAAAATGTTTGCTGTACCTTGGAATCTTCCACTTGAGTTTTGTTTGGCGTGAGACTGAAAAATCGTAGCTTCGATCCTCAACACACGAAGATATACATATCCAATTTTGAAGATTTGAAAATTACGACACAGGACTTTGTGGGATGCTGAGGGTCATTTCTGTTCTCCCTCCATTAGGGCTCTGTGGTCTGGCAGCCTTGGGGTCAAAGTCCTGCTCAGGCACCTGGGGCGGGTCACTCAGCCTCACCAGAGGCTGAGTCCTTCATCCTAATACAAAACAGCAAATCCCAGCTAGAGGAGAGGATGTGAATTTACACAAGAAGCATCGAGAGTCACAAGCACTCAGATGGTAGCCGATGGCATCAGCAGTGGAGATGAGTTAAGAGGACTTTACCAGGTTTTCTTGGAGGATAGGACTGGGATTAATGGCATTTGGAGAAAATAAAGAAGATACTTTACATATCATTCTATGACCTTACAAGCAGGTTATTGCTTTCTGGACGCACTTATTTTAATTCCAAAGGTGTTATCTGACCCCTGACAACTGGGCGTCCTGGCCGCTCGCTCTGCTCTGGAAGCAGCTGCTGAGGAGTGAGATTCCAGTGAGAGCATGGAGCACAGGAGAGCGGCAGACACTGCGAGACCACCTGCCGTCCTCGCCTCCCCCGAAACGACCCCATGTCCACACTGCAAGTTGTCACAGGAAGTTTACAGAGCGCGCCTCTCAATCTTGCCAAAGGTTTCCAGTCAAAGGTTTCCAGCAATTTGGTTCAGGGGAAAGAAACAGGTATACAGAGCAGCTAACATAACGACTCCACCATGAAGCCTCTCCCAGGAGGAACTACTCTCACGCAGGCCACCTACCAGGGGACCCTTGAACTGTCACATGAAGAAAATGTATAGCCTGGAAACCATCAAATTAGCACCGGTTCTTAAGGCTCCTGAACCCAAGATTTATTAGGACAAGCGCAAGAAAATGGAAATAACTCTGAAAGTGTGAAATATATTCTGTCTCTATGCACTCTGTTTTGAGCTAGAATTGATCACTTTTCACGGCAGCTATCGTTACTGCGGTACTAGAAAGGGCAGTGAGGGATGGAAAAAATTTCTTAGAACCATGAATTTTTTTAAAAAGCTACCTACAAACAAAAAAACACTACTTGTTTAGTATTAGACTAATGAGGAGTTTATCTCAATTATTTGGGTGACAAAATATTAAACAATTTAAACTTTTAATATCTTATTGTGTGAGAGTAGTTAAGTAGAAATATTTATAACAACATTCTAGTCAACGTATTGTTTCCCAAAGATTGCGTGTACCTTCAGAATAACAGAGGAACTGTACTTTGGCCCTTGTCATTGCACAGTTAAACTAATAAAGTTATCCAAAAACTAATAAAATTTATATGTTAGTCCTGCAGATCATAACACATCTGTTGTGCAGAACAAAGTCTGACTAAAAAGAAATGCAAGAAAACGTACAACTTTCAGAATCTAAATTACCCAGGAGCGCCCCCCGCCATGGGTTCTGCAGTGATGGTGTTCAAAACAGCGGCATGTGAGAAGACAAAGCGAAGCAAAAGGAATAAATGATTTTATATACATATTGTTTCAACCAACTTCTTACAGGCATTTCATAGGCAAAATTTTCAAAATAAAACATTTTGCATACGTGTCATACATATGACTGCATATGATTAGAAGACATGGGTTCTTTTAAAGTACATTCCAAATATTAGCCTCTGATATAGTCATTTATTCCTTCTTGTACTCAAACTACCTATTCCACAGAATTCCAAAGCAGGGTGTTTTATGACTTTCCCAAGATCTATACATACCTACGCATTCTTGGGGAAAAAAGACAGCAAGAAACACTATCTAAAATATTCAAGGACTATACTTTTAAATTTGAATTGCGTTTTCCTCAAGTTCAAGACTAGCTTTATTTTATGGTTATGAATGTTAAGTGCAGGGACTAACACTTTATAAATTCATACATTAACTAACAATACTGAGAAACAGGTAGCTGCAACGTCAATTAAATAGGTGAAGGCCCAAGAACAGAGGCAAAAAGATATTCACATAGATGCTAATTTAGGAACTCCCACTTCTCCAAATGCAACCTACCCCTAGAAATTCCTTCTGTAACACCAAGAAATGCTGAGACATTGCAGATCATCCTGCGTGAACTACTCTTTTTCTATCGTCTATCTAGACAGCAGCAAAATTCGTTGAAGTGGGAAAATTCGAAGCAGGAAAAATGGTGACTGTTCATATCCAAAGATAGTTTTGTTTTGAAGTCAGCCCATGCGATTTACATGCCAGATGGATTCTCCTAAGTTAACGCTTCTTACAGAACACAAGAAGTGGATCTCTAGGTCCTCACAACTATCTTTCAAGTTTCCCTAGACTACCCCAGAATTGCAGAAAGTCTCATGCCCTCCGTCAGAGTGACCACCACTATCTTTAGACCTTTCCAGAATCACTGTTTTTGGTCCAGTTTACCTAAAGAAATGACTTATATTGGATTTGGGTTTTGTTGGGATCTCGTGGTTTTTATTTGCAGTTCCTTGACTGCTCGTGAGGCTGAATACTTACTTGTTGGCCTCTTGTACTATGTGCCTGTTTCCCTTTTGGATTGTCTTTTCTTATTGATTTGAGGAGGCTCTTTTTCATTATGTATATATTTCTCTGATTTGTAATAAATGTTTATTTCCAGATTGTTGTTAGCATTTTTATGTTATCTTTTAAGTTAACATACAGTAAAGCTGAATTTTTATTGGTTTACAAGTCTATGAATTCTGATATATATAATCATCACCACAACCAGACTACAAAACGTACAGTTCCATCATCTCCCAAAATGCCCTTCATACTGCCCCTGGAGTCACACCCTTCCATCCCTAACTCCTGGCGATCAACCAATCTTTTCTCATTGCTGTTAGGTCTTTTTCAGAATGTCTCCTAGGTGGATTGATACAGTTTGTGTAGCCTTTTGAGACTGCCTTCTTTCACTTAGCAGTAACCCAATGGATGTAACAGTTTGTTTATCTGTTCCTAGCTACATTGTTTCAATGCTAACATCGTCACCAGGTGGCAAAGGGCCCCCAGCCCTTCTCAGCAGCAGGACAATGAAGGTGCAGCATACCAGGTACCTCTCTCCTGGTTGAAGGGAAAGACGGGAGGGTCCACACAGCTGCCAGGACAGTGCAGAAACCCCACCCACAAAGGGAAAGCAAGTGCAATCCATTACTAACCGTAACAGGACAACACACACCAAGAAAATAAGCCTGACTGATTCACAGGGACACTACAAACCTGAAGTACCCTAGACCTAGACCCTATTCTTTTTGTTGACAACGTTTTCATTAAAGTTCCCTCTGTCGATGTAACTGTAAAGTGTACTAATTTATGACAAAGCCCAAACAGGGTGATGCTTCCAAAATACGAGATGGCCCGACCCTCCTCAGCCAGACAGGAGTAGATACGTGGCTAATTCAAATCGTCAGTCCTCTAAAATTCGAGTATATTGTTCACCAAAATGAGGTTCTATCGTTCCACAGAACATGTAGTAGTGGCCCAAACATCCCAGACTCACTGCGAAGAAGCCCCAGAAGCCGAGCCCACCCTCCAATTCCACCCCCTACCCCACCTCATCCCCCCACAACTCCCGCTCCAAAGCCAGCACAGCACACTGTGCTCTGCTCTGGATCCTGACACATAACCTTTCCCAGAGGGCAGGTGAGTCATAAAATGGGCTTCAAGGGGCTTCCTTAAGTGGAGAAGGAACAGAAAAGAGGAAATTAGGGTAACGACTATTCAGTAAGCAAACGGTGCTTTCATCAGTGGATGAGAATTGAAAATGAGTATTTATGCACTTGATAGCCATTAAATATGAGAACAAGACTTCCCTCAAATGAGAATGTCCGCATGTAAGGCTTAACGACGTCAAAGGTTGGGAGGCCACGTTGGAAATTCAAGCCAGATATGTTTCCTCTTTGTAAACTGGCAGAGGGAGAGGGAAACCGGGGGCTGGCAGGGGACGGACACCGTGACCAGCGGGGAGGTAAAGCCCACCTCCCCCGCCCCAGAGGCAGCGTCCGCACTGTGGGCACAGCGGGGAGAGGGCAGAGCGGGGAAGGCGGCAGAAACCAGCACCGTGCGGGCCTTGTCCAAGTCCCTACCTCTTTTCCTCCTTTTGCTGCTTTCCCTTCATTTCGAAGGTACAGCGAAGGAATTCCAGGATGGCTCCAGCTGAAGCATCACCAGCCAGCATTCCTAAGTGCAGGGGACACTGAGAAGACACCCCATCCGGGCCCACTCCCTGCTGATGCCCATCAGCGGGTCCGCAGTAGGACGAGAGAGTCTGTCCTGTGCCACCTGACCCCGCTCGCCCCCTTCTCCAATCCTGGTCACTGCCGGCAGTCCGCTTAAATGGGGCTGAGAAGCATGGAGAGGATACAAAGGCGGCATCTCCATCCACAAGACAAATAACGCGGTTGCCCCTGTCAGGTCCCCCGAGTCCACTCGGCTGGACCCTCGGGAGAGAGAAACGAGAAGGGAGGCAGAGCATGCCACTGCCTTCCCCCGCAACACAGCAGGCTCCTCGCGCAAACCCGTCTCTTCACTGTCCCTGCAGTAGATGCTGTTCCTGTCAGGGGTGCTACTAAAAATCTGTCAAGACAACGCACTTAAGGAAATAAAAACCAATTCATTATAGAATTGAGGAGGGATGAAGGGGGATGTTAAGACTGCTTTTTATAGTAAGGCCCAATTCATCCCTATCAACATGAGTGATTTTACTAGGCAGTAAAGCGTGGCTATTGATTAAGAATTTGACTTTTCTCTGGAATTCTGCCAAGGATATAAGATAAAATTTTATTTTCTCAGTAGAGGAGTCAAGTACATAAATATCAGATACAGCTGATTTAAATGATGACAGCTTCAAACACATCTTTCACTTTCAGTTAGAAACAAACTCCAAATTTATCATTACATTAAAGGGTCTAAAAGGACCAGATTAATCACATGTTTTAATACACACTTGAAGAACATATTTAAACCACACGATTCATTTTGAACAGAACCACTGGCTTCATTTAAATCTTGGTTAGTCAATGTTAATCATTTAAATGGTTAAAATGGTTTCATTTAAATCTTCATTTGAATCTTGAATGCTTAAACTGCAAAGGGAAAAATGCAATACCACACATCAATAAGTCAGTTTACAAGGTCTCAATGAAAACTTTCTGTCAATGACTGTTTTAATGCTCTTTGATTTCTTGAAAGCCCTTATAGAATTATTTTTGGCTATCTCTTTGCTTTCTTCTAAAACTGAGCCTCACTGTGCCAATGAAAAAGGAGAAACCAACATTCACTATCAAATTAGATTTTCTTGAGCTTGCCTTTTCAAAATATTGAAGGTAACAAGGACTGACTTCTGAATACAATAATTATTACCAGTCTTCACAAAGACCAGGCTGCCAGGCTCTAAATATACACAGAAGTAGCCTGGCAAGCTTGGAGGCCAGCTACTTCAGTGGTGTTAGAAGCATAAATATGAAGAGAAGCTTCTCGATACTCCATGAAGAAACCATCATATCAAAACATAGAAAGATACATATACTGCTCTCTTCCTAAGTAACAGACTCGACTGTCTTCATATATCCCATTGGAAAGAGAAGGGCCGCTGCCAGGAGTCCAGAATAAGATGCAATACTGAAGGAAACCCAGCACGACGGGCCGTAATGCTTCAGGATAGCCACAGACCTTTATTCTCTACACACTCGTTTAATGCCAACCTGAAACACGCCAGGCAGGTTAAAAATAATGCATTTATGTAAGCACCCCCCCACACACATGCACGCACTCTTGCAAGGTTAAATAGAGAGCTCTGAAAGAATGATTTATTGCCACAAGAATAGAGCCCCAAAATAGATTGGCAATAAAAGTGATTGGTCCCAGTGGGGTTGAGAACTAATGTAAGCAAAGTCCCGGCCATGAGAGGCATCGGAGTACCAGAGCCGGGGGCACACTTCCCAGCCCTGACCCCACTGCTACCAGAGTTCCACGCAAAAGTCACTCAAACACCCTAAAAGCCTTCTGTAAAATAAAAAATAAACAACCGTACCAGCTCACGTCTGTGGCTTTGTGTGTGCGTGTGTGTGATTCTGCTTTAAAACCTGCTTGATCTGTTTTGGTGCTGAGCTCTGTGCAAAGTAGAAAAGTGAGGTCTGAGATTCACTAACATATGCAGAAAATCTCAGCTGCCCTTTAACACAATAAGCACGTTTTTTCAGCTCAATCCAATTTAACACTAATTGACCTGCCTCCTAGTGCCAGATGTATAAAAGGGGGCTCGGGATTGTCAAAATGAATAGGACGTTTCTGTGCCAAGGACCTGAATGGAGAATGAAATGACAGCGTATGAGGTGAGACCTTGAGTGAGGTGGACACTGGGTGCCACGAAGCAGAGGGGAAGGGCAGGCATTGCTCTGCAGCCCTGACCTCCCCAGAGAAAAGTGGAGCACAACCCTCAGGTGCTGGGAGCTCAGAGGGCACCACAGATTCAGAGAGAGTGAAACGGCCCCTGAGCCACTGCCCCAGTCCCCTCTCAAGTGCAGGAGTCCTGTCCCCGCACCCAACTCTGAACCCTGGGACGCTGCAGCGCCCCTGCCTGAGCATTCCTGGTATCAAAGAACTGACATGGCAGCCCATTCTATTCCTGGACTGTCCTAATTGTTTAAAAGTCCTATTATACTGAAGTCTTCCCCTTCTTTTACCCAACCATGGGTACCAGTTTTCAATGTGTGACTACAAAGATAAATTTTAATGCATGACAGGTAAGGAATAAAAAGAAGGAAAGAAAATAAGGTGGTCAAGCAAACCGTTCCAGGGCTGAGAAATGAAAGGCAGCCTTGTCTAGGTGTGTTGGCAATCTTCAGCACCAGGCTCAAAAACACCCTGGAAAAAAACGTTCACCCTCTGATCTGTCCACCCCAGTCAGTGAGAACCTATTTTCTGTGTTTCTACATCTTAGGAAAGGATGTGAGATTTTACTGATGAGCCGGCCTCTCCATTCGGCTATCCACATTCAGTCAAGCTGCCCAGGACCCCGCTGCTGCTTGAGCCAGTCCACCAGGTGAGCTCTCCACCCAAAGTCCTCATGCTTGGTCTGCTCTGACTGTCCGAACCCCGCATCCCACCTCCACCAATGCAACTGAATGGTCCCTCTGTACCCTCTGCTAAACATCATGCCCTAGATGCTGGAGCCAAGATCTAGGTCAGGGATTCGGAGTTTCCCAAAGGAGAGAAAAGCACTTTTAAAAGATGTTCCAGACTACCCCTGGAATGGGACAGCACAACTGCTGCCTACTTAAAATCTGCTGGTTCCTGATGCCAATTCACACGAACGGGGCGGTGTGTTTGGAGGCTGGAAGAGAGGCGCAAACCAGTGAGCGGCACTGCCTGGTTCTGCCCCAAACTGAACATGAACAGCAGCAGCAGGCCCTGGGGGCGAGCACAGGCCTAGGCATGGCCACCAACGGATTAATCTCCCCAGACGACCCTACGGAGAGCCACATGGACAGGGAGCAGGTTTTCCGTGGGCATGCAGTCCAACCTGATGTCCTCGGGGCCTTTTATGAGCATAAGAAGTGATAATAAAGATGTAAAAAGTCTGTTTTCACAAGCGCCAAAAATTCCATCTACGGGAGGCTTTCTAACAGAGAGGAGCTGAATTCTGCACAGAATATATTATTTTGTGACAGGCGGCAGAGTCAGGGAGAAGACAGCTAGACTTTAGCTTCAGGGCATTAAGTGAAGACGACCCAGTTCCTCTATTAAGACAGGGCTGGTCTATCGGGCTAGGTGAACAAAAAGAAACAGAAAGGCTTTCATTTCAAGGAGTTCACGTTTTCTTAAACCTCTGCTTTCTGCAGAGACCTCGCGGGGAAAGGGAACACTAAGAAGTATATTAACCCCACGTTGACACTGCAGACTCGGTATTATGTCACTTCCAACTACAACCAATCTGTTAAACTGACTCAAAAATAACCCCGCCTGGCAAAGATCACAAAAAACCGAGGGGAAGACAGCACCAGTATCCACTGGTACTGCTAACTTCTGCCTCCGACCATCGCCCTCCGCGGCGAAGTGCTCCTTGTGACCCGTATTACCGAACTGCTCTCACCGAATCTGGGGACTTGGTTTCGAAAGAGGCCACGAAGAAACATGAGCCGCCAACCTCCACCGCGCGTCCCATGGCGGGCCTCTCCCCTCAGCATCCCCGGCCCCGTCGTCCTCCCAGTGGCCGCCACCAGCACCCCGCACACGCCCTGCTCCCGCGCGCCCGCCCCGGCCCGGACCTGGCCCGCCCTCCACCGCTCTCCAGCTCCGAGCCTGCATCCTCCCTGACCCGCGCCTGGCCTGCTGGGCAATGCGCTCTAGGCTGCGGGCCCCGAGGCTGCCGCGGCCGCCAGCTCCTCTGCAGCCACCCGGACGCGCTAGCAGACTGGACTGCGCGCGGGGACGCGGGCCCGGCTCGCGAGGGATCTGGGCCGGGCAGGAGGAGGTGCTGCCTCTGGGGTCCCGGGGACGCCCCGTCACGCCCCCCGCGCCTCCTCCGGATCGCAAAGCTCGCCTCTCCCGCCGCCATCCCCTCCTCGCTAGAGAGACACCTGGCACTGCCTCCACCTCCAAGCCACCCAGGCAGTTCCCCGCGAGCGCCCGCCCCAGGGCCACCACGTTCCCAGATGTCCCTCCTGGGCCACCCCCGGAGACAATGGCTCACCGCCTCCCGGCCGGCCTCGCTTCATCTCGCCCACGTCCCCTCTACCCGCCTGGGCAACCGGTGCCATACCTACCCCGTTGCACAGAAGTGGAGACCGAGGCCGGGGAGGTGACAGGCTGCAGGACCGAGCTAAGAAACCTGACTGCTAGGGGGGTCGAGGCGGGGCCAAGTACAAATCGGCCACCGAGACCCGCCCAGAAGAGAGCCCGCTTTCCCGGCCGGGCCCCGCCATCCCGTCTGCTTGGCCTCCGGGGCAGCAGCCTCCGCCCTCGCCGTCCCCGCCGCCCCCTCCTCGGCCCTCCCGCAAAACAGACAAAGAGCCGGCGCCCTAACCCGTGGAGCTGCAGCCGCCGGGGACGGGAGACGGGGAGCTTTTCCCTGGGACAAGGG
>NW_006432227.1:12311067-12321170 GCF_000325575.1 Pteropus alecto
TGGCGGCTGCCAGAGATCCGGGGCTCCTTCTCCTCGCGGGCAGCTCCAGGCCTCGGAAAGAGCAGGAGCGCTCCGACCAGCCCGAGCGGGCCTCTCCAGACCCAGCGTTGCGCCCCCCGCCGGGCGTTTGTTCACTCTCAGCGCCAGCACCGTTTTCCCGGCGCTTGACTGTTCCTCACGGATGTCACCGGCGGGGCTGGGTGACCCGGGCACAGGGCCGGCGCGTTTAATCGGGACTCCGTTAATAGTTGTTGAATGGAGAGAGAGAGAGCGTGAAAACAGGTTCTCTACTGCAGTTCGGGAGGCGGGCGAGGCAAGCTTCTGAGCTCCTGGAGGAAGTCTCCTTGTCTGTAAAATAAGATTCCAGGCTCACTCCGTCAAAATGCGGAGAATGGGAAGGTGACGGGACTGGGGAGACCAAAGGAAATAAGGGGTAACCCACATCCAGCTTTACAGAGGGTCCGTGTCAAAGCCGCACTTGACAAATATTCAAGCACAAAACGCCTAAGACGTGGCAGATAAGAGAAGTGAACAGAAAGATGGGCGTCAGAGGTTAAAGGACTTAACGCTGCTGAAAACAAGGAGAAACAGAAACAAGATTTTTTTTTATTTTTAAAAAAACTGGGTGATAAAACCACTGTAGTGGAAGTGAACAAATGAATGAATGAATGAATGGTAAATGGTGGATACCAGGCTTTCACTGTTTCAGAGGGAGGTTACAGATAAGCAAGGGAGGAAACTGGAGTGATCCATGTGGTACTGGATTAGAGTTGGAGACAGTCTGAACTCATGTTTAGTTTAATCTACATACAGATGGATATGTAAAAGATTTACTAATGTGTGTAGATACATGGGTTAGTACACACACAGATTTCCTTGCTCCGTCAGCTAAGTGGGCTTAGAAATAACACTCTAGCAGCAACGAGCACACCTGGCACTCAAATCTTGTTTCTAACACCATTCTCCAATAAAAAGAACAAGGTCTCCTTGGGAAAATGGCCGATTCTAGGACTGGAGCAAAAAATACACAAGCCAAGCCAAGAGCATCTTGTTTTGCCAGAAGGTGAGCAAGTGCTCAAAACAAACAAAAATTTAGCCAACAAACACAATGAAGGGGGTCTGTCAAAGGGACACAGGAGGCAATTGAAAAAGCTGGAACAATCTGAACAAGAAAATAAATAAAACAATACTTGTTTATAACCCAAAGTATAAAATAAATATCCACGAGTTCATACTGATATAAACAAATGGTCTAATAAGTAAATGAATGGAGGAAAGGAGACTAATCTCCCATGCAGAGGGATTCAAATTTGTTCATGTAGGTACTCTGCTCTCAATGAGATGCAATAGAACTCACCTCGCCTTAGCTGTGGGCTGCAGGTAGTGACTTCCTTCTGAAAAATGGAAAGGGGGTGGGGAGTAACTTTATAACAGAGAAACCGAACGCTACTTTGGCCTGGCGATCAAGGTTAACATGCACAGTGATACATCACGTGGGTGGTGTGTACCCTTGACACAATGTGATGAGAACGGCACTCTTCATCTGTGGTCTTCCTCCCAAAAACACATAACCCCCAGTCTCATCATGAGAAAAACATCCTACAAATCCCAGCTGAAGGACATTCTACAAACTGCCTAACTGGTGTTCTTCCAAACTCTCAGTGTCATCAAAAATAAGGAAATCAGAAAAACTGGCACAGCCAAGGGCATCCAAGTACACATGGCCACTGAATGTAATAGAGTCTTAGTGGGATCCTGGAACCAAAATAGGACATTAGGGGAAAACTAAGAAAATATAAATAATATATGAACTTTAGTTAATAATAATGAACCAATACCGATTCATTAATTGTGAGCGAGGTATACGGAAACTCTGTACTACCTTCGCAACCTTTTCATAAATCTAAATCTATTCTAAAATAAGTTTATTTAAAAAAATTTAAGTGCCTGCTATCTCAAAAAGAAAAAATGCAGTAGGTCCAAATTTCATAGGCCACTCCCTCAGGTGTGCTGACAATGTTTCTTTTCCTTATTTTTCTCTTGAGTAACTCCTATCTCCAGCTCCCATTCCTCCTCGTGGCAGAAAGCTTAATCCTCGTTCAGGGCAAACTCCATCTCCAGGACTTCTCTCTGTCACTTGAGCATTTGCCCCCTACTGTCTTCTCCCCAAGGTTGCAGCCTGAGTTCCCAGAGATGTTGATATCACAGCACAGGTGAGGATGGAGAGGTTGCATGCGTTCCTTGGTCATCATGGGTTTATGCTGCCACCAATGTAGATGTGTGTCCCATGTCTGTCCCCTGACACTCCTGCCTGGACTGCAGGCATTGCCGTGACCTTGCTGCTTTCTGCTGGCGTGTCCTGCTCACCCAACCACAGGGCCTCTCGAGGTCTGCTGGCAGTCAGGAGCTCTCCTGAGCTGCTCCCAACCACTCAGGAAAACGTTCAGCTGCACACAGGCGTGCTTGAGCCCTTCCTTCCCCCATCCCAGAAAGTGAGGCCAAAGTTCTCTTTGCTCCCAAGTTCCTCAAGGTCACCTGGGCACAAACTTCTTTCCTTAGAGACTCAACATCAGGGTCTACTGCAACCTATCACCTCTCCCCTAAAAATTGCAGAATTATTTCTTTTGCAGGAAGAAAACCTCACCCCAATCTCATCAGGCTTTCTTCCAAATCTGTTATTTTGAGCATAGCCTTTGTGTTCCTAGGAGACTCAGTTTCAGTATTCAAAATCCCTTTTCCTCCAATTATTCCCATGGGTTTCAGGAGGGTCTTGAAATTCAGAAACCAAGTGCTGACTTCTTTCTTTCCTTTTGCATCCCTCACCTAGTAACCCTCCCCTGAAGGTAGCGAATACAGAGGCCCCTTCTGCTACCTAAGTAGTAGAGAACACGGCCGGCACGGGGGGACAGGTTGGATATCACGCAGCCATAGAAAGATCGGCAGTCCCATGGTGGTACTTGGGAAGTAACGACTGGCAAAGGCTAACTTGTGTGGGAGGGTCCTCAGGCGGAGGCAAGTTCTGGGTGTTGGGAACTGGCTGGGAAGGGAAAGTGGCTGAGTAGTGACTGCTAAAGGTGTCAGAGATCAGGGTGGGCACGGCATGGTTTGTGTGTATTTGGGTATGAAGCCCTCTCTAGGGTCGAGATCCAGATATTGACCAATTCTTCTATGTCAGGTAGAGTCAGTTCCAGGAAAGAGGTGTAGAAGACTTGTGTCTGAGTACAGGACACGCACGAAGGCTCCCCGGATTGCAATAAGAGAAAGAGGCTCCACACGGGTTTTTTTTTTTTTTCCCCCTTCTGCCATCTGAGCATGTGGAGAGGGATCTAAACAGGGTTTCATGACAGCTGCTGTTGATCCTACCCAACCTTCAAAACTCAGATCGAATTTCATCCCCTTTCATGATGCTCCTACAGAACTCAAACTGATCTCTCCCTTCCCTGTACTCTGAAGGGTCAGTGGTTCTGGCTTTCGGTCATGTGCTGCATTACGCTGTTCACGTCATTCGTGTGTACCGTCCTGCCTACAAGATGAGGAGAGCCTTTGCAATCAGTACACAAGCTTCAGCATGTCTCCTGTGTGCCTAGGACCGTACCAGGCCTGAAGGCATAAAGCAAAAGAAATGGCGAAAACCAGCTGGGACAGACACTGCAAGTTATCTACTCAAAATCCTTTCTCTCCTTTTTAGTAAAACCCATATGCAGCTAAAACATTCCATTGCCTAGCTGTGGCGGCCATGTGCAGGGTGCTGGCCGATGAGATATAAGTGGAAAGGACCAGATAGGGCTCACAAAAAAGAGTTCAGACTCAGCATGTGCATGCTCTTTGCCCTTTGCCCTTTGCCCTTTGTCCTCTGTTCTCCAGAACACAGACAAGATGCTGGAGGTGAAGAGGCCGCTGTGCGACTCTGAGAGGGTGAACACCAGGACAGAAGTGCATGGTGCAGATGGCTGAGCGAGCTGCCCGCCTCTGAAATTCCTGTTCCATAGAAACATACAAGAAAACGAAGGCCCTGATTTAGTTAAGCGGCTGTAAGTTGGGTGTTCAGTTTTGTGCCGACAAACCAGCTCTTAACACAGCAGTCTTGGTTCTTTATCAGTGTTTCTCAAACTTTCCCACCAAAAACCCCTGAAGATGGAGGAGGGTGAAGAGGCAGGTGCAAGTCGTATCCTTAAGGGTCTGGGAGGGAAACCCAAGCAGCCACTAGAAGATGAACATGCCTTTAAAGTTGCTGGCTTTTTCTTAGAATTGCATAGGAATTTTTCCTTCTCCTTATACATCTGTATTTATTTTAATATATAATAATGTCTTAACTCATTTACTAGTTGTTTTGAGTTGAATTGTGTACTCCCTCCCCGCCTCAAAAAAAGAGATACGTTGAGATATTAACTCCAAGTACCTTAAAATGTAACCTTATTTAGAAGTAGAGTCATTGCAGGTATAATTAGCTATGAAGATGTCATCCTGCAGTAGAGTGGGCCCCTAATCCAATGTGTCTGATGTCCTTATAAGAAGTTAGCCATCTGGGACAGAAACACACAGGGAGAATGCCGTGTGGAGATGTAGAATTGGAGTGATGCATCTACAAGCCAAGGAATGGCAAAGATGGCCGGAGAACCACCAGAAGCTGGGAGGGAGGCAAAGAAGGCTCGCCTTACAGGTGTCAGATGAAGCACGGCCCTGCCACACCTTGGCTTCAGACTTCTAACCTCCAGAAGTGAGGCAGTAAGCATCTACTATTCTAAGCCACGGGTGCATGGTACTTATGGTTATGGCAGCCTTAGGAAATGCACGAGCTAATCCGTGGTGCAGTCCTCCACATTTTTTAATGAAACCGTCATTCTAGAGAGAGACTTATATATTGATTTAATAGATAATATATTTTTCCTCTTTTCTTTTTTTTTTTTAAAGCGAGGTAACCCTTGGTCGACCTCGCAGATTGCAAGGACCTTGTCAGCTTACAATCCCTTATTTTTTATATATTTTTTAAGCCTACAGCACCTGGTCTTCCTAGGTGGTCTCCCATCCAAGTACTAACCAGGCCCGACCCTGCTTAGCTTCCGAGATCAAACAGGATTGGACTTGTTCAGGGTGGCTTGGCCGTAGACAAAGAATATTTGATGGGTGCTTAAGATAAAGAATCCAGAGGACCGTGGAGAGTTTCAACTTGAGGGCTATGGGGTTAAACTGATGTTAATGTGGACATACTATGGGCACATCCGGATGAAAACTTGAGATATGGGGCCTGACCTCTGGCCAGAGTTGGAACTCTAACTCTAAATTTGAGCTCAAGAGCCTAAAGATACCTGAAGCTTCTAGACTAGACCAGTTCACTAAAAAGATGAGTTTAAAAATGAGTAGGGCATGGTTTTTATGCCATACGGTGGGGAGCTCTGGGTGGAGATGTGACTGGCGATGCCCTGAGAATCCCCAGTCAGTCCTGGGGCAGATTCAGAAGCATGTGGATGGAGAAGAACAAATCCACAGGGGCCAGGGCACCTAATTTATCCCAGGCCACGCTAAAGCTGCTCACGAATGACTCCAAGTGAACCCAACGTCTCAGATTCCTTTGACTGGGAGTGACCTCTACTAATCGTCTAAGCCAGGAAGGTCCAGCTCTGCTCACCCTGCCCTGAACCCATATTCAGAGGTGTGGACCCCAGGAATGGCTGAACGGCCTTGGGAGTCGATTGGTAAGAGTCTTTTGAGCCCATTCATGGTGGTACTTTTTCTAGTCATTGAGATACCGTTGAATATACAAATCAAGCAAAGAGGCCCCAAGTGGGAGCGGGGAGAGGAAATTAGTTGGAATGAGCCTGAAAAAGGAACAGAGATGGAATTTGGGAGCATTATAAGGTTTACGAGGGGCAAAAGTGTGTGTGTACGTGTGTGTGTGTGTGTGTGCATACATGCACACACATGTCTGCACAGACGCTTATGCCTCCCTGCATCTGGGCTAGGATTTGATGAAGATTCTGATCTTATAGCAGGGAAACCCAATAATATGGAAAGGAAAGATAAAGGCAGATTTAACTTTGAAATGAGCTCAGATTTGGAGGCGGCAAGGTTTTATTATTCCTGGTAAGTAAATGAGAAGGTATATAGAAGTGATAATATCTATATTTGCTACCTTGGCTTCAAACTGATTAACGTTATAAGCTCATTGTTTTATAACTGTTGACTTTCTGTTCCTGGCCAGCAACTCGAAGAATTCCAAATTGAGCCCCCAGCCCAAAATATACAGAATCTGAAATTCTACCAGGTAAGATTCATTCCTTCTGATCCTGGCCAACTTTTGGTCTTCAAGATTTCTTTTCAAAGGATAAATACTCCCGAGAGTGCTAACTCCTTAAATCTTTATCTCTTAATGCCTTATAGAGAGGATTAGTGGATTAGCCCAGGGTTGGCCTGGAGTAATGAAGGATTTAAAAAAGGAAAAAGTGTAAGGGAAGGCATCAATAAAAAAAAGCGTCTGCTTTTGCATAGAGCTGGTTTTATTGCTTCTGTCTTGTGTAGACCCTGAGAAAGTACTGACCTGTTTCATCTGCAGGGATGGTGAACATTTTCATAGTTCGGGGTCATTGATTACTCACTGAAGGCCTCCCATCACACACAGAAAGCTGTATAGAGACTTCGTGTCCAGTTTGGGGCAGTTCTAGAAATCTTGATTTATTGATGCAATAAACATTTATTGAGCCTCTGCTATATAGCAGACACTTTTAAATTACAGTGACCAAGACAAGAAAAATCCTTACCCCTGCAGAGCTTACTTTCTGGTGGGATGGGCAGAAAGACAATAAACAAATAAGTGACACGCATAATGGTCCAATGATAATAAGTACAATGGAGAAGAGTTAAGAAACAGGAGAAGGTTGGGGTGGGGAGCAGTGGGCAACATTAGATGTGAACTTTGGGCAAAGATCAGAATGAGAGCATGAACCACGTGGATATCTGAGGGACAGGGGCAGAACCAGCAAGCGCAAAGGCCCAGAAGCAGTCCCGCGGGCTAGGCCACATGAAGAAGACGGGGGAGGGCACTGTGGTGGAGTGTGGGGGAAGGGGGGAGACAGGGGGATGCAGGGCAGCGGAACAGGAGGTACAGTTGGTGAAGTACAGGAACCTCCTCACGTAAAACCTCCTGGGTGCTTTGTGAGGACTCTGCCTTTTATTGAGAATGAGATGGCAGGTGTGGATTGTGTGTGAAAAGATTCTAAGTGATCTAGCGTTGAAAGTGGGAGATTATGTGGACTCATCGGAATGTTAGGAAATAAAGCAGAAGTTTGTAAAAAGCTTTGTAAAAGACGGTCGTGGAGAGAGGCTTAACGAGAAGCCAGCGTCTGTCATCGACTGCTGTGAGCACTCTGGAAGATTCTCGAGGGCCATGGGCACTAACTAATGGGACCCATGCCCTGGCAGAGCTGGCTAGGAGGACACCCACCTGCACAGGGAAAGCTGGGGCGATGGGACCGGTCATCGCTGCTCCCCACACATTGACCAGATGGGTTCCGCAGCCACACCGATTTCTTCCCCCACAAGCCCAGAGGTCCTGCCCACGAACCTGCATCTCCTCCCACCCACTTGCCTGGTCTTAGGGACTTAGAGACTTAGAGACTAGAAAAGACACAACAAGAAAACCGCTCCTTAGAGAATACCCCGGCCTCTTTTCACTTCCTGTTTCTTTATCTCTGGCCTCTGGGTGAAATCTACACAAAGCAACAAGGAAGTCCAATCCAAGCATTGGATTTCTTTTCAGAACCATCTTCTTCTAGAGAACTGTCTTCTTCTCGAGATGACCAGGGTGATAGCATCATAGAGGGAAAGGAAGCTCCCGTAAGAGCCGGTTTTCAGTGCCAGCGTGGACACTGACGAGCTGTGCAATCGAGAAATGAACGCTGCCCGCCTGACCCTGGCCCCCGGGAACCACTTGGCACGTGTTCCTGCCCGGGGGAGATTCCATACGCAGTCATCAGTCATCGCTTGCACCAGGTAGCCCCCGTCTGCTCCCTCCTCCGTCCTGACCTCCCTTCGTATGGGGGTAAGAGAGCACCTGCGACAAGCCAGAGAAACCCATTTCTACCTGAATTAGGACACTTGGAGGAAGGGGCCGATGCGGGCTGGATGGGAGAGAGGGCCCGCCTGGAGCGCCGCCCTGATTCTGGCCTGCGTAGCCGCCCCTTCCACTCGCTTCCTACAATGAACCCTCTTCCTGGGATCACCTGTCGGGGAAGGGGGGATTCTCTAGCCAAAATCTCCTCACTGGAAAGGAAATCAGCTCCGGCTCTTCACGACCTCGGGGAAGCAAGGAAAGGAACTAATACCTATTGCTTGAAATATATTATGTGAATTCTTCCAAGGCGGTGGGACAGATATTTGGAGCCACTTAAATGTCATACTGTTTCATTCATTCACTCCCCTCTCAGTCCCCACATGGGTGACATCTCAGAGCCCTGATCTTCTTGGCTTCTTGTCTCTTCCCCTCCCTTCAACATTATCTAATTGGTGTCCCTGTATAGCTAAGCCAGTGACATTGAAGGTGAGACTATACCGAAGTACGGGGGAGCAGTAAGTCACGCGTCCCTGGACCTCCCCAATCCAGAACTTTAAGAAGTACTTTAGACAGAGTATGTCCAGATTATTTCACCCTGGAGCCCTACAGAAATAATAAAGATTTTACTTTACGTGCTCCGCCTATCCTGGGACCCATCTGCATTTGTAGATGCTGGTCTTACGTTATTTCGTTTTCCTTTAATAAACAAAGCCCCGCGTGCTAGCTGTTTTAGAATGTGGCATTAGGAGCGTTCGTCTCTGACAGATGGTCGTGCTTCCATTTATGAGCTATTGCAGACTATGGAACTTGCCATGTTCCTTTTTATTCCTTGGAAGTCAAGATGCTCGGAATTAACTTATGCGCTTATTTAAGACCCTGTGTTATAGTGGAGACTTAACAGACCAGGGGAAGTGGATATTCACGACAGTGGGATGTTACGTGTCCCTGCAGGCGTCTGAGGCTAGGGAATTCTGGGGGAAGGTAACAAAGGGGTACAACAACTGGGAGAGGGGGGTCTGTCTCAGGGAAGGGCTCTTCCTCTGGGCCTTCTCCACACTCCAGTGTCATCCCAATCATTGCTCCTTTGACCATAACCCCGGTGACCTCCCCAAGCACAGGGTGGGCTGTGCCCCTCCTCAAAACACTTTGATTTACCCTCTGCCCTTTAGAATGCTCTTCAGACTCCTTGAATGACATCAAAGATCCACCTTGTTAGTATCCTACACCTCAGAGTGTCTTAGAGCCTTTATTTTAATTCTACGTTTTGGCGCTGGCTCCAAGCAGAATGTCCCAGGGTATCCCAGGGTCCCCACATTTCCAGGGCCCTGACATCTATACCTGGTGTAGGATCTAGGCAGGAAGGCCACTGGAATTCCAGGACCCAGTCCGGCTAGGATTCAGCCACATAAGGGACTGGTGGGGTATAGCGAGAGAGCTCCCATCGTCCCACAGTCGTCCGCCAAACTTGTGCTCTCACCGGGCCTTAGCTCTGGGTGGTCCTTCTTCACACTCTAAGCACCTCACCCACCAACTTCAGACTTTCTCATCACTATTCAGAATAATTTCTCCACGTAATCCAATGGGACATTTAATGACTGTCTTTCTCACTAGTTCCTTGAGACCAACCCATTCCTTCTTTGTGCCCGTCACTGTATTTTTGCTACACTGCTTCACAGCTTCAGTAAACGTTCAAAACATGACTACTGAAGTAACGAATTGCAGAATCTGACTTTCTTCACTTACTTTTAAGTAGGAGTATTAGTCAAGCTATTGCCTCCCGCAAGACAATCTGAACCTTTTCTCCAATTATGTTTCTCCAAGTAGGAAACTGAATGTTTTAAAGAGGTTTCCCACACTGGCAGGCACCGAGGAGGTTTGGGGGGGCCTCGGAGGCCCGAGGCCATGGCATTCGCACCAGCGTTCTAGAGCGCCCGTCCTTTCCTAATGTTCCCCTCGGAAAAAGAGGAAAGAGCAAAGTAAAATCTACCAGACCCAGACTTTTGAGTGGCCGGTTTTCCCCAGCCCAACCATTCTGCTTTTCTTAGCATCTCTCTTT
>NW_006432227.1:12321189-12331829 GCF_000325575.1 Pteropus alecto
CAAACCAGCAGCCAAAAATATAGGATGTGGGAAAACTTGAGTAAGAGATTAAACCCAGAATGTTTTCAGCCTTTACGGAGAAAAAAGCCTTTTGTTGTTAGCATTGCTGTTGTCTTCTTTCTCTTTTAAATTTCAAGACTTATCAGGCATTAGCTAAATTGATTAATATGTGTATTGAGCCCTATTCTGTGCTAGGTATTGCGGCACTGATGATTTTATGTTGTGGAACATAATTTCCTTTTCAGTGGGGTTTATTTCTTTAATTTAAACATTTGTGCCTGTTGAAAAAAAAGCTTCTTCCAGGTTAGTGAGGAATCACCTTACTTAGGTGAGATTTCATTCTGTGATGGATGCTGCTGGAGCTCAGCAGTGTCCATTTTTCTCTCTTTGAAGTCTCAGAGACTACAACTCCCAGAGTTCCTTGCAGTTAGATAGGGCCGTCCAATGGGATATGTTTGTGAACTTCTATTCTTCACTGTCCATCCACGTCAGCCTTGGAGGCCACATGTACTACATGGTGAACATACAAGGTGAAGCAGAGCCACCAACCTATGATTGACCAGGACGCGGATGAAATATACTCTCGCTTTTGCGCAGCCTTTGAAACGTGGGGCTCTATTTATTAGCGAAGACTTTGAGTAATACACATTCTTTCTTTAATTTAGTGGTGTTCATTGGTTGGTTGGCTTAACTTTTTTCCAAAGAGCACTGCATCTTTTACTCCATTTTACAAATCTAACTCAATGAATGACCTTGAAAAGAAATGCCCAAGCCTTAGACACTGATGCTCTTTCCCACCTTTCCATTGGCTTTTCAAGGGCTGAGTCCAGGTAGTGTCCTTGTAAGTCTATAGGCCCCAAACCTCACAAAACACATTTTCATGTCTTTACTTTTTATAGCTTTCCCTAGGAAGTTTATCAAGACCTTATTATAGCTCCTCAAGCTTGGGTTATCCTAAAATGCACTTATGAAATTAAATTAAACTCTACAGACACTAGCCCTACTCCACTGGAGTAGTCATGGTAACAAACTCGAGAGAGTTGTGTGGCCTGGCTGTCTTCACTTCCTCACCTCCCGTTTGCCCCTCAGCCTGTGGCAGTCTGGCTGTTCTCCCCATCACCCCATGGAGCTCACTATCACCCAACAGACACTTTCCAGTCCTCAAATGCATGGGTGTGAATAGGAGGGTTGAGAGTATGTTTATTCCCCAGTCCCAATGTCTCCTTTCATGTGAGCTGACCTTCCTGACTGGTGACTTTGAAAGAAGGGACTGGGCAGGCTGAGTCTTGCTGCTCCCTTTTTTCCTTTGGGAGCAGCTGCTTCAGGGAGCTCACATTGTGCCCTATTCCTCATCGATGCTCCTGCATGGGGAGGCCCACGTGATCTAGCACTGCCTGTGCCTGGGTGAGTTAGGAGGCCATGTTTCAGTACTGGGTAGCTCATTACCACCACGCACCTGAACCACAGCACTGATTGTCAGCTTTATCAATAATGAAGGTAGTAGTCAGTTTTCCAACTACCTACTCCCTTATGTATCTCTGAGTCAGTTCAGAATGCAGTTAGAGAAAACAGGAAACACTTGCTACCCTTGCCATAAACCTCGACATAATTTACCAATTTCTCAAATGTCCACACAGAGCCCTATACTTAACTCTATCCTATTCCTATCACGATGTATTCTAATTCCCTGTGTACTTGTGTGTGTCTCCCAGCTGGACTGTACATTTGTGGTGGGCTCTGTGTTGCACTATCCAGTCCTCCCTTCATGAAAGATTTGCTGCCCCAGCTGCTGGGAACACTGTCAGCAGACAGCCTTCAGCTGTCACCCTCTTCAGGGCGTGTCTCATTTATGGAAAACAGTCTTGTCCAAGGTCATGCCCATTCCTGGGGCAGCCCATATCTAGATTGGTTCAGGGGTATGAAGGCTGGCCATCTCGCCAAACTCAGGACAAGTCTGATGTGCTATTCTAACTCCTTAAAATGGGCTGAGACTGTCATTGGGCCTGCCTTGCAGCTGACAAAGATCTGATAGTCTTTTGTGTAATTAAAAGATGCACAGAGCCATTAACACAGATAGAAAATGTCATTCTCTCTGGGTGTAAGACGTGAGGGTAGAAATGAAGAAACTAGTTTGCATTGTAATACCATCACGTAATCCTCAAATTAGGTAAAATTAAGTCTGTCCTAAAAATGCCCTTGTGAGATAATACAAATCTGTCCTCTCACCTTGTGGTGTTAGTTTCAGAGGAAGCTAAGAGTTTCTGCTCTAAGTCTTATATTTTGGCATTGTCTCTGTGACAAGTCTAGGGCCAACTAATACCCATTTCACTGTAACCGGCGTTGGAAAACTATATTTCAAAGATCATAGTTCAGGATTATATTCGGAGTACTATAATTTAATGAAATAACAGATGTTGACATATTGAGTGATCATTTGATTTGAATTCGGGTCCTTTTAAAAAGTAACAAGTTTCCTATCAAATGGAAGAAAAAGCAAATGAAAACAAGGAACAACTTTCCGAAAACTGGAAAACAAGGTAATGCTAAGTGTGGACGAGAGTCGGCTGTCCAGGTGTTGGGTGTCAACTTCCTTCGAGGGCTGTCATTAAAGACACATTCTGAGAACTTCCCATCTGTGGCAAATACTTCAGGAAGCAACGTGTCTAATCACCGTCGGAAGAAATAAAATGATGGTAGATGTGCACGACTTTCAAGAGAAAAACAATTACAATGTGATGGGCTGTGGCAGAGGCCCAGTTGACTCTTACTGATCACGGCCACCTGGTGATCTTGCTGCAGACATCGGAAATCTTTCCACTTCCAATGTAGGGTGTTAAATGGGGCCTACCTGGTATGCTGCTTTACAGAACGTCAGCATAACAGCAGAAAGGTATGTATTCCTCCCAGGTTACCCTCCTGAACAAAAGTTGGCTAATGTTTTCTTCTGGCTGTAACCATGACCCGTATTCCCAAAGCATGTCACTCTCTTAGTTACATTCCTAGATGCACAATCTTTTCATGGGAATCTCTCCAGGCAAAGGACCAGTTCTGCATCCATACACACGTTCACTCCTTCATTCACCCGCTATTCGGCATCTACTGTGTTATGTTGTGTTGTGTTGTGTGCATCTCATTCATTCATTCATTCATTCATCCAACTGTTATGAGCATCTCCTATGTTGTGTTCATGTATGGGAAGCAAAAAAAAAAAAATCATTCGTGGATCCCAATTTGAATTAGAGTCTAGCAGAGAAAAAAAAATATGTACATATTAATAATAGGCTATAAGAAGAAAGTGGTGGTTGACACAAAGGTTGAAGGAAGCAGAGTCTACCTGGCCAGCAGCGAAGACACCATCTGGACGGTGGCATTCCTTTTCTTGAGCAGGTGAATGAGGTATGGCCAGGTGGTGCCCTGACACCTGGGGAATCAATTTCTCTCTGAAGGGTGACAACTGACTTTCTACTCAAAGCACGTACTTTTTCTGACATCACAGTTCTCAAAACGCTTTTTTCTTTCAAGCCTAATGGTTGAGTAACCTCCTGCTATAGGTAAAACCACGGGTGAACCGTTTAGCAATTGCAGAGGAGACAGAATTAGGTAGATTGGGGAAGATGGGGCTTTTTAGTTTCACAGACCTGGCTTCCAATTCTATATCTGCCACCTTCTAGCTTCTAGGCCCCTGAGTAAATTACTTGACTTTTCTAAGCCTCAGTTTTCTCGTCTGTGAAAGGGGTCAGTAAGCCAGCGCCAGAGCCCAGGAGAATTACCTGGAAAACACGTAGCACTGAGCTTGGCACATCCATATGGAAACATTGTTTCTCTCATACTTTCTTCCTTCAAAAACAAACAAACAACTCAGTGATGAAATTTAATACTGACTGCAGACAGCTTAAAAGAGAAAGAGAAAGTTCCAAAAAGCCTTTTATGCAAGATCTATTTTCTTCTTAATGGGTTTGAAAGACCTCGGGGTCCTGGCTCCACT
Source organism: Pteropus alecto (assembly GCF_000325575.1). NCBI lineage: Eukaryota > Metazoa > Chordata > Mammalia > Chiroptera > Pteropodidae > Pteropus > Pteropus alecto. Next base: position 12,325,175 of record NW_006432227.1, read on the forward strand.
TGGGCTAATGTTTAGCCTACGATTTCTTAGCGATCGCAATGTCCTCTGCTTTAGGCTTCTTTAGGCAATAGAAAGCATAACACAGTTCCTCATCCTTCGGTAACTTTAAGGTCTGAGGAAGTCTTAAACGGAATAAGTCATGCCATTTAGTACCTATGTAAAGGAAGGTCCATACACGTAGATGTTTGGAGGCTGCATTTCTTCAGAATGCCTTGGGAGAACTCTGCCTCCAGCCGCCTGGGCACTGGGCGAGTCCCCAGTGCTATAGTCTGGGCTCTCTGTGACTAGGGGAACATGCAGGGACCAGGCTTGTGTGTGGCAGTCGCTGCGAAATGGCTGTACCTATAGGCTGGCAGGTCCCAGGTTGGCCCTGGGCACGCCCACCCTTGGTTTTCAGTGCTGGGAGGATTGGGGGTGGGGTCACAGAGGAAGGGGCTGGCCTTGGGAGCACTGTAACAGAGACGAGCTCCCCACAGCGTACTTTCCGTATAACAGCCCTATATCAGGACATCTGCTGAGACTCTCCCATGCTAAATGTCCTTTACGCTTTTGCAATTTGCTCCATTCTGGATGCTCAGCCCTGGAGGTCACCTGTCACTGTGCGCACCAGCCGTAGCCACGGCCTTGGGGCGGCCAGCGTGAGCGAGATTCCTTCACCTGAAGATAGTCTTCAGCCTGCAGACTAGACTCTCTTATCACTCTCTTCCCTTGTTTCTTTAGCTGTGTTTCCTTAGAGGAGCTGTTAAGACATGTTAGCCCTAGAATCTCGGCCATGGGGTTATAGTAGAGGTTTGTGTGTTTGTTACTGTTTTAACCCAATTTCCCTTGCCTCTTTGTAGAAGCTATTTTTTTAGGAACTGCCCCCTCACCCAGTCCAGAGTAAAAATAAAAAGCGTTAGGCTGAGTCCATCGGGCATGAGGTCAGTCTCAGTTTTAATCCTGGACAGTGCTAACTGGACCCCTGTCCATGCCAACATCCAGGCCTGACCTTTGCCCTCGTGGCCCGCATCAGGCAACACAGCACTTGTCATGTGAAAGCTTTTGAGGAGCTGCAGAAACTGTTAAGAGAAAGCTGTAGACAGCAGCTCGGAGATTATTTTTATTTTCTAATGCTCCTATGACGCCTATTTTCTCGACCTACCACGTGCTTGTTCTCTTCATCTAGAGTTATCTGCATATTAATGTCAAATATCTGCCAAAAGCAGTGACGCGGTGTCCAGCTGCGAAAGTGCACAGCGGTTTTGAACAGTTCATATACTTTTAAAGCTTGTTCTCCTTTTTCTAGGCCTTTCCCCAGGGGTGGGGTTGGGGGGAGTGGATAAAAGAAGTCAGACTGTTTGCTTATTCATCCAGCCCGGGGAGTGTGCTCAGGTGGCTGTTGGAAAGTTTTTACCACAATTTACTACAGTTTTCAGGGAGCTCTAAATGCGAGCACGTGTGACACTCAGCAAATACCAATACTGGGGAGGAGAAGTCATAGAGAGCCAATGGCCCATTGTCGGTGCCCGTCGCGTGGTCTCAGGGGCTAGGCTCTCCCTAGACAGAGCCCTGGCTCTTGGCAGCAGCCCCTCAGCTGCTCTGTCACCACTGGCAGCCACTCCTGGGGACATCGGCGCTTCTGTGTCCCTCCCCACTGTAACTCTGCCACAGGCCAAGAGACTGACCCCAGAATCAGCAGCAGCTTTCAGCTTGAGCCCTTTGTAACTGAACAATGGTTAACTGTGGCTCTCGGGGGACCTCCGAGGCAGCGCCTTTCCCAGGGGGACTTCCTTCTGTGCGGGCTGTCCCAGCTGTCTTTGTCTTCAGTCGTGTCTAACAGATGTCTGTGGCCTTGGAGAGCCTTCTGAAAAACCAGCGACAACCAGACCTGGGGGCCCTTCCGGGAATACTGCAGCGAGGGCTCTTCTGGGGTCAGCTGAGGCCCAGGCAAGAATAACAGTGGCAAATGGCAGGATGCCACTCGCCTGTCCCCTCCTGTGTCCTTCTCCAAGGGCAGCAGAGCACTTTCGGGGAGATTTAGGAGATAGGTTCTGGTGCAGTCAGGTGGAGATAAAAATCGAATTCCGAGAATTCCTCTTTTGGAAAGTCTCCTGTAAACTTAGAAAGAACTCCACAAGCATGTGAAATATGAAACCGCAGGGTAAGATTATTGGTTTTTTTTTTAACAGACGTGATTAACCTGATATATCCGAATCAGAGTCATCCTTCACCAGCGTTCCCCAGGAATCGGCGGACGCATTTCAATTATGGTTTCACTGCTTCGTGCATAATCGGAACTCCTCTATCGGAATTGTTTTCTGAATCAATACATTCAACAATCAATAGTGAAAACATTGCAAACCACCCAAAGGGCTCATATGAGGGAAGGAGTAGGTAAAGAGTAGTGTATTATATGGTCATTATATTAATGTTTATAAAGACCGTGGAGGCTATGCTCATGGTAAATATAAAATGAGAAAGGAATATGAGAATATACGTGAATTATTTCAAATTTATTTTTAAAAAGTAAAGTAGACGCAAAGAAAAGACAGGAAGAAAATCCTCTCCCCATACTAATAGTAGTTGTATTAAATCAGTGGAATTATAGGTGATTAATTTACCTTTTTTTCTATTTTCCAAGCTTTTAAGTGTGATTATATACCTATGTAATAAAAAATATATAATTTTTTAAGAGTCCTGTGGAAATTATTGCTGGGAAAAATTAATTTAATAGGCTTAGGAGAAAAATCAGTCTCATTAATTTAAAATTGCAATTACTTTGGGTAAAAATTGCTATTATACAGTTAATGGCATCTTCTCTGACTTTTGTGGCTATTGCTAAAAATCAGATCTTTAAAAAGTGGTCACATTTGTCACCACTGACTACTTCCGCAAGAGCACAGATTTTTGCCTATTTTGTTCAGTGATACAGTCCCAGGCCCTGGCATGGTGCTGGGCACATAGTAGGACTCAGTAAGTGTCTGCCGAGTGAATCAACAGGCCGTAGATTGGAGAAGGAGCTGGAACGTAGGACAGAGAACGGGGGCTGTGAAACGAAAAGGCCAATCAAAGACAAGAATCACAAGATCGTTTTGGCAGAAGATGCCGTGCGGCACACTACGGGACGCACCCATGTCCCCTTAGGACCCCTCGGTAGTCCTGACCGCCCCTCCCAGCTCCGCTGTGCTTTCGTTTCTCAAGGCCCACACCTGCCGCTCATCTCGGAGGCCAACTCTCGGCCTGCTGATTTGTCTGTCACCGAGGAGAGCAGGCAGTGCCAGGGAATTCTTTTCCCAGGAAGCCCTGTGCCCGTGACCATGGGCTCCTCACACTCCCCGAAGGTTTAGGCCGAAGCTGCCCGCCCCGCAACTTCGCCCGAATCAGCCCCTTCCTCGTCTCAGAGTCTGCTTCCGAGAAAAATGACCCAAGACAACAATCATCCAATGACAAGAAGAAAATTTAACATTCACGAAGCTGTGTTACGTACTAGGCACAGCTGCAATGGGTGAAATAGGTGTTTTATTACCCTGTTTTTCACTTGAGGAAACAGAGGCACAGAGTGGCTAAATTAACTTACCTTCGTACATTTGAATACTTAGTCCACCCTTGAATTGGGCGTTTATAGCTGTCCTCCCTGAAGGGCCTGACACTCCATTTGCTGTCCTGTCTCCTGGTGTAAAGATGGACCTGTGAGAAAGCAGTGAAGACCAGTCCAGGGAGTGGAGCAGGTTGGAGCTGCGTGGGGAGCATCCCACCCCAGTATGGAGGGAGCAAAGGCAGAATCAGGAAGGATTAGCAGGAAGGCCCTACATCTGTGAACATGATCAGAAGCGGCAACATTTGAGAGTCGGTCCAAGGTCTGGCTGCCAAAGGAGGCTGAGTAGAAGGTGAGGAAAACCAGGATCCTCTTGCAGAAACCGCCTTCGGGTCTTTGTGGACAGCCCTTGGTCTCGCTCCAACAGACATCTCTTTTGGTCTTCAAGGAGCTGAAGTTGGAGTGACGTGTGATGCCTATTTCCTTTGGTAAGATAATTTTGCTTGTGTGAGCAGGATGACTTAATGTAATTCCAGAGTTACATTAAAACAGTCTTTTGGTTTAGCAGGGGGACTATGCCCAGTCAATATTTGTTGGAACAATAAGTGAATGAAGGGATGAATGTGGGTGAACAAAATTCCCTGAGAGCTGAGGGAGCTCTTTCGGAAGCCTAGGCCATTGGAGGCCATGACAGCATGAGAACGACATTCCTAGAGATTCATTCCAGCTTGACACTGTCAACGGGACGCCCGTGATGTGAGAGGTGATGCTCTGAGCTCTGTAGGGAATGGATGCGAAAGGCAAGGGGAGGGAATTAGACAAGCCCAAACGGGACCGTGACTCGATGCAGACCAGGTAAGAGGCCTAAGAAGCGGGAGGCAAGTGCGATGGGGTGCCAAGAAGAATGGAGTGACACCCACATGGCAGGGAAATCAGAAAAGTCAATCCGGAGGGACTGGTATTTGAATAAACCCTGAAAGCAGTCATATTTCAATAATGGGGAAGGAGGGGTGGAATCTGAGCTGGGATGGGAGCAGGTAGGAGTGGAGAAAGCAGAGCGAACCAGGCCAGGCAGCATGAGGTAAGACGTCTAGTTCGATGGGAACATGAATGCTGGTGAGAAATATTGGGAATATAAGGTTCGAAAGAGAGGTTAACTGTAAACTTAATGAAAAGAATTTTTGTTATTGTGATGGATTCGAACTCATCTATTTACATTTTCCTGCCTGGTCCGCGTTAAGAGTCTGGGGACAGCCAGGGGTGCACAGGACGATGGTGACTATCAATCAAACAGTAGTGGCTTCAGCCATGCCCTGGATCCCATGAGCAATCTTCTTATTGGGGCTAAATATGTTTGAATTAGAAGGAATAAAAGGGTATGAACTAATAACAGTTAAGGCCCCAAATGTAACCTTGGCAACAGTTGAAAACATAAATTGACTATTACTCTGTGCCCAATTAAAGGCAGAATAACAGTGTGGAAATGGAAATTTATCTGCAGCTGGATAGCTTCATTGCAGGTTATGACAAAGCTGAGTGTGGCAGATCATATTTTCCAAAAATGACTGCAACCACAGTTCCCATCCCACATGCTTTTCAGCAATGCGACCTTCCCACTCCCCGTCAGGAGTGGCCGTTTATTTCTCCACACCCTGGAATCTGGGCGGGCCCCCTGGCCACTTTCATCAACAGGAGACTGTGGAAATAACGTTGTCACAGTTCTGAGCACAGTCCTGCTCTTCTGCTTCCTGCCTTTTGAAACCCTCACTCCTGGAATGCTCCCCTGGAAACCCAGCCACCATGCTGTGAGAAGCCACATCACAGGGAGGGCTCAGTAGATCATTGACCCATGCTGAGCCATCATCACTGCGGGCCACGCGAAATGGCCTTATAGGAAATCCAGCCCCGTGGAGTCTTCAGGTGACTGCGGCCCCAGCTGACGTGGTATCAGGTTGCAACTACACAAGAGGCTTGAAGCAAGAACCAGTCAGCTGAGCCTCGTCAACCTACAGAATGGTGGGAGATGGGAATACATTGTTAGTTAAGCTATTAATGCTCTGGAGTAGGTTGTTACCAACAACAGAGCCCTGGGACATGAAGATTAGGATAGCTGCAGGGATGGGGCAGTGGAATGGGATTGGTCAGGGGACATCTGACCCCAGAGGACAAGAAGGCCCAGGTGAATGCCCATGGTGCTGGGTTGGAGGAAGGACAGGAGGCTGGATTGTGGCTGTCACCTTGAGCCCCAGTGGAAACAAATCCTTACCAGGTGTTATGAGGATTACAAAAGGGGACGTAAATGAAGGTACTTTGCACGCTATGAGCCTTCCCCAGAAGGTACTATTATGATTTCCTACAGATGGTCAGATGGCCTGAAGTTGATGATTTATTAGCGCATCGTGAATGGGTTTGTCCTTGGAACAGCCGGCTCATAGCAACCCCAAGGATCAGCCCTTAAACCACAATCAGAGTCCCCCCAGCAGTCCTGCAACGTTCTTCACATTCGTCCATTCAGTCATTTCTTCACTCATTCAATAATTACTTGGATGCCAATTACATGCCCAACGGTGTTGTAGGCACTGGGCATAGAGCCGTGAACAACCCTCAAATGCCACTTCCCACAGGCAGCCTGCAGGCTAGTATCAGGGTTTGTGGGGCAACTATTGCCAGTGGAGTAAACTGTTGGGGGCAGTATGGTGTGGTAGTTAATTGCATGTGTTCGCAGGTCAGATAGAACTAGGTTCACACCCTGATTCCACCACTTACCAACAGTGAGACTTTGGGCAACTCACTTCGGCTTTCTGTGCTTCAGCTTCTTCATCTGCAAAGGAAGCATGAGAGTAATCATACCTATCTCACAGGGTCGTGATGAGAATCAAATGAGTCAATGCATGTGGAACGATGGCTGTCACAGAGCAAGCTATGTCACAATGCAAATTACTAATTATTATTATTATTTCATTTCTGTTAAGTAGTTTTCCTATATCACGTTATTTTATGATCAATAGCATAATGTCCATTCCAGTCAATGTGGTAACTTTCTCTTTCTTTCTTTCTTTTTCTTTCTTTCTTTCTTTCTTTCTTTCTTTCTTTCTTTCTTTCTTTCTTTCTTTCTTTCTTTCTTTCTTTCTTTCTTTCTTT
>NW_006432227.1:12331951-12334948 GCF_000325575.1 Pteropus alecto
CTGCTGTGGAAAGAGGTATAATAGATGGTTCATGATATTTATTTACCTGCCAAAATCATCCCTGGCTTAAAAGTTGGAGAAATCTCATCTGAATTAGCTGCTAATGAGATTATAAAGCCACAGATTGTATTAGTGATTATTTGGTCAATACTTGAATGTAAAAATCACTTTTTTCACTTGTCTCTTTGAGGATGTAACTCCAAAAAGATCAAAAAGAACCAGAGAATTCCATGAGAGCTGGGTAGGGGTGGTGAGGAACGCAGGTCCAGTGGACCCTACTCACACTGTAGTCTAAGTGAAAGGTGTCCACTGGCCCACAATACACATGGTGTCCTCTGGACTTATGTGACATGGGGGCCTTAGTGGACCTATTCTATAAGCTCAGGGAAAGCAGTACTGACCGTACTTCTTCAAGAAACAAAGGCAGTTTTAAAGAGAAAGTGCAGTTGCTTAAACTCTAAAGGTCATCGAGTTGGCTTTATTAGTGAATAAATAATGAAAAACTCAAGTATTATATAAAAGAAATCTCAAGACAGGATGTTCAGGGCATGTAAGACAGCAATACCATCATCAAAAGTGCATGTTTCTTTTACCTGTCTCAAGATCTACCTCGAGATACAAAATGACTGCTAGAACTCCAGCTGCCATGTCCCCATTCCAGGCAGGAAGAAGAAGGCATTGGAGAGACAGCAAAAGAGCACCCTTCCTAGCTGAGCCAACCCTCTTTTAAAACTCCCAGGGGCTGTGCTCAACAAGCTCCATCGACATCATCTCATTGACCTTTTTAGAGTGAGGAAATTGTCCCAGGGTGCTGCACACTGTCGAGAGGTACCGAACCTTCTGTGATGCGGCTGAGTACCCTGGGGGGCTGCAGCGAACGCCGCCTCTGCTGACACACCCCTCTAAGCTCTTTCGAAGTCAAAACCCATTAGATGTAATATAAAATATCCGAAGTCCTTAATTATCATGACAATTCAAGTCTTAAAAGTAGGGACTCGTTCTCCGATTTCAAATAAAAATCATAACTATTTAAACAGTCTTTGTCTTCTCCCTCCCTTGCTAATTCCCTCCCACCCATCCTCCTACCTCGTCCCAAACTCGAATTCCTGGATTAATATTTAATAATGACAGTCCAGGGAAGAATTAAAGCTTCCATAAATTTTTTTAAGTTGCTACATTCTCTGGTGGGTTGCTTCACACATCCGGACCTGGAATTTCAGATGATGCTTCACGAGGGTCCTTGGTGTGAATTTTATGTCAGAAAGCCCACAGAGTGTTTCCTCTAAATGGGCACAGGACTTGCAAATTCTAATCCCTTAAAGCCAATCACTTTATTCAGTTAATTTACAAAATTAGGCATCATTAAAAACAAAAATGATAGGGATAAAAAAAAAGACTTAAAAAAGCAATTATCTTTCTTTTCTCTGACTTATAATAAAGAAATCACAACATGTTGCTCCTTCAGCATAATACTGTGTTGAAATATAATGAACATTTGTCAAGTACTTTGAAATCCACCCTGAAAGGTGTTATAAGCTTTAAGTGCCATTGTTATTAAGCTCTGTTATTTGAGCATCGCTTTTAGTGTTTACATCCTCCTTCTGATGTAATGGGAACTGTAGGCATATCTTTAGATTCAAGGGACAAATAACTTCCTAATATAATGACACGTCCTGCCTCTTACCCCACCCAGTAAATAATTATAGGAGAAATGAATAGGATGTATGCTGACACACGCGATAGCCACTAAGGATGGATTTTACTTTCTTCCTTGATGATCTTTCTCACAAGCACTTTTTAAAAGGTGCCAGCGTGACAGCCTTAAGGAACTGAAAGCCTGGCTGGCTTCTTAGAGAGGTGTTATTCAAGGCAACCTGGTGTTTGCCTGGCCTTGTTAGCATACCTTTAAAACATCCGGGCACAAAGAAGATGCTTTTAAGATATCATCGCTTGCTTGCTGACACTTTAAGAAGAGCAATAAATGATGTCCACAAGATGAAGTGCATAATACAGGAAACAGGTCCAAAGTGTTGGATTCTAGACTGTTTCGTCACTAACTGGTTGTGGTCTCTTGAAAAAAATCACTTTGACCTCTTTGGACATCACATTTCTTTCTTATCTGGGAAATGCAAGGACCATTTCCAGCTTTATTGATTTATAAACTTATAAGACACTGAACTTTATTGATTCTCTGTGAGGTCTCTCTGCCCCCATGTGAGAACAGCAGGGCTAGCCTCAGGGCCCCGTGATGCGACATGGTTTGTGTGTTTCATGATGACTGTTCACTTCTGGGCTGTGAACAGTGTGAACCAATGATTAATACAAACCGAATCCTCTGATATCTTAAATCTAGTACATAAAAAATAACTGCCATTCCATAAATAGTTACGAAACATATTTTAAAAATCCAAATGGAGGGAAGAAGTGGGTGGAGATGGGAAAGAAGTGGGTAGTACAGAATTTACTTTTTCCTTTTTAACTGATCTCTTCTTATAAAGGGCAAGACGTTCAACTTTGCATTAATGGTTCCCGATTCAACAATGCAGATTCGCCACTCAACCTGTGAGTGCATTTGATTGCTTTTTTAAAAAATGAGGATGTATTTTTTTAAAAATGAGGTCCTTCAGATGAATCTTTAAAAAATGAGCTGGTTGTGTTTTAAATCATAGAGATTAAAAATGGTCAGATGGTTTTGTCTTCGTTATTAGGGCCCCAATTACTGTGCTTTGGTTAGTGGAGATTACTCATAGCTTGTGAGTGATCTGAGGAGGGAGATAGCTGAATTGTTGTTTATTTATTTCTTTAATCTGTGAGAGGTTTCTGTAAACACATGGCTTCTGTAAAATCTCCAGGGCTACAGAAAAAGCCCTGGAACTCGTGGGAGATTATGGGCACACCGCCCCCTACCGGATGTAATCTGCAACTTTTTACTTGCATGGTCCCTGCGGACAAAGGTGTGTGGATAGTAGAAAGTTCCTCAGGAAACAGAGAACTTTG
>NW_006432227.1:12335000-12342447 GCF_000325575.1 Pteropus alecto
GTGTGTGTGTGTGTGTCTGTGTGTGTGTGTGTGTGTGTGTCTGTGTGTGTATGTGTCTGTGTGTCTGTGTGCGTGCGTGCTTCCTACCAGACAGGAAAAACATCATAGATAAAGGTATGGAAGTCAACAAATAGACTCCAGTGTAGCTGGAGAAGACGTATTATGCATGAAAAATCACAGGAAAGCAGATGAAAAGTTAAGTTGGAGCTAGTTGTGGAAGATTTTGTAAAACAAGCTCTAGGATGGGGAGCCACTGAGGCTAATTTTGAATGGAAGAATTCGCTTGTTTATTTATCTCCTCAGCCGGTGTTTGTTGAGCGCATCCCATTAAGCCATCCTGTGTTCAGTGCGGTGCACGAGTGAAGATAAATCTCTCTGGATCCTGACCTCAAGCAGCTTAGAGTCTAGTAGTTGAAGTCAGATATGTGCCTAAGTAACCACAACACAAAGCAGCAAGAGGTGCATCATATGAAGCAAAAATGGGAAGTAAAAAGCATTGCTTTCAGCAGTGGACTAGGGCCACGTCTAACAGAAGATTGTCATGGTGAAGGGAAAGTTGACCTTGGCAGCAAGAATGTACTAGAGACTGGAGTGACAGAAGCCAGTTAGAGGCTACCCAAATTTTTTTGTGTATTATGTTTTATATTGAATATATGCAATTTCATAATGTAACACCTTAGATTACTTATATGTATGGAATGAATGTGGATAAACAAATTGTCATATATTCATACAATGGGATACTATTCAGCTATAAAAAGAAACAAACTATTGTACTGATTCATGCAATGATAAGGATGAATCTCCCAGACATTATTCTGAACAGAAGAAACTAGACACAGAATTAGGAAGACTGTATGACTCTGTTTATGTGATGAAATTCTAGAACAGAGTAAAGAAATCTATGTTGACAAATCGGATCGGTGATTGACTAGGGTGTCATGATACAGGTGCAAATGAGCAAAAGGAAACTTTCCGGGGAAATATTCTATATCTTAAATGGGGACATGGTAACATGGATGAATGTTTGTCAGAATTCATCTATTTCTACATAGAATGTGTGAATTTTACCACAATAAAATTTACTTAAAAATTAGAAAATGGTAAAGCATAAGAAGTTCCTATGGTCAGCAAGGTACTTAATTTGTAATTGGTCATCTCTAAATTGTGTTAATTCACTATTAAATGTAGTTTTAAAAAAGAAAATAAACTCACTTTAACAAAGAATTGCGACTATTTAGGACAAAACAAAAAGAGACATGGTGGATAGAGAAAGTCATTCTTTCTTATTTTCTAAAGGGGAGAATGAATGGAAGGGAGTAAAGAGAGTATTCAAAGAAATAATGACTGGAGAATTTTCCAGAATTGGTGAAAGACATGAATCTACACAAAGCGTAATTATACTCCAAGTATGGACAAATAAAAATGTTTATCTCCATTTGTAGACTTAAGCTACAATAGAAAAACAAGGAACTCTAGGGATTTTAGTGGAAATATAAAAAAAAAATGACAAAACTAGATGAATTGAGACAAATGAGTAGCAATAAGGAGATATGTAAAGACCAATCGATCATTTCTCCAATTAAACCTTTCGAATGCTTCCTAAATTTGTCCAGGTTTTCATTATTCTTGGTACTTTTATTTGAAAACCAGTCAGGTTTTCTCTGATCTCTAAAAAAAGTACTTTCTCAAATGAAGCCAGAATGATAACTGTGAAATTGTAAAGGGAGTTACTGTAGGTCTGAAGAGCAGTGTGATTTTGCTCTTTCAGTGGAATTTGAAAGAAAATTCCTTGATAGGCAAAATTTCCCATAAAATCTTGCTATAGAAATGAGTACAGTGGAGATTTTTTTCCTTCAGTATTCAGTTAAGCTCCCTGTAAACCAGAAAAAAATGTTATAAAAATGAAATTGAGATAAAAGACCACAAGTAGATTTGAAGGTGCTTAAAAATAGAATAGGGACTCTTGCCATGGGTTAGTGGTAATGCAAGTTATTTACTTCGGACATCTGATTTTATTATTCTATAATCATTTACATAAGTATCTGCTTAAGCCATGCATTCGTACGTGTTCCTCTCATGCATTCAGATTTAAGGACTAATTTTGTTTTCTATAAATAGAAAAGAAGGGCTAGCAGATAGAGATTTCTTAAAAAGAACAATAAATTCAGGGGCAAAGTATAGCCTTTTATCTCTGCCTGTGTCTAGATCCTCGTCCTTATTTTTTCCTGCCATTGGCAGAGAGCCTGGAGACCACAGGTTCAGTTATTAAACAAATACCTTACTGATGAGTCTAGGAAGGGACTTTGGTTATGTCTAATCTGGGAGAAATGTGGTAATTTCCACTCATCTGGTCAAAAGCTCTGATTGGTTAGAGTGCCAATCAAGGTCGGTCAGCATTCTAAAACAATTAGAGCTTCAGGGCACCACCTGCCTTTGAGGAAATTGATCTTTCCATGAAAAGGGAGATGTATGGAGTTAAATTTTTTCCCCTGAAAAATGCAGTGTGTCTCCAGACGTGTGATGTGTACCAGAGAGAAGTTCTGAATCCTGTCCGAGCAAGCTCACATAGACTCCATTCCATCACAGACGTTGAGTCAATTTCATTTGCTTCCTAGTCAAGAATTCCACTTGGATTGCTCATCAGTCAGTGGGGTCACTGTGAGGAATTTATATAATTATTTTATTCCCTTGGTAGTAAGGAAGAATTGAATAAACAGTAGGTTCTCCTCTTAAGGATAAACCCTTAAAGAACAGTACTTTTCTTACTACCATAAAAAAAGATCCTCGATTGGGACCTTGGACCAAATTTTTGGGAAGCATCTGCTTGTGAATTGTTTTACATATTTTTTTTTTTTTTTTTTTAGTGTTTGGGCTCTCCAGTGTCTACATGCATTGTGAAAATGACCAACTTTCTTTTTTTTAATGGATTAAGTGAATATTTTTAGTGTAACATTTTAATTCTTTTAATGATTTTAAAAATTACACTTTTAAGGGTTTTTCAGTAGATTTTCCACAGCTTGCCATATACATGTTAATTTATCAGAATCTGCTTCAGATTTATACTAACTTAATTCCAGTTAGATATAGAAATGTTACATTTCACACAAGCAGAATCACATAATTTGTGATTATTGGTGATAGGCTTCTTTTACTTAACAATGTTTTCAAACTTCATTCATTTGTGTAGCATGCATTATTACTTTATTCTTTTTTTACTACCAAATAATATTCCATGTAAAACAGACCCACATTTTTAATCTCCTCATTGGATTATTACCACTTCTTGGGTATTACGAATAATCCTGCTATAAGCATTTGTGCGCAATTTTTTTTGTGATTGTATGTTTTCCATTTCCTAGGATACAACTTAGGAATGGAATTGCTGAGTCATATGGAAACTCTATGTTTAGTATCTTGAAGGATTGCCAAACTATTTTCCAGAGCAGCTGTACCATTTTACATTCCCACCAGCAGTGAATGAGGGTTCTAATTTTTCACATATTCATAAACGCTTATTATTGTCATCCTTTTGATTCCAGCCATCTAGTGGGTGTGACGTGGTATCTCATGGTGGTTTGATTTGCATTTCCCTTATAACTAATGACATCGAACATCTTTTCATGTGCTTCTAGGCCATTTGTATATTTTCTTTGGAGAAATGTCTATTCAAACCTTTTCCCACTTTTAAATTGATTTATATTTATATGTCTTTTTATTGTTCATTTCTAAGAGTTCTTTATGTATTCTCAGTATAAATCTCTTGTCAGGGAGATGATTTTCTTTGTTTTTTATGTAGGTTGTCTTTTCACTTTCTTGATAGTATCCATTGAAGCACAGAAAGTTTTAATTTTGACGTAGTCCAATTTGTCTACTTTTTCTTTTATTGCTTGTGCTTTTGGTTAGTATCTAAGAAATCATTGCCTAATCCAAGGCCACAAAGATTTACTTTTATATTTTCTTTTAGGAGCTTTATAGTTTTAGCTCTTTCACTTAGGTCTATGATGAACTTTGAATTAATTTTTGTGTGTACTATGAGGAAGTGGGTTCAACTTCATTTTTTTTTTTTTTGTATGTGAATATCCAGTTTTTTCAGAACCATTTGTTGAATAGACAATTCTTTCTCTGTCAAATTGTCTTGGAATCCTTGCTGAATATCAGTTAACCGTAGATGTAAAGTTTTATTTCTGGACTTCAATTCTATTCCACTGGTCCATATGTCAATCCCATGTCAGTGCCACAGTGTCTTGATTATTGTAGCTTTGTTGGAAGCTTTTAAATTGGGAAGTATGTTTCTTCAAACTTTGTTCTTCTTTTTCAGAATTGTTTGACTATTCTGGATTCTTTGCATTTTCTTATGAATTTTATGATCAGTTTGTCAATTTTTGGAAAAAATCCAGCTGGGATTTTGATAGAGATTGCATTGAATCTGTAGATCAATTTGAGAAGTATTGTCATCTTAATCATATTAAGTCCTTTGGTTCATGAACATAGGATGTCTTTCCATTACTTAGATCTTCTTTAATTTCTTTCGACAGTATTTTATAGGTCTCAGAGTACAAGCTTTATACTCTTTTTATTAGATTTATTCTCAAATATTCTGTTTTTATGCTATTATAAATATAATTATTTTCTTAATTTATTTTTTGATTGTTCCTTGCTAATGTACAAAAATGCAGTTGATTTTTTGTATATTGATTTTATATCCTGACACTTTGCAGAACTTGTTTATTAGTTCTAATCATTGAGATTCTTTTGGATTTTTTATATACAAGATCATGTCTTCTGCAAGTAGAGATCATCTTAGTTCTTCCTTTCCAGTCTGGATACCTTTTATTTCTTTTTCTTGCCTAAGTGCTCTGGCTAGGACCTCCAGCACAATGGTCAATAAAAGTGGTGATGGTAAATATCTTTGTCTCATTTCTGGTCTTAGGGGGAAAGCTTTCAGTTTGTCTTCATTAAATATAATGCTAGTAATGTGTTTTCCATGGATACCTTTTATCAGCTGGAGGAAGTTTCTTTCTACTCCTAGTTTGTTGCCAAAGTACTAATTAACTACTCTTTGTAAAATAAGAAAATGAAATCAGTTTCCATTTTCAAAAATTTCCCTTCTCCCCTTATCCTTCTTCTGTTTTCCTCTCAATGTTTTATTTCAGTTGGAAAATGTTTATTTGGCCTATACTCTATAACAGAAATAATCATCTAGTAGGATTTTTTTTGTCCCCACCCTCTGCAGTCATCAGAATTTCTCTCTTCTTTCCCTTCTTTCTCAGTATATGATGAGTTACTTATAATTTATAATTACTGTAGAGCTAAATCAAGCTATCATTGGCTCAGGGAGATTACATTTGAAACCTTTCTCTAATTAACATAGAAAAGATATTTTCTAGTTAGGGAATTTCAGGCATTAGTAATGATCATTTAGGCTGCCACCTACTCTGGTTAAATAAAACAAGCTGATGTTTGACATGAAGTCACCTTTAGCAAAATGGTAATATGGAAGCTGCGTAGAGTAATTCAGCCACTTCAATGAGACATTCAGTGTCACCTAGTTTTTGAAAGTAACTTCCCGAATTCTGAATATGGGTGATGTTCAGCCTGGAAACTAAGCAAACGGTGGCATGAATGAGGTGGGCAAACCAGCTCTGTTGCCTCAGAGAGATGCTCTATTTATTCATGTCCAACCTTCTTGCAGAAAGGATTTAATGCCCCTTAAATTAAGTGCTGAGGAAATTGGGATGCCCGGAGAATGAGAGCAGGGGAGATAAGCTGCACCAGATCTGCCTGACACTTGAGAACTCCCTGCCGGGATCATTGGCAGCTTCAACCTCCTCCTGGAAATAGATGCTACTGCCCTGCTGGCCAAGGATATGGAAGGTGATGACATCCCCTCTTCAAATGGTCCAGATGAGGCAAAGCTGGTTTGAATCTCCTGGTACAGTGACAGTGGCTGCTCTTCCAAGTCCCACACACCAGGGCAAGCACACGCACCTCCAGAACCCTGAAGATCGAAGGTGTGAGGGACGAGATCCACACAGCCCACCCTTCAGCTTCGTGCCTCCTCTCCCACCCCAGGCATCTAGCTATTGGTCTCCTCGGGTGCAGAGAGGGATAAAAGCCTTCAAAGTCACTGTCGGCCAGAGCTGATGAGCGTGAGGGGATTTTAGGGGGACAAGGTCGTGAAATCATACTCTCCAAACGTGTGTCTGCGAGGTTAAGTGAACGAGATGTGGAGTAAGACAGCTCAGTTCAAATCCTGGCTCTGCCTTCTCAGTCTGCTGCCTGGCACAGAGGAAGCGCTCAGAAAATGCCACCTGAGGTTTGAGTCTTTAAACAAGTGGAGAGGGCGTCTCACCCCTTTCAAATTCTAATTTGAAAAGGGAAAAATAAACGTTAAAATCGTTAAGGATAATTAACCTACACTTATCAATAATACATAATAAATGTAACAGGCAAATTTATTGCAGTGCTCAAATGTCTACCAAACATAGTTCATGTGTATTATTTTTCACGCACTAATGGTTCAGGATAGCGAAAATATTATGTATGCAGGTCTGTGTTCTGTATTACATAT
The DNA here is from genome assembly GCF_000325575.1 of Pteropus alecto. Classification (NCBI taxonomy): domain Eukaryota; kingdom Metazoa; phylum Chordata; class Mammalia; order Chiroptera; family Pteropodidae; genus Pteropus; species Pteropus alecto. Next base: position 12,341,575 of record NW_006432227.1, read on the forward strand.
GTGAGCACTATTTCATCTTTTGTTATTTATCAACCATACCAGGTTATTTCCGCTAAAAAGGATAATTTATGCTACCAACTGGTTTGGAGCTAGGAACCTGAATTCCACGTGGCATAATGGGTTCTTGTCAGCTGCACTTTTGTGACTTCCTTGATGTCAAAGGACTCTGAAATTAATCCGTATGACATTAGTTCCCTGGTTTGTTGAGGAGTTCTTTCCAACACATTGTACACCTTCGTGGGATAACTTATACATCGTCTGAGTTAGGGAGACCGGTGGGTCTTGCTTCACGGTGCCATCGATAGATGCGCACTTGCTGTCTGTCTTGTCCCTTCCCAAACGGTTTACATCTCATTCAGAGCGTCTGCATTTGTTAAATATCATTCTACTGCAATGGTTGTAAAATCCAGTCTCGATTTCTTCTCATAAAATAAAAATGACCTTGAGTCTTACTAGGGGAAAAAAAAAAACAAACCTGGAGGCTATGTAATAGGATTAGAGTTTTGTTAAGTTCAAATTATGTCCATTGTTTCTTTTCATTTATTTGTTTCTTATGTAAGATGCTTTTTGCACAAGCTGCAAAGACAAATTAAAAATGGGAAGCCGTGGAACAGCCTACCTCTTCCAAACTTCCTGAGGCCATGATCGATTGTTTTGTGTCAATCTCTGGAGCAGGGGGTCCCTTTTTTCCAGCTAAGATAGCAGAAAAGCATGTATTTTTCATGAGAGCATAAGAGACTCTATCCCCTAAAAAGAAATTATATCTGCGGAGTCACTTACTGAAACTTCATTCTTATGAAATTAGGTCAAATACCGACTTTATTTACTTTTTCATAAGTCAGTGGGAGAGTTCTTTGCATTTTGCTCTTTTAG
>NW_006432227.1:12342474-12359210 GCF_000325575.1 Pteropus alecto
AGAGTGTTTGTTTTCTCACCCTTTATTTCACACTCCCTTTGCCTTCTCTTTTTAATGAGAATATGAAAGAAAAAAGAGCATTTTTAATCTCTGTAGACAATATCACCAGAGCTATTTTTAACTTCAGTTTCTGCAAATAACCCACCTCTTTTGTAAAGGAGCGAAAAATTAGTCTTTCATATTAGAAAATAAGATTATGTTTTATGGAGTTCATTTTTATGTTTATTTATTAGAGATTTTAAAGGCGACAACCAAATTCGCATAGTATTAGATTTCCACGCCACTCACATATGCGATGGCATATCCCTCACTGAGCATTCACTTTAGAAATTTTCCATTTTTAAGTCTCTTTCTCCTTTCCCTCCCCTCCCCCCTTCCTTTCTATCTCCTTTGACCTTTATTGAATTTACCAGAAATTCGTGACTTTGCTTACCTCAGAGTAGATCTGCTGAAAGATGCAGGCCCTGTTGCATAATCGAATGACAGCTACAAGTCAAGTTGCAACCTCCGTGCTACAATTCCAGGCATTTTTTTTTTTTTTTTGTTAGAGGATTTGGTCTTGAGGTATATGTTACTTAAACAGAAAAAAAACTCATTTGCTGAAAAAATTCCTTTGTTATTGTTATCACTTCCTGGATTGTAAAAAAAGAGAAAAACTTCCTTTGTTATTGAGAAAATATCCCTAATATTTTAGCGAAAATTTAGGAATATTTTTAGTAACTAGGAGAAACTAACAAACACAATTCTCCTTTAGATTTTAATTGGAAATTTGCTTTAGAGCTAAAATTTGAGAATAGGTGTAATTTTTCATCTTGGGTTCTGAGTATGACTAAAATCAGAAAATCAAACTATCCTAAGAAATCTGTGTGTCTTAGGACACACATGAGTAAAAAACCTTGCTGGAAAATTCACTCCAATATTTACAGAATTGATTTTTCCGTCTGACATTAGAGGCTAGTGATTATTCATGCGATGCCTCTGCTTCATACCACTATGTATATTGAATATTTCTGATGGTTATTAAAGTTGAAAAATGGCAGTACCATTGAACCAGGCTGGTAAACAAAAAGGTTAATTAAATATGCCATGGTTATCAATGACTAAAACACGAAGATAAAACACATTTGCAATTTTTTTCTATAACCGCTTTTTATTTTATCATTTGTAAAGTATCAGGAGTTTTCGGGGTCATGAATTATCATTATGAAAAGCAAGGCTATTAATATTTGGGAATGTTCTTTAACACAGGTGTGATGTGAGGCACAGCAAGATGGCGAGTTGAGCATCCTTGCTCCAACTCTTGTCATCTGTGTGATTTCAGACATGTTAGCTCTATCAGTTAGTTACTCCCTGCCACCACAGTGCTGTGTAACAAAAGACCTCAAAACTCAGTAACATCTAACATGAGTTCATGGGTTTGCTTGGTGTGGGTGGAGCTAGTCTGGCCTTTTGTGGGCTTGTGTTTAAGCTGTGACTTATGTCCAAGGCTGCTTCACATGTTTTTTACCCTCCTTGTCCATTAAACCCTACCCGAGATAAGTTTTCCTTATAGTGATGGCAGAAGCGCAAAGTGCAAGCCCAACCGTGCAATCGCATTTTAAGTGTCTGCTTGTATCTTATCCACGGACACCTCTTCTTCCAAATTAAATCCCATGGCTGGAGCCCAACAAATATGGGATGGGGAGAGTATACTTCGCTCATGGACGCTGGAGAGTGTGTGTGAACACTGACTGAGTAGCCATCTTATCTGATATATTTATGCCTTTCTAAACCTCCGTTTTTTTAATCAGTAAAATTATGACAAAAGGAATGGCCTCACTGTAACGTGGAGGAAATTAAACGAGACGTTGGGAAGTACCTAGGGCAGCGATGATGACCACTAAGATTTCCTGACACAGTAGATGTCATCACCCTCACGGAACACGACAGGAGGGGAGCTTAAGGCATCGTCTAACAATTCAGACGTACAGGAGAGCTGCAAATCTAGCACAAAGAATTTGGGCTTGCACTTCACCCAGACTCGCTGATCGTTAACATTTTGCCACGTTTGCTTTTCCTGAACCATTTGAGAGTTAGTTGCAGCTATCGTGCTTTTTCATCCCTAAATGCTTCGGTGTGAATTTCCTAAGAGTGATCTGTCATACAGACACAGTACAGATGTCAAATCAGAAAATTTAACACTGACTCAATATTATTATCTACCATATAGTCCATATTCGGTTTCAGTAGTTTTATGGCCATCCTTGTCCCCATCCTTACAACTCCCCTCCCCCACTAATCCAGAGCCTATTCCCAAATCACGCATTGTATTTAGTTATCATAGTTTTCTTTTTTATTAACTCACCTTTAATCAGAAAAAGTTCTTCAACCTTTCTTCATTTTTGTTGTCATTGCTTTTGAAAGATTATGGGCCAGTTATTTTGCAGACTGTCCCTCAGTTTGGCTTTGTAGAATGTTTCCATGTGATTACATTAGGTTCTGCGTCGTGGGCAAAATACTTCGCGAGTGGCATTTTGTTTTCTCCGTGCATCGCATGAGGAGACATACGATGTCCCTTTAACTCGTTATTGGTGATACTAACTTTGATCCCTTCACTACGGTGGTGTCTGTCAGATTTCTTCATGAGAAATCACTGTTTTCCCCTTTATAATTTATAAGTAATCTGCTGTAAAATACTTTGAGATTGTGTAACTATTGTTCTTCATATAGTCACATTACTTTTTGCAGCCCTTGAGAATTCTTCTTTGAATTGATTATGACTATGATGGTTATAAAAGAATGATTTACCAACTATTGCTTTTTCTACATTTATCAGTATTCTGCTACAAGGAATCACTTTTCCTTCTCATCACTAATTTATTTAATTAGTATGAATTTTTAGTGAATTTTTATTCTATCTGTGGATTGTAGGTTATCATGCATAGTTTTTATTATATTTTGATGTGCAGATTGTCCCATACGTGGCCAGTCAGGAGGCCCCTTCAAGCTGGCTCCCTTGCTTTTTTGAGCACATCTTCGCTTTTTGGCATGCCAAGTTGTTCCGGGCTCATGTTGTACTGAAAATATTCTAGTCCTGGAATTAGCCATTTCTCCACAGAACCCTAGGTTAGTATGTTCTTTTGCCTTCAGGCCGAATTATATTAATTCATATGAAAATGTAGCCCATAAGCTCAGTAACTTAGGTTTAATAACATTATCATGACTGCTCTGAGGAACTGTACACTCAAACATGATTTACCGACTTTTATAGGGGAATTTCAAGTTGATGACATTGTATAAAATATCATGATTTGGCAAAATGACTAATGCACAAAAATTGTTAGTCATGAATTGACCGCATCAATCACATTTAGCACATTTAGATATTCTTCATGATAACATAAAAGATCTGACCTGCAGATTCCACACTAAACAAAATAGAATACATACTATCATATAAAAGATCATAATTCCTGGAGAGTTTTTGTTTTTGTTTTTCAAGAAGAAAACTGTAAATAAATGGTGAGACATAGAGGTCATCGATTCTTGCGTTTGCTGATATCTGTGTGCATTAAAGAGATTCCAAAGTCAATGGTCCTTTTTTTTTTTTTTTAATCACGATCAAATACGTTGTCTTGATTGTTCAGGAGAAAGGCGTCATCCTTCTGAATGTTACATGCAGACTTGAGTGAACGTATTCGCAGAAATAACTCAGACGGCAGCATCAGCTAGAAATCCAATAGGTATATGCCTGCTCTCTAAAATCTCCTTATTAACCAAACAGCCTTTTCACTACGCAGTGCAGGTAGGTAGTGGGTCAGTCATTTACGAATCCACTTTTTTCTACCTCCTTCTCCTCGCCTTCCCTTCTAGATCAGCGTTCTCTTCTCATCCTCACGAAGGTCAAACATGGCGCCCTCTTCATTTCACATTCCTGAGTGTGCCGGCTTCTCTGAGGAGAGGATGTTTCCATGAGCTTTCACAAGGAGCGAAAATACACCTCTGGTAGCAACTCAGACTCCTTGTGACTCCAGGGCTACCGAGGCAATGGAAGTGTTTGGACGGAGCCAGAAGTATCAACAGAGGAGTCCAGCCTGGCTCAGCTGAGGGGTGAGCAGAAGCATTTCACTACCCTCCAGCGAGGGTGAGGTGGGACTCGAACTTGCAATCTCAGGCTGGGTCGAGGGGTATAGAGTGAGAGTGGATGCGCACATACCCCAAACCCTTTCCTATGCCCATAAAACTCGCTAAAATACCATCTCTTTGTTCCAAACTGTGTGAGACTTCTTCCACCAGGTGAATCCTGGGCACATTTTTATTCATAGCACTGTGCTTACAACTGTAATATGATTAATTCACATTGTTATTTGAGTACTTATCTCTCTGCTTTCCAAGTTTCTATGTAAGCACCTCGAGATCAGGGGTGTCTCTAGCTGATCTTCACACACTCTCACAGTCGTTGCATGATGAAAGTGCTCGACAGATACTATTTCTTCCCTTGAAATATGATTCTCTTCTTTATGCCAATATCCAATTATGCAATGTATTCATCTGCAGGGTTTTTCTTCTTTCCTAAAAATGTTTTAAACAGGCAACACTCCAACTTAGACTCTCATCTCTCACGACTAATTACATTGCTTTAAAAATGGTGATCAGGCACCGGAATTTATTTTAACAAGGGAGCACATTACACACTCCAGAGGGAGTGATATCAGCCAGGGTCCTGGGCGTGTAGACTCAAACTGCACCCAGTATCCATCGCCTGTTCTTGGGGAGCGGGAAGGCTCCACAGAGGTTCACAGATACCTCTTTTCTTAATTAAAAGTCTCATTGATGGCTCTAGAATAACGGCATATTTATTTATATCTGTTTATATCTTCATGAAGTCTTTACTCCCCAAAGCATAAGTGCTTAATGCATGCTTTCATCACTTAAATGAATGATTAAAATAGGAATGGGAGCTTTTCTTAAAAAAAAAAAAAGTTGAGCATAAACTGGAAACATGGAGTCTGTTCTCTCACCTCGTCATCCTTGAATCTGGGCCATCCTTGAATCTGGGCCGTCTCTGGCACCGGGCTCCAGAGACCGACCATCTCGCTCGGACTCCCAGCTCTGCCGCTTTCTGACTGCGCCATCTGAACGCATTTCTTTTTCCTTTTTCTTTTTTTTTTTTTTGCCTCCATCTCCTCATCTTTCAAATGAGCATGAGAACAGTTTATCTACTCTTCTTAACACCACTGTGAGGCTTGAAAAAGTAAGCATGTATCAAAAGCGTACCATGGCACCTGGCACGTGGCGGGCACCGCCACCGAGCTACTTGGTGAGACTGCGAGGTGTCCTGGGAGCACACGCCACGCACGTCTGAGCGTGCACGTCAAGGCTCTCCCTGGGATGCTCTGCTGTTTGGTGCTTCTCTTCATTCTACAAACAGCTGAAAGCTCTGCTTATCGTTGAGGCTGGGGAGGGCTCAGTCAGCCTTCTCGGGCTTGGAACTACTTGCGGGCTGAGGTTATAGGTTTATGGAATAGAGTTCCCTCCCCCTGGGTCCCTGAAACCCTGAAAATCTTGGAGAATCTGGCTGCTGCCCCACTGGTGAGCAAAGTGGGTTCTGAGAGGACACAGAAATAAGGAGAGCCAGGCCCAGGGAGATCAGGATCAGGGGACTCATGAGGAAGAAAGCCATGGAGAGGACAACGAGGAGGAAGGAAGACCAAAGTACCAAATGCCAGGCTTTTAGCAGAAGTGCAAAGATGCTGTCGATGATGATAAGCAGGAGATGCTGTCGATGATGATAAGCGGGAGTCGGAGCTTACAAAGACTCACCAGGCTGAAGTGTACATTAGGCAGATGCTGGGTGTTACTTCGCAAGGGCGGCGAGTCTCAGGGATGCTGTAAAGCTCTTTCGAGGGGGCTCCCCACCCACTGACATCCTGCAGTCTCTCTTCAGGGCCTCCAGACATCTTGCCCTGAGCTTTCCACACATGGGCTCGCTTGACCATCTCTCAGCATGTCCTGGGCAGCCATGTGCAGACTTGACCCAAGTACCACGACAGAGATTATGGCCCATAGATAGCCAGGGGCTGCCTTCTGGCCACCAGCCCAGCCCCTCTGGATTCTCCTGTGTATTTCCTCGGGGGTTGGGATGCTTGGCAATCTCTGGCCTGCCTAAGGAGACCACTCTGGGCATATCGGGGCCCTAGATATTTGAAAAAACTGGAAAGTCGGTTTTGATGTTCAGGGAGTTTCACAATGAGTGAGCAGCACAGGTTACATCTGGTCGTTCGTTGTAGGTTTATTTTCACGATCATCCTCATTTGCTTCTCCAGGAGTATCATGCGTCAATGTTTCAGTTACTTAACCTCCTTGACATCTCCGATACTGTATCAGTAATTAAAATCACATATTGTCTCTCCCTGTGAGAAAAAAGATACCTGCTTTTTTTTTTTTTTTTTGCTGAGCAAATGGCTGCCACATTTACCTTGATGCCGCCTGCATTTGAGAACACCCATGTCCTTCGCCTCCTGTAATAGAAAGAAAACGAGCACTTTGAATCCTGCGGTGGGTTTGTGGAAACGTTTCTAATTCCACAGTGCTGAATTGTTAAAATGGCATGTGAATGATCTCGTGTCACTAATAGAAAATGAAAATCCCGCAGGCGATTGCTTTTCCTAATTCTGTTTGATTTTCCGAGAGCAGATACAATTATTCAAAGCACAGATGAAATCATGCACGTGGGCATTTAAATTTGGGATTGAATCTCCTACGAACCTGCGCTTGGAAAAAAAGCCTTCAGGGAATTAGCATTTTCCCAGCAGCAGATTTAATAACCCTGAAAAAGGGTTTGTGAACCCTGCCGTCCGTCACGGCGCTCAGCTGCTTTAAGGGCGCTACAAAGGAAATAGATTCTATTAAGGCGACTTCTATTTCACTGACAAGGTATTTGCGAATTGTAACAGACATAAAAAATGAATCATGTGTCATGAGACAATTTGTAAGGTTTCTGTTGAGTTTTTCTTCTGGTTTATGCTAGTTGGCACTGTGCACAAGCCGTGCCAAAAAAAAAAAAAAAATGTCTTAGACAGAGGCTTGCTTTGGAAGAATAAAACCCAGTCTGTGTGATATCTACAAAGGAAAGCTTCTTTCTACCATCACTATGCTCCTTATTATGCATCATTCATTCATTTATTCATTCATTCTTCATTTGGGTTTCATTATGCTTTCCATGTTAAGTGCAGAATTCATGGCCTGTGATGGCGCTTGTGAGAATATAGAAGGACGTATATTGAGCATCTTTTTCTAGTATTTCCTTTTCTTTTCATTCTAGGATCACATGTCCATGTGCCCATGTGTTTATAGGCTCCACATCCTGGTCAGGGAACTAGCACCTGTGGCGTGCTGGGGAGGGGTGGGGGCTGCAGAGGGGGCTTCGTCTGAGCCACAACACATAACACCTTGCCATCTAGCTGTGATTCCAAACAGAGCAAGGGTGTGATTCCTTCAGGCCACTTTGAGCCAATCTTCAGCTATTAAGGGTCTTAATCGGTAGAGCTCCTGGATCTTCTAAAAAGACTGCCTTGGTTCCTTGTTTGAATTGCCACCAGAAAGTTGTATACCTTTTATACACTTTTTAAAAAATGTATAATCGCCCATCCATTCACTCGACAAGTATTTACTGAGTATCTACCAAGTGTCAGGCATGGTCTAGGTACTGGAAATACAACAGTGGAAAAGATACCCATGGACTCCGTCCTCACTTCTGTGCTATAGAGATGCAGGTTTAGTGGGAAGAAAGATATTAAAAGAAGAGGAACACAAATATAGAATTACAGACTGGGGGGGTTTGGGGTGGTGGCTGTCTGAGAAGAAAAACTGTGCATTGAGTGACTCTGGCAGGGAACCCGTTCTAGAAAGGTGGGGATCAGGGAAGCCCTCTTTAGAAGAGAATTTATGCAGACACCTGAAGAATGAGTGGATGTTGGGCAGGCAAAGTTTCGAGGACAAGAGAGTTCCAGGTGGAGGGAGTGGTATATGGGAAGACCCTGAGTCAGGGCCAACGAAGGCCAGCATGATGGGAGAATTGTGAGAGTACAGATGTCGGTGGCCCCTCTGGACTCCTGTGGCACCTGCCATCCCAGTGAATGCGATGGCTTCCAACAGCAGCTTCGTGATTCTCCATCGGAGGGTTTCTCGGGCACGCTCGTCCTGAGTAATGCAGAGCGGACAGGACGTACTGGATAGAGGTCCCTGCAAGCAGTCGTTAGCCATTGGTGACGTTAGTTGGAGGATAAATATCTCAGCTTCCTCATCCCTCAGGTGAGATAACTCTGAAGTATGCCACACATCATCTCCTAACGGTCCCCAGCAGGACTGAGCCCCAGTTGTGGGGGTAACCCGCTCATGAACACATCAGTGAACCAATATTTTCCAAATGATCAATGCATGATGGTTCAAAACCACATATGGGTGAAAGATCCATTCGAAGGGCAAGAAAGTCCAATGGATTTTAAGGTCATGGAAATGAAAAGGTCACTGATAGGATTTCACATTCTGACCGGCAACGAATCATTAAAAAACGGCCACATGCTGAGATTTGGTGTAGTATCAAAAAAGGATCGCCACAGTGATCTGAAACGCCTACTAAACACTCCTTTTTTCCCTGCCAGCTGCCTGTCTGTGCGAGGCCTCGTGGTCTTTGATTTACCAACATAATGTATCACAGCGGATTGAATGCAGATGTGAGAATCCAGATGTCTACTATCACCAGGCACTAAAGAGATTTGCAAGAATGTAACACGATGCTATTCTTTTTGCTAAAAATGATCTGTTTTTGAAAATAGACTTGGTCTTCATAAACTTGTTACTCGTGTTAGTCACACATGTTACTTACATTAATTACACTACTATGGAACGGTTTTACTATTGTTATCTACAAATACATTCATCATTAGAAATGACATTCCCTCCGTTTAAATTTCTGTTACGGTACATGCTGATCAGTCTAATCCCCACACACCACAACTCTTCGAGGTCCTCGATACCTTGACGGGTATGATGGGTTTCTGAGATTACAGTGTTTGAGGCCTGCTGACGTAGGGCCTGCCGCTTGCGGATTGGGGATATTTTCACCAATTCGGTGGGAGCCACCAAAGAGTTTTAGGCAGGTAAGTTCCAAGTTGAAGCAGATATTAAAAGTCATTAACCTTGCATGTGTGTTTGTCTGTGATTAAAATATGTTAACGACCTCTGCAGCTGTGGAAGGCAAATAGATCCTAATGGGGCATTTACAGTCTGTTCATCCAGCCCTTCTAAGGAGGCCCCTACTCAGCCGCTCTCTCTAGCAGACGCACCGGGTCGAGCTCCCTGATAGCAGCAAGGTGTCTTTTCTTGGTCTTCAATTAACCGCCTGCATGTCATCTGAGGCATGCAGAAAAGCATTCAGTTAGTCACGAGCCACTTAACAAATGCCCACAAGGCACATTGCGGTGTATGAACTGACGAAAGTCACCTGAAAAAGATTAGACGAAGTCTTCATTCTTGAGAAGTCCGGGGTCTGGGAGGCGAGGGCCACATCTGCTTTCCCCAGGGGAATGATTGGCATGCTTCGCTCCTTTGACTTGCTTTGACCTTCCCGCACTGTGTTCTCCTGACTTGCTCCAGACCTTCCTCTCTGGAGGGCAAGGTCCAGCTGAGCGAAGGAGGATGAGAGAGAAGATTTAAGTGAGGGAAGCAGGGAGGAAAAAGGAAAAGAAAAGGGAGCGAGACATTCTAGCGGAGACATCGTTTTCGACGTGTTGAGAGCACATCATTCAAGCTCCCACACTGCCCTTGCTGCCCTGACTCCAGGGGGTTCCTTGTGAGTTTAGAAATCAATGTTTAATGGGGTGAGTGAGGGGAAGTGAGCATTTGTCTCTTGCTGAGCAGAGGTCAGCCCCCTGCGACTCCTCCGGGCTGGAGTGGGAAATCGAGGGAATTGTTGTCATATGGCCAATGTCATGGCTAAGTGAATGCTAGATTTAGGGATTACAGTGTGACTGGGTGACAAAGAAAGTGCTTGCCAGCGTGAACCCGCCGCACACAGAGCTGAGCTCTGGACAACACAGACGACACAGGGGGCCGGCTTTCCTCCTCGCATTTCAAAACTCCTTCCAGCGACAAGTAACAGGTTGCTTCTGAGCATGCGCAGTAACATGGGCAGCAAGGGTACCTGTTCTCCAGATGTGCAAATGGCGCATGGAAAGTAGGGCTCCTTCCTCCTGCAGAGCTGGTTACCTCACAGGGCATCGCGTCCCGGCGGAAGTTCCTGCCGAGAGTTCGGAACTCTCACACACACGTCCAGGATGTCGCCACCGCCAGCTAGGCTCTGGCGCGGACTCTGTCAGCCTGGAGCTTTGTTCTTTCTCTCTTCCAGGAGCATTGATGAACTTCTGGCACCCTCTTGCATGGCTGGCATCGGAGTGGAAACATGAAGCCTCCAGTGTATTTTCCTGAAATTCATCGCTTTCTTTGGACCCCTTTGCAAAAGGGGGAAAGTCCCCACTTTGATATTTCCGGTAAGAGTTGGCTCAGTCATCTGCTTTCCAGGCCTCATTACATGCAAAGTCTTCATTAGCTCTGGGAATATGTGCACTATGGACGATTTCAGCAAAATGATCTGGTTTTAGAGCTTTTGCATTATGAAGCTTTGCAAACTATACGGAAAAGTTTCTCCGGAGAAGAACGTATTCCTTTAGCTCAAACCCTTTAACATCCTGCTGGGGGAGCGGAGAGACAGAACTGGACCGAGTGGCACTCTTTGGGCTCCAGCCCGGGTCACCTAGGGGGCCAGGGCATGTGCCTTCCCTCCACAGAGCCAGCAGGAGCTAGAAGTAATGAAGAGGACACTCAGGCTTTGTGAGACACAGGAAGGGGCCAGATGGAGAGGTAGAGGGGCATGCTGGGGTGTGGGAGCCTGAAGGAGAATATGCTGACTTGGGATGCGGGAATGATTTCGTTGCCTCTGGAAGTCTAGGCAGTGAGGCCTTCTGTTGGCCTTTTGGGCTTCAAGGGAATGAGCCGCACCAGGGAGTCCGGTTGTAGATTACATAGCAAACCCAGCCCTGCATCCAGATCAGAACCAGAATTCAAGTGTTGGGTGGGGCTGGGGCTGCCCCGTTTACATTTTTATTTACCACTTGGCTCACATGCTAAGATCCGATCCTTTGTGGAAATCTAGCACCCCTTTCAGAGGCGTGGCAAATGCCTTTAAGGACATCGCTCACTCAAACCTCTCTGCCCTTCTCAGATTCTTAGAAAGCAGAAAGACAAAGTGCTGTGACCTCAAAAAAGATGTAATACTCTTACTACCAATCTGCTTTGAAGTGAGACAATGGTCCATTCACACAGGCGGGTAGACTTAGGTCATGTTTGGCTTTGATCACCAACCCCAAACTCTTGATGACTCAACCACTTCCTGTGAACCCGAAATCGCAGCTGCTGTAACAGAGCCGTGGCCCTCCAAGAGGCAATGTGATGCAGAGCCGACAGCCCAGTGTTTGAAGTCAGACAACTCCAGGAAGGGGTCCCAGCCCTGCCGTGCCCAGTGTCACGTGGCTCTTCCGTTTACTCATTTTATAATGTCTACTGGACTGAGGCAATAGGGCAGCAGCCCTCAGCGCAGGTTCTGCTCCCCCGTCCACGTTAAATGCCTCGTAGCCTTTTCATTATATGAAAGATGGGGTTTGAGGTTGAATCTCATAATTTATTAAGAAAACTAAGACACTGTTGAGGGTGAAAGGGAACGGTGCTCCTCAAACATGTGCCGGACAGCAGGCATGCTTCAGCCCTGGACCAGTGGACCAGGCGATGGAGTCTCTCTGGTTATAAAGAGGTTCCCACTGGAGGAGAGGGGCTCAGGCCACGGCCCCAGCTACTGTGGGAGTCGTCGAGTAGTCCTGGGTGGCCAGCGGGCAGTGCGAGAGATGGAAGGCACCTGAGTGGAGGCAGTGACGAGGCATCAGGGGGCACCTGAGCGGAGTACTTGTGATTTAATCCAGGATGAAGGAGGCTCTGATCCACCGTGGGGGCGCAAAAGTGAGGAGTTGCGCTTCAACTGGAAACTAGGAGATGATGACAGACCCCAGACGGGTTTCCTGGTGCTGAGGAGGCATTTTTGAGACCAGGGCTGTTGGCGCCTTCGGGAGACTTTAAAATCAGCATAAATTTGCTTATTCCAAGGCAAAAAGACCTACCTGCTGCAAGAAAGCGAGAGAGAGATCGTTAGCAAATGTCTGAGCCCCCTCCATCTAGACCCCAAGATAAAACTACTGGTGGTAGAAAATGTTCCAAAGCTGGAAAAAAAAGTTTAAGCCAGGTAAAAATTTGTTGCAAACATTTGTAAAAATTACAGCACAAAGCTTGAAGAATATAAGGGGAAAAAAACCCATCATACAGTTTGTTGACTGTCGAAAGAAATGATTCTCATGTTTATTTACATATAGGTTAAAAAGAATTACTGTGAGAAAGGATCTTTCTCAGCAGCTTTTCCTTACAAATGTTGTTAAAAAAAAATACTACCGTTTTTCTTGAGTATGTATCTAAAGCAGTTCTATTTCGTACATTACATTACACCAAATGTTTTCAGCTATAAATTAATTTCTATTGTAAAATAATACTAAAGCAAGCCTCTATATTATGCATTGTATTTAACAGACATTTCTTTTTCTGGCCTTTCTCTTTAAATCGTCTAAAGTTTTCATCGTTTTACAACCAAAAAAAGATGTTTTGAGTATCCAGCTGATATTCATCAGACCAAAATGGGTAAGATAATTTCAGCCAATTAACAGGTGAGTGGAAGATGACCTGACTGATGGGAGGTTGGGGTCCCAGTTCTAATTGTGGTTACACTAACAATGTGATGCAAAGCAAAGCAATTAACCTCTTGGCTTCCCAGGGAGCATTTTGGTATTAAGATCATCCTGCTTCAAGTAGTAGAAACAGAAATCAAAGTGGCTTAAACAGTAAGGGCATCTGCCACCTCACATAGGAGAAAAGCTAAAGGCACAGGGCTCTAGGGAGAGTTTATTTAGAATCGTCAGGGCTAGGTTCTCTGTGAGCTCTGCCATCCCATGTCATCGTCATTCTCAGACTGGTGTGGGAACAAGAGGGCTGAGGCAGTTCCCGGTGTTCCATCTGGACATGATAACCTCCAGTGGAGGACAGGGGAGCCTTTCTTCCTGTGGCTTTTCTTGAATCGCCCTTCAGATGTTTGCTCACATCTCATTGGTTAGGTTGGGTCACATGCTCATTTTTGGATCAGTCACTGGAATGAGGTTACTCTGATGAACCCAGACATGTCACTTGGGGTGGAATAGATGATGTAGAGTCAACAACGGTGTCCACTCGATGACATCTTATGGTGGTTGGGAAGACCACAGGGGACGTTTACTTTGTAAATAGTAATACAATCTAAAAATGCAAGGTGCCATTGTCATTTAAACATTCATAATGTATTTATCTTTCAACTAAAAATCTCGTCATGATAAAAGAGAATGCATTAGAATGGCTAACATTTGTCCAGCAGAAGAGTACATGGTTATGGATTTTTCTGTCCCTGAAAATCTGTCAGGAAAGGACCAGACTTTATACTGGTAAAATCAAAGGGGCATTTAAACGAGCATCTTTGTCATCCATCACACATCGGGAGGGAGTAGAGGACGTCACACTTCATATTCTCATTTTGCATATGATGAGGTTCAGATTCCCATTACGAGGTTCTACTCTTTCACACTAATCAGCTCAGAGGCATAGTCCCGATTGAGAGTTGGGTGGATGGAGAGACCAGAATTCAAGTCTTAGTTTTTCCATGTAATAATCCTACATCTCCACACAGATCCATTTACTTATCCTCTCTGAGTCTCAGTTTCCCCATCTGTACAATAAGGCTAGTAATATCTCTTTCACAGAGTTGGGGGTGGGGGGGATTTCATGAACTATTACAAATAAGAATGGGGTATCAGGGTGCCTAATACCTTTCATGCAGTAGTAGATACTTGTTAAAGATTTGTCGACATGAATTTATTTAATTTGTTGAGATGAAGTTTTATGGGATATCCTATCATTATTATTGAATAATAATTTGAAAACACCTCCCATCTGGCTACCATTTATCGAGCAGCTGCTTTTGTGATGGAACACTGTGATTAATGCTTTTCAGCTTTTCTTCATTGGGCATTAATGCCCTTTAAGTTCTTATGGTGTCCTCCATTCTGTTCAATCTTGAGTCCCAATATACCTTAATAAGTGAATGCTGGGAAGTAGAAATGCCGAAAGTATTTCAGTTAGTAGGAATAGAATAGTGGCAGGGGAAAGAGGGAGGTCAAGACCAAGTCTAAGATTCCGTTAGTGGGGCCAATAACAAAATGACTAAACGTGGTTCTGTGATTCGTGAACGGACAGAGAGGAGCGTGTGTACGTGAGGGTGCGTATGCGTGTGCACACGAGATGTGTTTTCATGCCCAGAAAAGATAGCCTTGGCCTTTATTTTTAAGTCGACTTTGTTGAGATACAATTTTACATGCAATAAAGTGCATCCATTTTAGGAATACACTTTGATGAGTTCCGACACATGTATACACGAGTGTTGCCACCATCGCAATCAAAATTTAGGGACATTCCACTATTCCAGAAAGTTCGCTAATGATCCGTTCCCCTCACCTCAGGCAACTCTTGTTCTTCATGGTTCCCAAACTGTGCCGAGGCACCTGGGACTCTGCAGTGAGCTCCTGGGGCTCCCTGGACATTTGAACTTTTTGAGAAGAGCACAGAGGCACTGTGGAAACCAAATTATGAAGTTGTTTGGACCTAACTACTTAATAAATAGAACTGTTAGGTATTTCTCTTGGCTTAGGCGCCATGAAAAAAATTACCGAGACCCTAAAAGTAACATTTCAAGGCTCATCCATGTTGTTGCATGTATCACTATATCATTCCTTTATATCTCTGAGAAGTCTTTTCATGTAACACAATTTATCTAAAGAAAGCTGCTTTGAGCGTTCATATAAAAATCTTTTGAGTACGTATGTTTTCATTTTTCTTGGGTGGAAATCTAGAGGCAGAATTTCTGGGTCATATGTTAAGTGTATGTTTAATTTTTTCAGAAACTGCCAAAATGTTTTCCAAAGCACATTTTTACGCCTCCAGTCACTCTACTTCCTTGCCAACGTGGCATCGCCAGTCTTTTTAATTTTAGCCGTTCTGGTGGGTGTATGGTGCTATCTCATTGTGCTTTTAATTTGCATTTTCCCGATGACTAATGATGTTGAGAATCTTTTCAGGCGCTTATTGGCCATTTGTATATCTTCTTTAGTAAAGGCGGTTGAAATCTTTCGCCCATTTAAAAAAAAAAATTGGTTAGTTTGATTTCTTATGATTGAGTTGTAAAAATTTTATATGTTCTTAAGACAAAACCATTGTTTCTCTTCGTCTGTAGTTTGCCTCTTCATTGTTATAACAGTATTGCTCATAGAACAGAAGCTTTCAATTTTGATGAAGTCCATTTTATCAATATTTTCTTTTATGGTTTGTGTTTTCTTGTGTCCTAGGAAATTTTTGTCTACTGCAAGGTCATAAAGATTTTAGCCTATTTTTTTTTTTTTACATTTACATCCATTTTGTGTTAGTTTTTATGTATGGTATGAGGTAAGGCTGGAGGTTTTTTTTTCTTTCTTTTTGGATGTCTGGGTGTTCAAACAGCATTTGTTGAAAGGGTTATTCTTTTTCCATCAAATCACCTTGGCATCTTTGTTGAATATTAACTGAGCATGTATGTGTGGGTCTATTTTTGGACTCTCTCTACTCTTCCATTCATTTAATACTGTCCTTGGCCAATACCTCATTGTTGCTTACTGTAGCTTTATAATACGCTACAATGACATTTCCCAGCCTCCTTTGCTGCTGGGATGCAGACATGTGACTTAGAGTCCACCCATCAAATGTACCAGCAGGGAATTCGATTCTCAGCAAAGCTGGGCGAGGAAAGAGGCAGGACAGGCATCCTTCTGGGGTCTCCTCGCCACCTTCCCCAGGGAGTTGTTCCTTGAAACTCAGCCTGGAACCTGATCCACTCTTCCTAACAAAGGCTCTCTCAGGCAGCTCATACCCCATTATCATACTCGTTCTTTTGAAACGATCTCGAGTAGATTCTATTGCTACAATCCAAACCCTGGAAAGAATGCACACTAAGTACCGAAGCCACGTGCCCTGCCCTGACTCCCTTCTCTCTCTCACGCCCACAGCCATCATTCACCAGGTCTTACTGATTCTGCCCCTACCCCTCAAACATCTTCTGAATCTGTCTGCTTCTCTCCTCCACAGTCCCAGCCCTACTCAAACCATCACTTTCTCTCCTCTGAACTTTGGCCATAGCCTCTAACGGCTTTCTCCTTCCAAAGCCATTGTCAGGCCATCTCAAAGCATCTTCAAAAAGATGGTTAATCTAATATTGTCTTGCTTAAGACCCTTTAATGGTTCATTATTGCTCTTTGTGCAAAGTTCAAAATCTTCAAATTGGTTTACCCAGCCCTGTGTGATCTGCCTCCCGCCTCTCTCATCAGATCCAACAGGCACCCTCCTCCCCCTGTCTCCAGCTACACAGGCTTTCTCCGATGCTCAAGTGGGCCAGCTCGTTCCCATCTCAGGGCCCTCTCTCATTCACTGTTCCTTACCCACCCCCGCTCCCACCCCGCTAGCTGCTTCTCACTCTTCAGAAACTGCCCTCAGCT
>NW_006432227.1:12359999-12368295 GCF_000325575.1 Pteropus alecto
TTGATTTCCGTGGCGAAGATTTTCGAGGGCAGAATTTTCTAGTTAAACGGCATGACTTTTATGTCTCCTGACACATGACAGTAACATTACGCATTTTAATAACAACATCTAGAACTTATAGGGCATCTATAATTCTGTTATCTTCACCACAGCCCCATGAAGCAGATATTCCCCATTTGCCAGCTAGTCGTTGGCAGAGCTGGAAATTGGACCCAGGTGTATTAGCTTCAAGTTCTTGTCTCTTTCCACTAAGCTCACTGCTCCTCACATTACCAGATTGCTTCTCAAAGGGGCCGATAGCGATGCTTCCTTTCTAGCCCTAGCTGTTATCATTAAAGAAAATTGCTTCCTAATTCATTTGGCAAAACTCCATAACAATGTCAATGGTGCAGCTCCTGTGGAAAAGAGTTTGGCAGTTTCTTGATAAGTTAAACATAGAACTACTGTACAACCCCATGATTGTATTCCTAGATGTGTACGCAGAAAGGCTGATAAGAGGCATTCAAACAAAAACGTACAGAAAATGTTTACAGCGCCATTATTCACAATAGCCAAAAAGTGGAAACAACTCAAATGTCCAG
The DNA here is from genome assembly GCF_000325575.1 of Pteropus alecto. Classification (NCBI taxonomy): domain Eukaryota; kingdom Metazoa; phylum Chordata; class Mammalia; order Chiroptera; family Pteropodidae; genus Pteropus; species Pteropus alecto. The sequence continues at coordinate 12,360,581 of NW_006432227.1, forward strand.
TAACAGACGAATGGAAAAACATAAGGAGGTAGAGCCACACAGTGGAATATTACTTGGCCATAAAAAGGAATGAAGATCTGATACATGTTATAACATGGAAGAACCTGGGAAACGTGTCGAGTGAAAGAAGCCAGTCACAATAGGTCACGTGTGGTATGATCCCATGTACTGTACACAAAATATCCCGAACAGGCAACTCCATAGAGATGGAAAACAGATCGACGGAAGCTAGGAGGGAGGGGACGTGGGGCATGGCTGCCAATGGGGTTTCTTTTGGGGTGATAGGCATGTTCTGGAGTTGATGCTGGTGATGATTGCACGACAGTAAAAATGCAATCATGCCACCGAACCATAGACTTTGAAAGAAAATGATAAGTTTCATGTTATGTGTATTTTACTACATTAAAAAATGTCCATAACAAATCTGGAATATAATAAGGAAATAATTTGCCAGAAATATGAACATGTAAGTACTTCCACAACCTTTTCTGTTTACCCTATCTTTTTTCTTCTTCTTTTTTTGGAGAAATAGTTTTCTCCCACTTACGCTCAGGTCCAAAAGACCCAGAGACAACCTCTGCTGTGTCAGCAACATCTGACTTACTCTTGTCTGCCCTGAGTGGATGTACTGAGCTTCATCGGAGAGAAACAGGCTTTCTGCTGATACAGAAGCCTTGCTCGGGGCCACAGGGCTTAGCTCTAAAGTGCCCTGGAAGCCTCCCGCTCAGTGTCCTCCTGTGGCTGAGGGAGGAAAGAATTCTCTGGGTTACTTCCCGATTCTGCCTCAACTCCAGGACAATCTTTTTTTTTAACCTGGAGAGTTTCTGTGGCAACCAAGTCAATAATAGTAAGCCACTCACTGCTCTCAACTCTTCAACTTATTAATGCTTGTTCAGTTTTGAACAGTTTGTCTCACTTAAAAAGAAACTGCAGAAGCTGCACTTTCATTGTTGCTAAATTTTTTTAAGCCTGGGTTCCTGCCAGGCCTTTTAAAGGGCCCATGCAGACTTCCTCTATGAGTGCTTTAACGCACAGTCAATAAACACCGCACATTGTACCCACTGTGAGTCAGGCTTTCCGCATAATCACTAGTTTCACCTGTATAACAATTCATGAGGTAGGTACAATCGTCATCCCCGTTGTACAGGTGGGGAAATTGAGGCACGAAGACGTCAAGTACCTTGCGCAAGTCATCAGGCAATACCATTTTTAGGCTATGTTGTAATTTCTTCAAACCTGTCTGGGATACCCGTATTTTACGTGAGGCCCCTGGAGGGGGAAGCCTCAGCGTGAATGGGTGGACTTTTAGTGATGGAGTGGCAGGCACTGCTGCAGGTGGCTGGAGAGAGAGATTCGGGGGTGAGGGACCTTTCAGCAGAACTCCTTACATCCCGCCATCCAAGTACCACAAGTAGAATGTCCCTGTTTCTACTGGTCTTGGCATATGACAGAGAGGTTTAGAAAGCACAGACCCTGTGGTTAGGCAGAGCTGGAAACCGATTCTGCCTCTATCACACACATAGTCACTGGGCAAACGACCTTGGGAATGCTTAAGCCTAGGCTGGCTGAGCCAGGAGGGTTTTTTTTTTTTTTTTCCTGAGGATATGCATGCCTGGACGGGGCTTTGGATTTGGGTAGGATTTCTTAACCTTGACATTTGGGCCATGTAACCCTCTGCTGGGAGGGCTGCCCCGTGCCCTGTAGGATGCTGGGTAGCATCCCTGGCCTCTCCCCAGTGTGACAACCCACTGTGCCTCCAGCTGAGGCCAGATGTCCCCTGCAGGGTGAAATTGCCCCTGGTTGAGAACCACTAGATTAGACAACCTAAAGCCTCTTCCCATTCAGTGATTATTTTATGATTCTATCACATGCACTGAACACTTAGAGCTGTTCTCTGTCACGTCACCCCGTTAACACGGAGTGGGATCAGAATTCAGTCACCATCCAGATATGCAGAAGGGAATTTGTTCTGAGTGGCCTTTTCCTCTCAGAGGGAACAATCTCCATAACGATCTTGCTCCATTGCCATTCAGAAAAGCAATCTGGCCACACCAGGTAATTCTGTATTTTCCGCTTAAAGACGAAAGCCCCTTTTTCAATAAATTTCTCCGTCACCCCAAAGTTCAAAGTTCTGATCAGGCCTTTTCCCACCTTCATGGTTTCTCCTCTCACTCTCCTCCTTGAGAAGTCGCTGGGGCGGGGAGAAGCTTCTGGAACACTGGGGCCCCTGGGGTAGGCAGCTGGTTCTCTGAGTTGGCCGGGGAGGAGATGCGTGTTATTCTGCTTGGTCTTCGGGTGGGACCTTGTCTTGTTTTCTGTGCACACCGATTGATTGTTCCAGGGGAGCTCAGCGCCCTCCCCCTGCAGCCTGGGCATTTAGCCACAGTCTCTTTCTGGTTCCCAGCTCTGGGCTGTCACGCCTGGCCTTCTGTGTCCCCTTGTTCCAGTCCAGATGACCCTTGGCAGGCACCCTGATGGAATTCTCAGTTACTGCCTGGCCTCTCCGGGGTATGGGAATGTCCCTGGATCTCCAGCGTGCTGGGTGGGGCACGGGTGGCTCTCTGTCTCCGTTCTCCCTCCAGATGGACCTGTCACCATGCCTCCCTTGAGTCCACTCTCCTCCCACCTCCCACGCCCACAGTCCCAGGGCGCCGTCCGCCTGGCTTCTGGAAGGGAATCGTGGTGCAGTTCACCATGTCTTGGGAGCCTCGATCTTGCAGTTGCAGTTCTGGAGAAAAATGGAAACACAGCGATTTCAGTATTTATCTTCCGTAATGCTAATTGGAAAGTATTTAGAATCGACTTTATAATTTAACTCCCTCTAATGTCTCACTGCAACAATCCTTCAAGCCCACGGGACCACAATCCATGGAATTTACCACCAGTGATTCACCTCATCTCTCTTGGGCCCTCGCCTTCCTCCTTATGCAGCTGAAAGTCCACCCTCAGCTGGGCGTAAACACCTCAGTCCCTTCTCTTCTCTCCCTTCGTTGCACTCGGCTGAGAGAAACGGAACCAGCAGATACATATGAAAAAAGATTTATTTTGAGGAATTGGCTCACATGATTATGGAGGAAGGCAAGTTCAGAATCTGAAAGGTGGCCTGGATAATGTTTCAGTTCCAATACAAAGGCCATTTGCTGAAGAGTTCTTTCTTGCTCAGGGGAGGTCAATCTTTGTCCTATCGAGGTCTTCAGCTGATTAGATGAGGCCCACCCACATTATGGAGGACAGTTTGCTTTACCATAGTCCACTGATTCAAATGTGAAGCTCATTCAAAAACACTCTCACAAAAACATCCAGGATAATGTTTGACCAAATATCTGGGCACTGGGACCCAGATAAGTTGACGTAAAATTTACCACTACAGTTAGCTAAACCACAGTCCTGGTTAAACCCACTTTTACCTGCTCCGAGCCTGTCTCCACATAGCCGGGGGCAGTGAGAGCAAGGCGCCCACCCTTTCTCACTAGAAATGAACGATCCGTTCAGTAGCCGTCAATGCGGTCGAGCCGCTGCACTGCATCCCCTGGTCCCGTCGCCCTCCTGCTTCTAGGCAACTATTTCTAATCTCCTTTCCGATCTTTACTCTGAGCAGATGACCTTGCTCCCCGTGTCTCAGAGACAGACTTCTGCGGGTCCTCGCCATCACACCCGCCCACCTGCAGGCTGAGTCTGTGTTCACACACTCTCCCTCTCCCCTCTCATCATGGAGGAAACGCCCAGGCTCCCGGCAAAGACCAGCCCCTGTTGTGTATGATTAATCTCATCTCCCCTTCGCTCAAGGTCATTCTTCAACGATTCCTCCCTGTCTCTCCTGAATCATCAATTTTGTCGTTCCTCGTGTGCTTCATACTTTCCTTGGCCTCCCTTAGAACTCCCATTCTATTTCGCTCCTTTTTATAGTACCACTTCCATTTGGGCTGTTCTCAATCTCTCTTCTCACATTCTCTTAACAGTTTTTTTTTTTTTTTTTTAAATTGTGGTAAAATAAACGTAACGAAACTGACCATCGTCATTATTTTAAAGTACATAATTCAGTGGCATTAAAGACATTCATGACGTCGTGCAACCATCTCTATCTAAAAGTTTTAGAACTTTTCCATCACTCTAAATAGAAATCTTACACCCGTTAAGTGCTTATTCCTCATTCCCCACCCCTGGCAACCACTGATATTCTTGCCTGTACTGGACATTGCATATGACTGGAATCCTGCAGTATGGGGTCCTTGGTGACTGGCTTCCTTCGCTCAGCGTATTGTTTTCAGGACTCATCTATGTTGTAGCATGTATCAGCCCTTCATTCCTTTTGGATGGCTGAATTCTATTATCGTGTGGATGGACCCATTTCGTTTATCTATATTCATCTTTTGATGGACACACTGAAGTCGTTTCCTCTCTTTCTCTATAAACCCTTTCCAACCAGGCTCTCCTTCCTACCAGTCCACCAGGACTGGTCTCGTTGAGACCACCAATGACCTCCATGTCACCCAATCTCGCGGTCGAATCTCAGTAATCATCCGGCGTGAACTACCCGCGTGCGTGGCCTGGCCCGTCACTCACTCTCTCTTCTCGAAGCCCTTCCTCGCTAGGTTTGTTGCATGCTCATTTTCCAGGTTTTTTTCCTTTCTCTCTGGAAGGTTCTTCCCTGTCTCTGCTTCTGGTTCCTCCTCTTCTCTAACCTCTTAAAGCTTGAGTGTGGTCTGTGGACCTCTGTCCTATCTACTCTCGTGCCTTTGATGATCTCGGCAAGTCGTATGGCTCTTGGTACCGTTTGTCTATCGACAACTGCCAAAGTTCTATCTCCAGCCTTACGATCTCCCCTCTACTCCTCACTTATATGTCCTCCTGCCTGCCGCGGATCTCCACTGGGAGGGATGCCTAATAGCTGTTTCGAACTTTAAAATTGCTGGGATCTTGGAGTCATCTTTGATTTTACATTTTTCTCCTACTCTGTATCTAATTATCAGCAAACATCATTGGTTCCGTCTTCATATATATGCGGAATCCAACCATTTCTTTGTTCCTCTGCTGACACCCTGGTAACCGCATTGTCTTCCCCCTCGGCTTCCTGCTTCCGCCTGTTTTTTTCCCCCAGTCTAGCCTGACACACAGCGACCTGAGTGTTTTTGTTATCATGTAAGTCAGACCATGTCTCTACTCTATGCAAACCCTTCGGTAACTTCTGTCTAACTCAGAGTAAGGGCCAAATCCTCATCATGACCCCTCCCCAGATCCAGGATGTGACAGTGAGTTTCCTTCTCATGTCCCTGTACCAACAGGCAGATTTTTTTTCTTAGCTCACCCCAGGGACTTCAGTTCCAATTCTCTACCCGGGACAGACCAAGGCCTTCTCTCACGCCCACATGTGGTCATTAAAATATAAATTCCTCAGCCACTAAAACTTGCCACCCCTCTCACCTTCGTAGAGCAACGCTCGCATCGGTTCCTGTTTACTATGCTGATTTCCAGTTTTGTTTTTGTTTTGGCCCTGAAGTTATCTTTACTTGCTTAGGAGCATGACTATGACTTTAAAGTTATTCTTCATATTTTGTTCAGCACTTCTCAGTGCTTGGTAGCGGGAGGACATTTAGGTTATGTTGTGTGCCATGTTGCCAGAAACAGAAGACTGGTCTCTTGTCTCTGCATCTAGGTCCAGATGTCCATATGGGGCCCTCCTCTTTCTGATGATGCATCTGGGCGGTTCTCCGACTTGAAACTTTGTCTCTCTCTCAGACATGGTTCTGTACTCAACTTCTAGATCTGCAACTGACAGCAAAATGTGTTTGTGTTGTCACTTTGTTTCAGGTTCAGATTTCATGTGTGAGCCGCTAGCCTGCCTGTTAGGGTATGGTGGGCTGAGTAAGTGCTCTCTTCCCCAAGGTATTTGTGGAAACTGTGAAAATATGACCTCACATGCAAAAGGAACTTTGCAGGTGTGATGAAGGGCCTTTCGATGGGTAGATTATCCTGAATCATCTAGGTGGGCTTGATGTAATTACAAGGGCAAGGGTCCTTCTGTGAAGGATGGGCACAGGGGGCATCAGAATGGAGACAGAAGGCCATGTGATGATGGACAGAGAGGTTGAAGTGGTAAAGCATACGCATGTAGAATCACCAGGTTGTGTACTCGATACTGATATATGTCAACTATACTTTAATTTTAAAAAAGTGATAGGGAAGAAATGAAACAGGCCATGTCAAGTATTTGAAAATTAAGATTCAAAGTTGAGGTCAGAAATGTACTCGTCGCATTTATTAAAGAAAGTTAAGCAGAATTTAACCATTGGTCCTCAGAGTAAGTGGGTGGGAGGCTTTGAGAAAACATATTTGTTTTGGATTTACCCACCTAGCTGGGTGGCTGCACCATTTTTGAGACCTTATTCTATGTGAAACTTTGTGTCACACACTGTAAATACATCCCCTTACTTAATCCTTATAAATCTCTGCGGTGTATTATTTCCCTGACTCCGACAGGCTATGCAATTCATTTGGCCCAGTGAAAGATGAAAATGGGGACCCCTTGTTCAAAAAGTATTAAGAATTTCAAGAGGGCAACAGCAGGGCATTAAGCCAAGCTCAGGGCCCTTCTGAGTGTGGGGCCCTGTGCTCCAACACAGGCTGAAGGCCCCAAAGTGAGATGTTACTGTCCCCATGCTTCATAGGAGGATACTGAGACAGAGGGGTCATGTCTGCTCACGCTCAGACAGCTCTGATGCTGAGGGCCAGAAGACAGGGTCATCGTACCCCCAGTTTAGCTCAGGGTAGATGCTTACTGAGTATCTCAGGAGAGCAGGTCAAGACAATCCAGCAAGTACAAAGGAGTGCCTAGAACTTTTGCAGGTACTGTTGGGAACTCAAGGGAGCAAGCTAGAGTCTGAGAACATAAGCTGATAGTTCATGCTAGTGAATCACTGCAAACAGGAAGGAGATGCTCATCCTGGCTTTTCTGTTTCATTCCTCTGGGAGGGTAATGTGAGCCATCTAACTTGTGAAGATTTCTCATTAAACAACTATTTGCCTAATTGGAGTAAATCAAACTAAATGCTAATTAGTATCTCCCAAAGAGTAAAAATAGATTTCTAATCACTCACATTATTGCTGAGCACAGAGAGCAGCAGGGGACTGTTTGGGGAGCCTCGGTCTTAGTTAATGTTTGACCGACTTCATACAAAACCTCACATGTTAGTCGCATGGCAGTAGCTGACATGCAGCTGAGCTGCTCGAACACTGTTGATTTCCAGAGGCTGTTGTCACGAGAAATTCAGTGGCTGTAACTGTGCTTGTGGCATTCTAACAAAAAATTCCCTTCGCGATCATGTGGCTAGCATATGCTGACGAAATCCGAGTGACAGCTGAAGGCAGCAAGATGGAATGAGAAGGGCCAAAGGTATGACAAATAGTTGCACTCACTACATATTGTGTCTTGGGGAACGGCTTTGGCAGATGATGACACATTTGGACTTTTGTGTTCTCCTTCTGCAGGATTCCAGAGAGATGGTTCTGTGACAGCTGGCCCTTCCAGCTGACCTTATATCTGAGACTCCTGCCTGTGCTGGTCTAAAATTAACATGCTTCTTTTGCCTGCTAGTGACATGGGTGTCCCATCTCAGAGATCACTTAGGGCGCTCCAATGAAAGTGGCCTAAACAACGGATTAGAGTTCCATCTTCTCCTTCCAACAAGAATGGAAGGAAGGAGCAGGGTGGGGGTTCA
>NW_006432227.1:12368315-12372453 GCF_000325575.1 Pteropus alecto
ACCAATGACTCCCATGTCTTCTCGTTTCTACTGCGCCATCCTCTGCAAACCGGCTTTTACCCTTAGCTTTGTCCTCTTGAAGCACAAGACGTCGCTTCCTCATAAACCTGTGTCCGGGTATAGAAAGGGTGTCTTATGTTGGGTTTCTCGAAAAGCAGAGCCTGATATCATTTATTTGGGAGCCGATCCAGGAAGTGGAAGTGAGAGTCTGGAACCCGTGACACAGGGAAGCTGGACAGGCCAGGGCGCAGGCGTGTCACTGAGCCGCGCCGGGCACCAGGGGCCGAGTTCAGCCGGGATGGACTGATAAGTGCACAGAGCGTGGTCAGGGCGCCCACCTGGAAGACGAGGCTCCTGGAGTCCCCCTCCCCTGCTCCTGTCCCCGGTGGCTGAGAGGGTTGAGGATGAGGGGGCGTGGCGTGTCAGGGAGCAGCGCAGGAGAAGACTCAAAGGCAAAAATGTGGCAAGCAAGAGGCTTAGCGTGTGGGCTTGAGGCGGGATGGGGTCAGCTCGGGGGAGGAGGAGCGGCTACGAATGCCCATCACTGTGGAAGGCCTGAGAGTCAGGCCCAGGAGCATGTGCTGCCTCCATGTCTGAGCCCGGGAGGGCGAATTCCCCCCTCGCTTTGCTCTCACAGATAAGGTCCCCTCGCCCAAGCACCCTGCTGATCACAGGACCAGGCATTATTTCTGCTCGTCCCTGAGTATGGCCTTCGGTTTCCTGCCAGCCCACAGAATTATTCACATAATTCATCGCATCTCCTGTGAGAACCGGGCCACCATACCCTCTTGTTACTATAGGGCCCTACTTCTTCTCTCTGTTCCCAGTGCAGCCCCACGTGACCCAAACAGTGTGCGGGGTCCTTCTCCCCTGGCAGAGAGCGCAGATGACTGACTAGTGCACTGCGGTCGGTCTCATCTGTCCGGCGTTGGGTGTCAGGTGTTCGGCTGTTCCCATAGCCCCAGGATGGGGATCCCTCCCTCCCCTATGGGGTAAGGGGGAGGTGATCAGAGCCATAGCTAAGATGTCCCCCAGGCCTGCGGCTGAGGTCAAGGCGGGCTCAGGGCTGTACCGCAAGGACCAGAGGCATCTGCTACGGGGGGAGGTGCAAAATTTTCCCTTTCTTTTCTCTCTTTTTATCAGGGCCAGGAATACACTGGTCGTCACTTGTCCTTGTGTCTATTTCCCTGGTCACCCAGCAGGTGGCCCCTCATGTCTCACTGGACAGGACTGGGTCACCTGTCTTCCTCTGAAACTGCTGGCAAAGGGCAGTGGTGTTACAGTGACCGATGGGACTGATCACAGCTAGTCCCCCGTGGAGGGGCCCTGTGGAGGGGGTAGGGCTCACCGTCCATGAGCACGGTTTTTCCTCAATACCTGAAAAATCAGGGTTCTATTAGAGCAAAATAAGAAAGGAAGGCCCTTGGATGGGGAACCAACAGTGTCCGTTCTCTAGATAATGGAGAAACCACTCCGTCTAGGCTTTGATGTCAGAAATAGTGCCACGTCTATTCCATTTGAACTGTGGTGACAAAAAAGAGACTAGAGAGGGAAGAAATCGGGGCAGGCCAACCAATTACGGGGCGCCTACCTGAACTGACGACTGTGACCATGGCCAACAGCACGTAATGTGGGATGTTGACCACAATCAGGAAGGGAAAAATCCCACTGGTCACCATGACGGAGCGGAGTTCATTGGTTCTCAAACGCTGGTGTTCTCAGCCATCGCCCAGGCCCCAGCGCGGGGATTCTGATTCGGAAGGTCTGGGGCGGGGCCCAGGAAAGTGCAGTCTTCACTCGCATCCCCCAGGAGGTTCTGGAGTGGGTGGTGGGTGCCTGCATGTTAAGCATCACTCTCCTATTGAGTTAAAACCCGGGGTCCAACAACTGCACACACAGCAGCACCCCAGTAGGGGTGGGAGGTGGCCTTTGACCCTCCCCAAAGTTTCTTTGTCCGGCCCCTACTGCAGCCATGTAGAGCTCTGGCTAGTGGCTGACTTGGCTTGAGCCAGGTGTCATTCCAGGCACAGGCTGCCTCCTTTCATGCTGTCAGTGTATAGTGAGTAGCCACGTGCCAGGCATTGTTCTAGACGATGGGGATCCAGCATGGAAACAACAGTGTCCCCTCCCTCATGAACTTCCAAAACATGCGTCGTATAGTCAGTAAATAGATACATAGTCTAATGGGTTGAATTGTGTCCCTCTCAATCAAGCCAAAGTTCTAACCCTGGTCCCTGTGAATATGATCTTACTTGGAAAAAAAGAGTCTTTGCAGATGTAATTCGTTAAGGATTTTAAGATGAGATCACCCCGGATTTAGGATGAGCCCTAAATGTAGTGACTAGTGTCCTTATAAGAGAGAGGAAAGGGAGGTTTGAGACATAAAGACAGATGGAAGGAGGCCATGGGAATCCGGAGGCAGGGATTGGAGGGATGCTGTCGCACGTTAAGGAATGCCTGCGTCCGTCCATCGGAAGCTGGAAGAGGCAGGAAGCATTTTCCCCCAGAGCCCTTGGAGGGAGTGCGGTCCTGCCGACACCTTCATTCAGGACTTCTGGTCTCCATAACCACGAGAGAGTAAATTTCTTCTGTGTAAGCTCCCCAGTTAAATTACCACTTGTAATTTGTCACGACAACTCTAGGAAACTGATGCACATAGTAAGTTGGGTAATAATGAAAACCGGAAACAAAAATAAAGCAGAATGAGTGGAAGGAGAGGGCTGGAGGGGTGGAGGAGATGCCGCTCGAGGTGGAGCACACCGATCCTCACTCGTGGCTTCCTCGCGGGTGGGTGCAGGGGTCAGGAATGCAGACGAGGGCCTGGGGGAAGGGCATCATGGAGGACAAGTGCCCCGTCCTCAACCAGGCAGCCGCTGCTCTGCACCAACTGATGGTTGCCACGTGGGGATGAGGTTTCACAAGAGAAGCCAGAAATCTGACAGAAGTTTCCAACTTTCTTCTTTTCGTTTAAAAAATCGAGGTGAAATTGACATAGCATAAAATTACCCATTTTAAAGTGGACAATTCAGTGCCCTTTAGTCCATTCACAACGTCGTGTGACTGCCATCTCTAACCAATTCCAAAACGTTTTCGTCGCCTGAAAGTGCTCACTCCCCAGCCCCCTCCACCCGGCCCCCCAGTTACACCAATCTGCGTCCCACCTCTGTGGATTTACCTGCTGCATCGTCCGTACAAATGGAATCACGCAACTGAACGCCAGCAACAAACAATAACAGTCAGACACCCTGTGGACCAAACTGGCACTTGGACATGCGGTTTCTGACCTCTGGCTTGGCCGCTGACAGGTGGCCCCTCGCTTCAAAGTGAGGAGTTCATCTGGCAGCTGTCTCCGTGGCCTGTCAGGACACCCACAATGCCAGGCTGGGGCGTGGCAGGGAAGGCCCACCTGGCGAAGCGGTGTTGGCGGCTGTACTCTGCTTCCAATCGTCTTCCCAAGAGGAACCGTGGCCGTGACCACTGGCGCTGGAAAGGCAGCCCCTCCCCTGTGGGTACGGGGCCCTGGGAGGTTGGAAAAGGCGCCCCCCCGTTCTCCGAGGTCCCGGCTATAGCGTGAGAGAGGAGGGTGGGCTCAGGTCTCATAGCCACAGTGGCCCATGTGTCCGAGAGTTTCCCTCTTCAAACTGAAATTCTGCTCTGGAGAGCCAAATGTGCCCTGGTTCCTTCTCTTCCCCTGGGGAAGGTGAGGTCACACTCTTCCTTTCAGCTTAAAGAAGGAAAAACTGAGACCGAGGCTGCGTTCGTTCTGTCCCAGAATCATTCGCCCTCCAGTGAGGGGCACTGAGCGCCTGCCAGGCCGGTGGACTAGAGATTCTGATTACCTGTCAGCCCTCTGGTTTCTTAGTAGAGGGTGACAAATAAATTTTTAAGAAGTCAGTGTGACCATGTGTCAGTGACAAGGGGCCATGGGGGTAAAAGTGGGAAAAGGCTGATTTTACCAGGAAGAGGTGGGAGGGAGGCATGAAAAGTTTCATTTGCTTCTTCTCAGGCTGCTGCCCAGGCTCCCCACATTCCTTCTCTGCCCAGGAGGGGGCAGGTGTGATGGGGTGGGGAGGTCAGTAGGGGCGGGGTGGGGGCAGGAAGGAGTGAGTGGGGACTGACCCCATTTGCTGAGCGAGCC
>NW_006432227.1:12372476-12384576 GCF_000325575.1 Pteropus alecto
GGGACTGACCCCATTTGCTGAGCGAGCCCAGCTCTGCACACAGGCTCTGGGCAGCTTCTGCCCTGCGGGGGACTCTTCCCCATTTCCTCACCCTGGGGGCCCCCTTTTTCTAATTTGCACCCAGGCGCTGTTATAAACTGGGCTCCTGACTTTGCATAGTTCTCTTTAGTTTGTACTTTGGGGTTCTACTTTGGCATGCTTTGTTGTTGTTTTTGGAATGTAAGTACGTATAGGAATGGCACTTATTATTGTTGTAAATGATCCTTCTCTGACCAGCTTATTAAAACTATGACTCCTTCTCTGGCTGGAGTCGGCTAGGTGTGGCGCTACTGAGCAGTGAAGGGTACAGTGACTCATTTAGGTTCTTTTCCAATGTCTAATTCAATGAATGAGGTTTTCTTTAGAGCCCGTGAGTCATTTTCCCTGCCCGGCGACTTGCATGAGGCGGGGTGGGGTGGGGTGGGGGGGTGAGATAAGCAAGGACTCAGGGAGCCAACTGGTAGGCTTTGTGAAGGATTGTCAAGAATCACAGACGGTCAAAGACCTGGGGGCACATCCAGAAGTGTGGAAAATGTCATTATTTAAGAATACAGTTCCCGAAACCAGGGAAAACATCTTCCAACAGTCATCAAATTTTTCACCTTCTCATGTTTCACTTTTGTTTAAGAAGGCCGTCTGACATCACCAGCACAGCCTGCCGTGTCAGAAATGCTGCGGGTGCTTTTGCAAACAGCTGCGGCTTTCATCTGCGTCTTGTTAATTGCATGGTCGGGGTGACTGTTTTGTCCGCTGAGGTGAGAATCATTCCCTCCCCACTCCACATTCTGGCCTCCGCTGTAAGACGGGTCTATAAAAAATGCCATTTTCACCTTAGCATCATCAAAAGGTAAACCTGAGTAAGGCGAGAAATAATGTGTGAGAAGCGCACGTGTATCCGGGTGTTATTAAATGGAGAAAACAGATGTCATCTCTTGTTTCCATTTCAAATTCGAGCCGAACGGCGAAGAAGCTGTTAGTTGTATAAAATGGAAACGGTAAAATTATCAAAAGAATGTCTGTTCTACTTGTCATAGGCTGTGTTCTCAGACATTTTTTTAATCAGTGTTTGATAACTTTCAAAAAAAAAGTTATTTAATGCCTTTCAAATAAGTCCATTGAAAGACTATTCATCTGAAATACAAAATTTCCATGATCTTTTATGTGTGTGTGTGTGGGGGGGGTGGGGGTGGTTGTCATATGAAAAACTGAAGAGCTTGTTTGTTTAATTATGATCATTTATTAGCCTGGCTCTTGGCTATTTATTCGTTTGGCACCAGAAAGAGAAGAAAACTATAAAATGAACTTGTGACATATCCTAGTTATTTTGTGTACCAAGCTACCCAAAACCTTACTGGCTTCAAACGATCGCCATTTTTATTACACCTTGTGATTTCGTGAGTGAGACATTTGGGCAGGGCTCGGCTGTGCAGTTATTCTGTTCCATGTGGCATTGGCTGAGGCTGCTTGGTGATCTTCAGCCGGCAGTTAGGCTGGTCTGGAGGGTGGAAGACAGCTTCATTCATGAGTCTGGCACCTCAGTAGGGATGGCCGGAAGGCAGGACCCAGTTGGGACTGTCGCCCGTGCCAACTTTTGAGCCTTGGCATGGCTGCTCGGGGCCAAATGTCAAGCATCCTGCAGCCTCCCCTTGGAAATCAAGAAGCGTCACCTTCCTGCTCCAGCGTCCGATGCAGTCACAGGCCAGCCAGAGTCAAGGCAAGTGGAGACAGGTGCCCCTCTCAGTGGGGGAGGACCTCATCTTTAATCCACCACATGATAGAAGAGAGATATTTTCAGCCGGCCTCTCAGGAATGCTTGGAAATTCTTATACTTTGCCCAGACTGGATCCTTCGGTGACCCCCAAGGCAGCTGTCTGAAATCTTTTCCACTTCTTTCTCCTAATCCTTCAGCCTAGCACCCCCTGACTAGGAGATATCTTTATTCCTACTTCCCTGATAAAATATGGGTCATGAGGCATAGACTCGGTGGTGTGGGAAAAAGCTTGGGTTCTTGAGCCAATGAGCTCAAGTTCAAAAGTCCGTGTTTACCATCCCTGAGACCTTGAGCAAGTTACTCAAGCTCTCTGACCCTTGGTTGCCTTCTCTGCAGAAAGGGGATGATAATATTAAAATCCCTGATGAGAGGTACATAGAAATGTGCATGAAAATGTTTATACAAACCTTAGTCAGCATAATTTCAAATGTAGTTAACTCTGAGCCCCATTTTGTCCAAACCTGATCAGAGCTGTTTTCCTGACACTGACATTTATTAGAATAGCTCACTAAAACTCGGAGAATTTTAATTATTTGCAGTATTGAAGAGATGATTAAATAAATTGATGCCCCTGAAACCCTCTGTAGCTGTCAAGTGTAATATAATGATGAGTAAAATATTAACAGTATCATCATCACAGTCGGCTCATAATTGCTTTGTGTTCTACATGGTCAGAAAGTGATTGCCTATTTCTCTGCCCACTGCTTATTTTCATGGTGTCTCTGATATTGGAGATAATATGGAATGAGGAATAGAAGAAAGAAACTTTTTCAAGAGCGAGAACAATCAGCTACATCCACAATAATTTATGTGGTCTAAGCATATGTGCACAATTCACTATTATAATGTAATAAAACCCAACCAAGTTGATCTGACACTTCTAATGATATATATAATCCTTTTAGCACATGGTAATTAGGCATAAAAAGTAAGATTTCACATAAATAACTGTAATTAGTATCACTTGAATGCCACCAAAGCGAATTTGTAATCTATTCTATATTTTTTTCTTGTATCCATAATTAGTAACAACACTGAAAACTTTTTCCCGATAACCTGTACTATTTAGTGTTTTTCACTCATTCGTTCATGACTCATTCATTTATTAATGACTCATTCATTCATTCATTCATCCAAATATTTATAGGGTGCTCAGTGTATGTCAGGCACTGTGCTGGGTCCTGTAGATACAGCTGATAACGGAGAGGCAGGCAAGACAAAGGCCGTGGTTACTTCAGTACATTGTTAACCCTGCAGTAGGATAGGTTAGATTTATAAGAGCATTAAAAGGGTGTATAATCTAGTTTTGGGGTTCCAGTGAGGAGAGGATGAGCCCTAAAAGAATTTAGCCAGGATAAGAGATTTGATGAGGGGGAAGACTGCAAAAAAAGCACAAAACTGGGCTTAGAGGTCACGTGGGCATGGCCAGGCAGGAGTTGGGAGGGACCAGATCAGGAACCGCGCCCCCGCCCCCCCCCGGCCGTGATAAGCATTGTGATCCTGTGAACCAAAATCTTTGGGAGGTAGACGTGGCCGACTCACTGCATGTGGGGTCAAGGGAGAAGGGGAGCCAAAAAGGACACCCATGTTTTGGGTTGTGAAAGAGGCATCTTTGCCAAGACAGGAGGAAGAGAAGCTTGGAAGACAAGACAGTTGTCGTGAACATGCTGAGTGAGCTTGCGTTGTTCACGCGATATCCATGAGGAACTGCTCTGCGGCCGTAGGATATGGATCCAGAGGTGCACTGTCCAAGTCGGTGGCCGCCAGTCACTTGCCGCTCATTAAATTTAATTAAAGAGAAATAAAATTTAAAATGCAGTTCTTCAGTCATACATTTCAAGTACTCAGTAGCCACGTGTCGCTAGCGGATACCATATCGGACAGTGCAGATATAAAACATTTTCATCATCTCTGTGTTCGTGCTGCCATGACAAAGGACCACAAACTGGGTGGCTTAAAGCAACAGGAATGCATTCTCTCCCAGTTCTAGGGGCTTGAAGCCTGAAATCCCAGTGCCAGCAGGGCCCTGCTCCCTCTAGAGGCTCCGAGAAAGAATCTCTTCCATGACTTTCTCTTAGCTTCTGGTGTTGCCAGCAGCCCTTCAAGTTCCTTCGCTGTATACACATCAATCCAGTGTCTGTCCCCGTAACATTCATGGGGGGCACTGAAGAGAAACTCACAAGGGGGCTGAGAAGGAGAAAGCCAGAGAAGGAGGTGTGCCGTAGGACACTGCTAACTATTATGGATACATTAGTAACTACTGTGTATGTAATGTAACACATTCATTGTGTATGTAATATAACACCCATTCATATAATACTCAATGCGAGAACACAATAATAATGATGAAAGCACTTATGTAGGGTTTATTATGTGCCAGGCATGGTCTTAAATTCTTTACCCAGATAAATAAGTTAAAACTAATGAAAGTTTTACAATCACTCTGTAAATTAAGCACTCTTATTACTCCCATTTTATAGATGATAAGACTGAAGCCGAGAGGCTAGCACTTGCCCAAGGCTGCAAAGCTGGTAAGGAGCGGTGTCAGGACTTGCATCCCCCGACCATGATTAGCCCTTTTATCCTGTAAGGGGTGGAGGACTGATCTCCGATGGTGTTCAGGACTCTTCCCTGGGGGAGACCAGAAGAAGGGGTGACCTCAAGGCAGAGCAGAGGAAAGGACTCGGAGCAGAAGGGAGAGATGCTGATGGAGGCTGCAGCTCGTAGCATCTCCTTAGCACCGGATGCGAGAGCCGCGGTGGGGAGAGAAGCGAGTAGGGTGGAGGGCAGGAGCTGAGAGAAGCAGTGGATTCTCGTGGCAGCTGCAGAGAGGGATGGAAAGGAAATCATGTGGCCATCAGGAAAATCATCTTCAAGAAGCATTCAGAACCCAGCTGTGAGTCGGAAAACATAAATGTGCAGCGGAACCACTCAGCTCTTTTAAAATTTTTTGCCATCAGCGTTTAGGCAGTTAGAAAGCAGGACATGTTGCCTTGACCCCACTCTTCAGTCTGCTTACGCTCCGGGGGTGTTAGGTGTTGCTGCCCTGTTGGGTCCTCTGATGTCCACTCTCCTTGCTCTGCCTTCGAGTCCAGTTTTCTGCTTTCACCCGAAAGACTTGAGGCAAAATTCGGGATATGAATTCCCTACTTAGGAACTCATCACGTGGGGAGCCCTGGGCAGATGCGATGCCCGTGGAGAACCAAGAGCCTGGAAAGATGGCATCAGGAGAACAGAGGGTGGGAGTAAGGGGAGAAAGGATGCTCATGCAGCAGCCCAATTGTTCCCTCTTTCCCAAGTACTGCAGTGCAGCCAAAGCAGTTACCGTCCAGGGCCAGCCTCTGTGCTAGCATGTTTCCAGAAATGTCTGGAAGGAGGCCCCCGAACATGGATTCCGAGGCAGGTTGAACAAAATTGCTCTTCCTGCCCAGAGGAGACGAATGTTCCAGGCTTCAGCCTGGGGCAGAATGCAGGACCTCAAAGGACAGCTGGGGGTGCTGTGGCCGCTGACGGTCCAGCATGTGCCACGAGAGAACCACGAGCCATTATAGGGGCAGTAAGAAATCGTCGGGGAGGGGGGTGTTCATATTGTTTTAGATATGCTGCCGATGAAGTCCTGGAGGATACGTAAAGTCTGAGCAGACGATGAGAAATTTCTGCAAATAATAGAGTCTCTGCGACCAGAAAGTGACATCTGAGAACTGGCCAGACCGAGACGAGAGCATTATGGGATGCGCGCAAACACCCGCCAGAACCAGCGTGAATCAGGGCAGGGAAAAATCTGGCTGGACCAACCCAGAAAATATTTTCTTGCTCTCACATTGTCCCAAGTGGGGAAGTCAAATTACTAACTCTAAGTTCATTTCCTCCTACTCTATATCATTATCATTTGGGGTGTATAATTACACTTAAGTCAATTATATCGAAACTACATTTAGTTTTCATTGCGTGGCGTAAATTCAGTTATTCTTACCAAATCCGTAAGTATTGTTATGGATAATTTTCTGAACTGGGTGGCTCCATCCTATCTGTCAAATTCAAGATTTTAATTCCCGGAGTGGGCAAAACAAGGGAATTTGTTGCCTTTAGAAAATGCTGCTCGAATGAGGCAGAACGGGAGTGTTATTTATTACGTTAGTATTTACATTCAAGAATGTATCTAATTTGAGCTTAAGTCACATGAAGCATTTTTTCTTTTTTTTTTTACAGCTTTATTGATATTTATATTTTACATACCATGAAATTCACCCATTAAAATATTCAGTGATTTTTTAAAGTATATTCACGGAGTTGTGCAGCCATCACCATGATCTAATTTTACAATATTTTCAACACTCCAGAGAGAAACCTTTTCCCTTAGAAGTCATTCTCCATTCCCCTCTCTTCCTCCTGGCCCTAGGCAACTACTGATCTACTTTCTGTCTCCATGGATTTGCCTGTTCTGGACACTTCACATGAATATAATCATACAATCTTTTGTCTTTTGTGATTGGCTTTTTGCACTTAGCATTATGTTTTCAAGGTTCATCCATATTTTAATATATATCAATACCTCATTCCTTGTTCAATGCCAACTAATATTCCATTATGCGCATATACCACACTTTGGTTTTCCACTCGTCATTTGGATAGGTGATGTGGTATTTCCAAACAATGGAATATTATCCAGCAATTTAGTTTATTTCCACATTTGGCTATTATGAATAATGCTTCTATGAACATTGGTGTCCATATTTTTGTCTGAACATATATTTTTATTCTCTTGGGTCCATACTTAAGGGTAGAATAGCTGGGTCACAAGCTTTGTCTAGAACCTACCAATTACCGAAAGTAACTGTAATATTTTATATTCCTAACAGCAATGAATGAAGAAGGTTCTAATTTCTCCATATCTTTACCAACACTGGTTATTGTCTCTCTCTCTCTCTTTTTTTAAATTTGAACAGCCCTCGTGTCAATTGTTATCACCCTGTGGTTTTGATTTACATTTCTCCATTGACCGATGATGTCGAGCATCTTTTCACGTGTTTCTGCTGCCGCTTTGTCTCCTCACCTCTTACCCACGTTTCTGGAGAGACTTCAACGTACGAAGCGTCGGGACAAAATCTCATGTTCTCCATGATTTTACCATCTTGTCAAGGAGACAAGAAAATGGCCAGATGAGAGTCCCAGGCAGTAAGGGGGTGAGAAGTTCGGAAACGGTGGTGACACACGTGAACCAAATGGCTGCAAAAGGGTGCTAGGCCTAAAGCAATGGGGTGGATCCGAAGAGACGGAGAACGAAGTGATCCCTCTCCTTTCATTTCAAATGCGGTAATTTCTGTTTACCTTTAGATGACACTGGGAACAAAAATCTCCATGCCTGGGTCTTTGAAAAAGAACTTAGCCTGGGAGGTGACTGCAGTAAATGAACTTAAAATGGGTGGAATCTCATCCCATGCTTATAAAATAGAAAGATTAACGCTTTTGTTTATGTGTTTATTCACTCATTCCATAATTATTTAATGCTATGTGATTTCAGGTCACTTTAGGAAGAAATTGATTAAGAAAACATCAGACCCATAGATTCAGTTATATACGCTGTGCATGATGTTCAAATACCTTTACTTATAGTTGCATAGATAAATTCATAACTAAATGATCACCTGCAAATGTTCTTCTCATTACTTTCCTTGATCCCTATACCTTGCACGTATGTACTTCTATCCATTTGAGTTTTACTGTATTATATTTACTGGTTGGATGCTGGGTTTTTGAGAGTAGGGGGCATCTTTGTCTTACTTGCCTCATATCTCATTGCCTACATATTTTAATTCCTGATGTGTAACAGGTGTCCAAAAATATTCTGGAGTCAGGGACTCATGAACATTATTCTGTTCAGAAGTTAAGATAAAGTTATTATCTCCTTTTGGAAGTCCTCTCCTAGGAACCAGGAAACAGAAGAATTTCGACAGTAAAAATTTCTTTCTTACTTTCATAGGCTCACGAACAAACTCACAAACCATTGTGTAGATCCAAAGTTCTCTTGTGTAGACACAGGAGGGCCCAGGTCCTGAGGTGCCCGAAGGAGCAAGAGACGGTCTTTGCCTTATCAGGACAGGGGCTGCACAAAACAAGATGAGGCACTCAGTGGAGTGGGGAGAAAGCCCAGGGTCTAGACCAAGTTCAGGGTTCAGTACTGCAAGACTGTTGCTCCCTCTCAAAACCCTCCCCTCTTCAGATGCCAATCGAAAGTCCAGGTTGTCACTTGTGCTTCCAGCCCATCAACTATAGACTGGGGATTCCATCGACTCTCTCCTTGGGATTGACTACTTTGCTAAAGCTGCTCACAGCACTCAGAGGAACATTTGACTTACTAGGTCACCAGTTCATTACGAAAGTACATAACTCAGAAATATCCAGATGTAATTTGGAATATCCAATTACAGAAACATCCAGGGACAAGGTATGGGGAAAGGGCACAGAGCCTCCGTGCCTTCTTCAGGAGCACCACTATCCCCATGTCTCCACGTGTTCACCAACTCAGAAGCTCCCCCAAACTCCATCCTTTTTGGTTTTAGGAGGCTTCATTACATAGGCATGATTGATTAAATCTTTGGTCATTAGTGATTGAACTCAATCCCCAGTCCCTCTCCCCTCCTTGGAGGTCAGGGGGATGGGGCCGAAAGTCCCAAACTTCTAATTACATGGTTGGCTCCACTGGCAACCAACCAGCCTTCATCCTTAGATGGTTTCCAAAAGTCACCTTGTTAACATAACAAAGGACAACTTTATGGCTTTTATCAGAGGAAATTCAAAGACTTTTAGGAATGAAATTGAAATATAGATTTCTTATCGTAAACCACAGTATCATAAGGGATCTTGGAAAGATCCTCTGGAATGAGTGGGGAGATGCCACGGAACTTTTCATGCCCTAATCAATCAAGCTGTGTCGAAAGGAGGAAAGAAGGTGGAGAGGATGAGTCTTTCACAGAAGAGATGGGTGGATGATTGAACTGTGATGTTATCACCATTAACTCCTTGACGAATAACCAAAACAACAATGTAGTGGATGCTAATCTAAGTGGTATTTGATGTTTGTAATTGGGCTCAGCCTTCACATGTGGTCTTCTATCCATCACAATTCTTGCACTTGATCAATCATCTGTGCTTCTCAGAATTTTAAATCACATGGTGTTGAAATATTCACTCAAAGTAGCTTGAACATTAACCCTCTTTATTACATTCCTTTCTGTGGCACAGCCTTTCAAGGAAACTGAAATAACGCGGTAGAAAGTCGAGAATCCAGTATATTCATTCTAGTCCCTTCTGCCCATGGAATATAGAAAGTAGGTCTTGCCACATTTTAAAGGACGTGTGCCTTTTAGTATTAATGAAATTGTTACTGGTGGACACAGAGACCTCTTTCTTAGAATTCAAAACTCTTCAAAAATCACTTAACGAAAGCTAGTTTTAAAAAGAGTGATATAGTCACTGCATTTCTATAACAAAACTAAGAATGGAGGGTTCGTTGTTTAAGTTGAACCAGGTCTATAAGTTTCCCAGGATTTTGATTCTCACTGTTTATAATCCATATAAAATATACCCAACCACCTTTGAAATAGTTTAGTGGAAAACGCATGAGCATTTTGGAAAAGCGAAGACTGTGAAGAGCATTGTACGCTTACTCTCTGCCATAAATTTCCTCCAATCTCGGCTTCATTCCACAAATGGCTGTTTCGAGAAATTTTAAAGGGAGCTATATGGACTTATGGCACCAAAGAATAAAAAGGAAATAAATAAGAATAAATTAAAAGCCAAAAGAAAAAAATGTGCAGACACTCTTCTTCCAATCCCACCAAGGACAGATGTGATTGGGGTTGAGCATGTTAGTGTTTGCCTGGCCTGTTTCTCCTTTCAGCTGCTTCAACTGAAAATGTCACCTGCATTGTTAAGATCTTGGTTGCAGGAACTGAACTTTCTCACATCTGCTCTAAGGGTAAGGTAGGAGGTAAGAAGAAAGAAGAATTTTATTGCCTTTTTTTAGTGGCTTTGTTGCTTCCAGAATTTCTATCAGAACATTTAGTCATTTAAATTGCTTTTGAGATACCTCTTTAGACAGTGGCCAAGGGCTCTCTGGGTGCTCACACAAACTAGCTGTGACAGCCGTGGGCGCTCTGGGACCCTTTCTCCCTGAGCCTCCTTCAACTCCACACCCTTCCCTGCTATACTCCATTTTCTCAACTTTCTAGAAAAATGCTAGGTCTGAACCTAGAATTCCTTAGGACTAATGAGGGACTTCGTGGACGCTAGTTTTTCTATACTTAATGTTCTGCTCCTCCTTGATTTGGGTACCCCTATCCCAGCCTGGTCAGCTGGGCACCCCATCCTCACCCCTGTCAGATTACTGGGATGAGGAAGGGCAAGTTAGATAAGGAAAGGCTGAGAGGGATTTCCAAATATTTACAGACACGCGCACACACACACACACACACACACACACACACACACACACCACAAACACATCTGTATCTCTCACTAATTCAAACAAATGATTGAAATTCAGTTTAAAAAAAGGAGGTACAATGTTTATTTCTTTTAAATATCCACAGCAATTAGGCCCAGGATGGCAAAACATTGCCTAGCAGAAGTCCTGAGGGAATCATATTTGACGAGTACATTAAAATTCTTTCCAATTAACCTATCAATGATTTATGAATACATAGTTCTCTGGAGTGCTTGCAAATATTTGGAAACTGTAATTACTTACAGAAGGATTCACCAGGCTAAACTTTCCCCCTTAGATAAATTTTGGTACACTATTCATTTCCTGAGCAAATCTTTTCTTTACAAACAATGAAAAGGCACACCGTAGCCCAGCCCTTGTTTGCGTTATTACAGACGTCCAGTTTCATGGTGTCCGAATTACGAGACTTTGTACCTGTGGTGTCTTGAGGAGGGTCTAGTCCCATGCTTACTTAAGCTCATTGGATTTGAAGAGTCCCCTTAGAAGGAACAGGGCTCCCCCAAAATCTCACCATTCTGACCGTAGTAAGCAAAACCCAAGAAATTAAACAGTAGTTGTCCCAATAGTAGTAATGACAAGCGGCCTAAGATGACATTCATTTAAGTTTTAAAAATTACACTAAAGTAAAATATTAATTTTACATAAGTCTTTATATACTGCTTGAGTCTCTCTTAAAGCCTAACTTTGTAATTAAATTATTGTTAAGAAACAGGTTTTTTTTTTTAAATCCAGGCTGACCTTGATTGTCTTAATCTGAGAGTGCTGGCACATAGAAGATGATGATAGCTTGACTGTCACTCAGTCACACAATGGAAGAAATAAGAAATTGATTTGGGAGATATGGGAAATTTCAGAATGTTTTGGCCATTAAGGAGAACAGACATATTCCTCGAACTAAAAATACTTTCATTTGTTCAAGGAATTGAGAGGATTTTATAGATGCTCTTTTGCTTGACAGTAAAAAAAAAAAAAAAAAAGGCAGGAATTGTGTCTTATTCATGTTTTTTTTCCCCCCAATACAGCACCCAGCGCGTGGCCAGTGCTTACAGCATGTTTGATTGATGGGCGAATGAATGAAGACGTGACTGGGCTATTATTATCCAGTGAGACAGAGGTTGAAAGGGTGAGAGGAAAGTTTTTACGTCCTTGCAGTGGCCCCTCGTGGACTGCAGTAGACACTACGGGTGTCTGCCTAGTCCACGTCCTTCCTCCCTCCAGTGCCAATAGGTGCCTTGGTCTGGGTGACCCACGGGCCAGAGCTGACTGGACTGGGGTGACAGCTAGTCCCAAGATTCTCTCTCCAGGAATTGGGGTTAAGACAGGTCAGTCTGATGGGTGCTTCAACTAAAGTGGGGCATTGTGGGGCAACAGCCTCCTGCTGTATGCACGGAGAACCCAAGCTCTGTAGAGATGGCGATTCAGAGGGAAGGAGAGATCAGCAGGTCACCCTGGGAAACACGGGGTAGATGTAGGGATGCTTCTGTCCTACCTCCCAGCTACACATGTGTCCTGCCTTCGGGTTCTTGAGATACTTGTGATCCTCCCTCTCCCTCATCCTCTTTGTGTAAGCTCATTTGAGTGGGTTTCTGTCACTTTTTATCAAAGCACCTTGACAAAGATGAGGTGTTTTGAAATTCCCTTTCCCTTTCTGGCTGGAGTTTTCAGAAAGGAGAATACAGGGTATGAAGCATGTCGGAGGCACATGGCAGTCTCCTCTTTATTGGCAGGAGAAATTTTTTAAACGCCCAGGAATTATCTGGCATTTTTCTTTCTGGTATTTCTCC
>NW_006432227.1:12384636-12386020 GCF_000325575.1 Pteropus alecto
ACATAGTGT
Source organism: Pteropus alecto (assembly GCF_000325575.1). Classification (NCBI taxonomy): domain Eukaryota; kingdom Metazoa; phylum Chordata; class Mammalia; order Chiroptera; family Pteropodidae; genus Pteropus; species Pteropus alecto. Next base: position 12,384,646 of record NW_006432227.1, read on the forward strand.
TTTCCAAATTGAAAATGGCAACTGAGAAAGAACACTGTCCCGAACAAGGTCCATAGCGTTTTTTGCAGACATAATTTATAACTCCTCCTGGGATATAATTAGCATTCCTGAGTAATTTGCTGACAGACTTTCAAGAGGTTAAGACATTCAACTGGAAAGTTACGTGCCCGCCTAGCTACGTAAATAACCAACTGCCTTTTGAGGAGTCTGAGGTCACCAGATATATTTTATATTGTATCGTATCCAAGTATAATTTAAAAAAATCTAAAAGCATGATTCTTATATACATATAAAACAGAGTGTGTTAAAGATTTATTTAATTTGTTAATGAGAGATCCAGTTATATTTAAAATTATGGAAAATATTGAATATCACCAATGGAAAAATGTTGAATTAAGATTGCAAGTTCGATAAAACTGGTTAATATCCTACATGACAATGAAATGGTAACTTCTCTCGGACAGAAATCATTTCGTTTTTACTGGACAGAAATCTACTTGTTAACCTGTGACTTCAGAGTCTGCACCCTAATTGATGGTAGTAATTCAAACAAAGGTACATAAAAGAATTACGTAATCCTTGAGTGGGCCAGTTATTTAATGATTTTCCTTGCAAAGACTGAAAAGTCACACAAGCTTTTTTCTTCCTTAGTTCCAGGTTTTAGAAAATGTTTCTTAATAGTCCTTCCCCCCCTACTCCCCCACAATAAATATCTCTAACAGAAGGGCTATCTTGAAATTGGCTGGCTCCTCTCTTGTGGAAAATTTGAAATAAAACTTTGACACATGCTCTTTTCAGTTTGGCTGAGAACTTGCTTTAACAATTCAATATTAAAATCTATTAGGAAGGTCATCCAAGTGCCATAAAGCAGCTGTTTCTCTGATAGAGGACTGCATTTGCTTGTGAATCTGAGGCCGTACCTGAAGGCCTAAACTAAAATACACAGTGTAAAGGCAATTCATTTCCCTCTCTCTCTCTCTTTATTTATTTATTTAAAGTTTATTGGGGTAACATTGGTTAATACAATTATATTATAATTTGACATCTATATATTCTATTATGTAATTACCACTCAGAGTCCAGTTTCCTTCAGCTGCCATATATTTGATCCCCTTTACTCACTTCATCCTCCCCCGACCCCTCTATATTTGACCCCCTTTACCCTGCCTACCTCTTCCTTCCTCCCCCACCCCCTACCCTCTGGTAACCACTAGTCCATTGTCTATGTCCCTGAGTCTCTGTTTGTCCTGTTCATTTGTTGCTTTTAGGTTTATATCTCACATATAAGTGATAACATGTGATTTTCAACTATTTCAATCTGGCTTATTTCGCTCAGCATGATTATCTTGAGGTCCATCCATGTTGTTGCACATTG
>NW_006432227.1:12386295-12393231 GCF_000325575.1 Pteropus alecto
CAAATATTTACTGGCCATTTGTATGTCCTCTAGGGAGAAGTGTCTGTTCAGATCCTCTGCCCATTTTTTAATTGGATCATTTGTTTTTTTTTGTTATTGTAATTGAGTTGTATGAGTTCTTTGTATGTTTTGGATACTAGGCCCTTATCGGAAGTGTCGCTGGCAAATGTATTTTCCCATTTGGATGATTGTCTCTTTACCTCGTTGACAGTTTCCTTTGCTGAGTAGAAGCTTTTTATTTTTATGTAGTCCCATTCATTTATTTTTGCTTTTACTTCCCTTGCCTTTGAGGTCAAATTCATAAAATCGTCTTTAAGTCCAAGGTCCTTGAGTTTAGTTTCTATGGTTTCTTCTATGTGTTTTATTGATTCTGGTCTTATATTTAGGTCCTTAATCCATTTTGAGTTAATTTTGGTGTGTGGTGATAGACAATAGTCTAGTTTCATTCTTTCGCAGGTGGCTTTCCAATTTTCCCAGCACCATTTATTGAAGAGGCTTTCTTTTCTCCACTGTATGTTTTTGGCTTTTTTGTCAAAAATTATTTGTCCATATAAACATGGGTTTAGTAAAGGCATTTTAAATAACAAGGAAACTTTCATGCATTTATACCATTTTTATTTTTTATTAATTTTTTTCAAACATTGAAGTAATGAATTGGCCATATGTATTAAGCTATAGGTAGAAAATATTGTTTGAAAAAGATGTAAATCCTTTTTATGAAGCTTTATTATTTTATGAGAGCATTGCACCTAGGCAAAAGATAAATGTAGTTTTATAATTTTATATTTTATGTTAGCGTTTAACACTTATTGTAATTGCACACTTCACATTACTTGTTACATTTCACTAATATTAGATATTGAGGTCTCTACACCGTTTTCTTATGTAATACTTCTCTATTTCTAGATAGAAATATTTCGGTAAACCATGATTCTACAAATATAACGTATAATGGAAAGATCTTCTCTGTTTCTTTATAAGTGCATCCATTTTCAGTTTAATTCTTTTGTGGCAATTTTATATTTTCTCAGGAAGATTCCAAAAACATTTATCCTGTGTGTTTAGCTTTCTGTGTTAGAAGGCTTTATTTTTGGTGGAAGGTCTAAGTTTTAATTAGGAAAGTATCTGTATTACTAAAATTTTGCAGATCATGGCACTTCAAGATATTTCTGTCTTGTGTTTGTCTTGCATCAGATTGCAGCTGAGCAAACCAGTAACTGCTGGAAGCCTTAAAGAGAAAGCTGAGCCTTCCTGAGGAAGAAGAAATTCTGCCTGTGGGCTGTGGCTTCAGCCCCTGCTCCGGATTCCCCAGCCTGATCTCCCTGTCAGCCCGCCCCAAGGATCTGGGACCTGCCATCCCCCACAATCACGAAGCGAATTCCTTAAAATAGATCTCAAGTATATACACATGTATGTCATTTGCATGTAGATGCGGGTGTGCATGCGCGTGAGTATGTGTGTGTATGTATGTATCCTACTGGTTCTGTTTCTCTGGTAGAACTCTGACTGCGAAACCTTTGAAACCAGTAAAGAAGGATAGGAACTAGCACAAGGCTCCCTCCTTCTTATGAAGAGCCTTCCTTCAAAGAGCTTAACTTTTTTAAATTGGCCCCCAAGTCTGAGAACGTCATGCTACTCTAAATCTCTCCTGACTTATGTGTGCAATTCCTTTATTCCTTTGTATTTCCAAACTTCATAATAAAGTGCATTGCACACATGACAGCCATGTGCTGGTGTGGTTGAGAGGATTTAAAGGATGCGGGCTGTATCGAACGTGTGGCTGACTCAGGCGGGGTTCTTAATCGCAAGCAACGGACATGGACAACGGCTGACTGAAGTGACAATAAACGAAAGAAAGGAAGAGAGAAAGAGAACAAGGAAAAGAAAGAAAAACAGAAAATAAAAGAACACGTTGAAAGGATATCGGGCTGCTCAGAATAGCCGAGAATGTCAGACAGCGAGGCTTGGAAAATGGCCAGGAGGATCTGCCAGCAGCAGCCAGGAACGGGTCAGATACCCTGCCACAAAACCAGCCTGTCTGAGGATGCCGGGGACTGCTGGGCGCACAGCTCAGGGGGCCACGGGGGCCACTGCGGCCACCACTGCCTTGGAGATGCGATGCAGTGTTGCTGCTGCTGCCCTCTGCCGGAATGTATTATCTACTGTCCTGTGTTTTTGGGTCACCAGCTCCCGGTTCAAGTCCAACGTGGGAGCCCTGGATTGGCGACATCTGGGTCACACGCTAATGGCCTAGTGATAAGGGGGTCTAAGAGAGTACTCGGTACTTCTGGTTTCTACAGGGGAAGGAGGGCTCTGCTCGGTGGGAAATTCTCCAAATATAGGAAGGGGATTTGGATGGGGGTCAATCCAGGAGGACAGACGTTCATCGCAGTGCCTCCTGATGTCCCCCCTCTGTGGAAGCCAACGGGATGATAGTGGCACAGACCCCATGGAGCCGGAGCACCTGGTGGATACCAGAGGGAAGCAGAGCCGAGCGAGACCAGGAGGAGCAGGCAGAGCAGCCACCTGGCTGGAGGGCACCTGGGGATGATGAACTAAGGCCTCTGGGGTCGCAGAGGACCAGAGGGGAAAAGGGCATCTGCACAGAGTGGCCTGGTTAACACCTGCAGGTCCTTAATGAGCATCTCTGAATGGTGCCTGTGGAGAAGAGCCAGGCCTGCAGCCCTCCTCATCACCATCGGACGAAAGTATCCCATAGCTGGCAGGCTGCCAGGCATCTGCTCAGCTTCCGGCGGGACTGACACCCACCTGTGCCTGGAGGCTTTGCTCAGCTCAGCTCATCTTACCTACATGGGGTAGACATCCTGTTCAGTTCTGAAAGGCACTGGAAACCTTCTTATCCCCTTCCTCCAAACAGAGAGTGGGATCCTGGACACCCAGGGAGATGGTGGCAGTCCTGGCGTAGAAGAGATGCCACCAGCCAGCAGCTGCACTTGGATGGATCCGAACAAAACCAGCTGGAGATTTTATCCATGGATTGTTTGTCCCCTCCCACCTCTCCTCCCTTCAGGTTAGGACAGTGGCGAGAGTTACCCCTAGTTTGTGACTGTCCAATTTATAACTCACATGTGCAAAATAAAATTAAGCCACAAACCTAAAAAAATCTAGGAATGGTTGGCAGTTGCCATATCACTTAGGAATGCTTTCAGTTGCATGTAATGAAAAATGTAATACAATGTTTTAAACAAATAGGGATTTAATTTCCCATATAACAAGTTGGTCTGTTGAGTGGCAGTTGTTCGTTCAAAGACTCAAAGATATTAAAGCAATCGTTTTTATAAATCAAAGGACTTTTCTCTCATGCTCACTAAAATGGACTGAATATTTGTGTACTCCGCCTAATCCCAGTGTGATGGTGTTAGGGGGTGGAGAGTTTGGGAGGTGATTAGGTCATGAGGGCGGAGCCCTCATAAATGGGATTAGTGCCCTTATCTGAAGAGGCCAGGAAGTTAGCTGGCTCTCTTTCCCCAATGCCGGCATGCAAAGGGAGGTTGGCAGTCTGTAACCTCAAAGAGGGCTCTCGCCAGCACCAGACTACGCTGGCCCCTGATCTCAGACTTCCAGTCTCCAGAACTGGGAGACGATTTCTGTTGTTTGTGAGCCATGCGGTCTATGGTAACACAGTCTGTATGGAGTGTGACAGTCGCGATATGGCTGTTTCATAGTATCCTTCTGGAGCTGCAACAACTCTGGGCACCACGGTCTCATTCCGGCTGGAAGGAAGTGTGAAAGGGAGCGCTGAATCTGTCTTTTGTGAGAAAAGTAAGAGCATTCTCAGGAGCCCTAGTAGACTGCCATTTATGGTTCATCAGCCATAATCATGTCACCTATAACTTCAAGGGAGCCTGAGAAGTATTTACCATTTCCTGCATATATAGGAGAAGTAAGCATAGAAGAATGGGATTGAAGTGTGGGTGGGTTAGCCAACAGCAGTGACTTCTTCCATTACCAACTTTATAATTTAAATTAATATTGATTTGTAAACTGATCATTCCTTTACTCTCTATTGATGCTCGCTAGCCCACAATTTGTTGACGGGCAACAAAATTTCCCTCAAAATTATGGCAGTAAAACAGTTAATAAAATTCTATCCAGTTATTTTTTTTTTATAAAATTAAAAGTTACTATTATATGATTTTAGTGACAAATACAATCAATTTCGTGGAATGCTACATTGCCGACAGACCATAAAATATTGTGATTTTGAAAATAAGACCTGGAGAAGGAAATGTATGATTTTTAAGTCTCGAAATATATTATAAAACAGCATAAAAAAAGGACCTGGTTTCTAAGTCACAGTCAATAAATAGCTATGTGGCATCTGGAGAGTTGGTCTGTTTTCTATAAAATGATAATCTTTTCTATAAAACGAAATCATAATCTATATTGGTTAATGTCAGAGCTGCCAATTAGTATTGATGTCTTTGATTCCATGGGAGTGGGCAATAAATAAAATGCCATGTGCTCATTCATATAATCTTAAATTTAAGAGCTATTATTTTGAGTACCTACCGGATGCTGGGCAACAAAGCCACCAAGGATGAATCTCTTGTCAAAAGACCAATTTAAGTGAGGGTTTTAGTTTGAGGTTTCCTTTAAAACTTTTTAAGAAAAGAAAGAATTATTTTCCTGAAGCAGGTTAGCCCAATCCCTTCAATAATGGGATCATTTCCCGCCATGGTCAGGCAGGCAGGATATAAGGGACTTGCAGGCTCCTCCAACTCAAGCATCTTCTGTGCCAACCTGTCATCCCATTCACAGTTCTTATCACCGAGCTGATTCCATCTCCAGAAAGTCAAGTTTAAGAATACAGCTGGGGTGGAGCTGGAGAGCGGACTGAACCAGCTCTCTACCCAACAACCACTAACTGTGGGAATTAATCTAGAATATTAGTCAGGAAGCCAGAAGGGGGTCCTCTGAGAGTGCGGCCTATGGTTGTGGACCAGCTGGCTAGGGAATGTCTGGGACTCAGGCCTGACCGGGTGAAGTCTGCTCTAGCTTCAGGATCCTGAAAAACAGACAACCCCTTTGGGAACGAAGAAGAATTTTTTAGCAGGACGAGAAGACCAAAGACAAAAATATCCAGTTCACAACTTTGCCGATGATGGCAGAGACCAGGGATCCATGGGACCGTCTTGACTGTTATTAGCCCTGGCTTTCTTCCTGACATCAGCCAGATCTGTGTTGATGTGTCATCATCCCCAGAGGCACCCCTTTCTCCTCCCACCCCCTTATTATCTTCAGTACCTCCCGTCATCTCTATATAGTTTAGGGGCACCAAGTGGGGCCGAATTGCCACAGCTCATTCTAGTCTTCTGGTTATGTGGCCCAGGGCAAGCCACTTTATCCCTGTCTGTCTCCCCTCTGTAGTATGGGGGCCATGTGGTCATGGCCAAGTGTACAGCGTGTTTTAAGATAAAACAAGTTAATGCGCAATAATCATCTAGAAAAGTGTTAGCTGTAATTTCCCTTCCTCAGACCTTTTCTCCCTGGGCTGTCAGCCCTGGCCAAGCTGAGTTTTCACCTCTGTTAAAATAAGAACTCTTTTCTTGAGGACTTGGTTCCAAGCTCTTTTAATTATAAGGATATAATTATAAGGATATACAATTAACTGACAACATGCTAATGAGAGAGACAGGATGGTGACACTGTGCAGTCCCTGAGCGGGCAGGGGCAGATGGAACCCATCAAGCTGGAGTGCCAGGTCAGCATTCTCTGCAGGCTAGCGTCAGAGCAGCACGTGGCGAAGGTGCCCTTTGCAGGCAAAGTTTCCCAGATGCCTACAAAGTCAGACAGTTATAATGTCATTTCTCGCCACTCGGTTTGGCTGGGAACCTAAAACTGCTCTAAAAATATTTATTAATAATAAAAAATAGAACATTAGGAAAAAGAAATTTCTAATTTTACTAGTTTCTGAAGAGCGATCAGAGTTTATACTGATTACAGATTTTTTTTTTTTCCTTGTAAGAATTCGAACACTTGTTCAAGAGTTTATCGTGTTTGGTAGCCCTTATGAGCAGATGTACTTCCTCTGCTCCCAGTAAGGTCTGGAGCTGGTCTTCCTAGAATTTTTAATCCAGTCGACCTGCACTGTTTAATGTGGTAGCCGCTGGTGCCACATTGGCTACTGAGCATTTAAAATGTGCCTAGTCCACATGGGCTATTAGTGTTAAAGACACATAAGATTTCTAGGAGTAAATATATAAAAGAACGTAAAATATCTCACGAATAATTTTTATAGGGATAATATGTTGAAATAATATTTTGAATGTATTGGCTTAAGTGAAACATAATAAAATTAATTTTACCTATTTCTTTTTAGCATGGGGCTCCTAGAAAATATATACTTACACATGTGGCACAGGTGCTTTTAATAGACAGTCCCCGTCCCCACGAGAGAGGAGTGTTTGCGGATATGAAACGTGTCTATTCTCCTCTGGAAAGTCTTGTAAGGCAAAGATCCTGGGAACTTCGCACATGCCGATGCAGCTATTGCTCTGACAGGTAGACAGTATTTAAGAAATTATCCTTGTCACCTCCAGGTTAAAACTCGAGGTTAAACATTTCCATTGAGTCCTAGGCTGACAAGGAAGCATTGAGAGTAGCCCAAGTCTGAGTCCAGACGGTGGGAAGATGTGCGAATTACAGCTGAAACATTCGAAATCCCATTTTGAATTTTTTTCTCCTCAAGCCAAACGCGTCTAAAATCCCGCGTTGAAACGAATTCCAAATAAGTGGACTTGGCTGATGCTAGAAATACCATTCTGCTGAGATCTCACCGAAACCCGGAGAACAGGCGAGAAATGGCATCTGGCCTCGGGAGCCCGTCCCCAGGGGGCTGCGGTGCAGGTGGCCGCGGGCGCGGGAGCGCGGGGAGCGGGAGGAGGGCGCCGGGTGCGGGCGGAGCATTGCTCG
>NW_006432227.1:12393453-12396660 GCF_000325575.1 Pteropus alecto
CGCGGAGCTGCGGGGCGCCCCGGGCTCCTCGGGGTTCGCGCGGCGGGCGGTCGTGTGGGGCGAACTTCTGCTCTGGGGTGCAGCTTCAGAGCCTGGAGCCTGAAAGCGCTTTCAGGAGCTCATAGGGCGAAAGTTGCTGGTTTTTGAGTTTTGCAGGATTTTTCCCAGGGGATGATGGTCAGCCATGTCCCAGGGCACCCACAAAATACAAAAGTGAGGGTCAGGAGCTACCTCTCCCCTTTCTCTTCAAGTTGGTTTTCCCTCTTTTTCCGGCTGCGGAAGAGCCTCTGATGCTCAGCGACGTGGACCCAAGCAACCCATTGTCTCGTAACGGGCATCAGAGATATCTAGGTGGGGTGCAGGCTGCTTTTGTGTCCAGTTTGTTGGCTGTCTCTAGCTCTCATTAGCCCTTGGGTTTGGATAAAAGCAAACGTTTAGTTCCCTTGGAGAGAGGGACGTGGATGGTGTGTCCCATGGGTAGTGTCCTTCAGTCTTGTACGTTGCCTCGGTGCCCAGCAGGTGAGAAACAGCTGGAAGCTGCTCTGAGCATTGAAATCAGCTTTCACTTCATTTGGTGTTGCGCGCGCTCTCTCTCTCTCTTTAAAAATGAATATTGTGGCACTAAAAAATAAAATCCAGGTGTTTGTTTTAGCATTTACCTTCAGGGACATTGTCTATTATATTTTTTTCACTTAGCGGCACTATAGCTCTATAACTAACTATAGGAATTCATAATGCGAATCAATAAAATACGCACCGTCATGATTTAATAAATGCAAATTTATATTTATATAAAAACATCGTATGCAATTTATGTACTACTGCAACATCTTCCTCCTCTCTGTGGATATTTATCTTGCTGTTTTATTCTAGTGAACATCTTGTTATGGTAGACACATACTAACGTTCTTATTTTCATATAATTTATGTGTCATAAGTACTTGGAATTTCCAACATATCTGTTTTGTGTTTCCTTAAGACAATTCTTATTAGTTCTTTTTAGTGACTTCTCCCCATTTGAAAATGGTGACCTTGAAATGACAGGTGGCTTTGCTACTTCTAATACCAGTAAACCGATGCCTGTTGTATGTAATATAAAACTTTGTCAGGTTTTACCCTATAAGGATATAAAACGTGGCTGTTAGCTTTCTGCCATGTTCTTATGTTTTGTCGATTATGCGCGCTCTAAGATTTCAGCGCCTTTTTCTTCTCCTCTACTTTTCCCTCGGTCTGTTCAAGTTGAAGTTAAAGAATTAACTGATCAAATGTCTCTTGTTTAACCTCAGTGGCGTTCTAGGACATTTAATTGATAGAGCTCTTCTTACCTACTGAATTTGCAAAAGTCAAAAAAAGTTATTGAAGAATGTTTAATAATATGGGAAAATGTTCATAATTAATACATGAAAAAGCAGGCCACGAAAACAATATTGTTCCAATTCTATGAACATAGAAAATAGAAGAAAAGGACATACACCAAATTTGAATACTTACTGTCTCTGGCTGGTGGCATTAAAGAAGATTTTATTTTTCTTTGTTTTTTCTTTTTCTGTAATGAATATATGTATGACAAATAGATAAACATTTATATATTTAAATATAAACGATCTAAATAAAACCATAAATATAATGATCATAAATTACATATAAATATTAAAAATAGAAAAGGACATACACCAAAGTTGAATACTTACTATCTCTGGCTGGTGGCAGTAAAGAAGATTTTATTTTTCTTTGTTTTTTCTTTTTCTGTAATGAATATATGTATGACAAATAGATAAACATTTATATATTTAAATATAAACGATCTAAATAAAACCATAAATATAATGATCATAAATTACATATAAATATTAAAAATTTGTAGTTAGAAAAAATTATAAAGTTTCACGCTCCCCGAATATTTACACTACTTTCTTCTAAGACAAAGTGAGCATCCTTTGGTAAATACTTCCTGTTTTCCGTGCACCAGGTCATATCCTTGTAAACAAACTGTTTTGCTACTCATGCTCTGTCCCTCTGGCCAAGTGAGCAGCCACTATTTTACATGAATTGGAAGCGGCAGGTGGTAAGCGCGCAGTCCAGATCAGTGTGAGGAGCACCAAGAATGAAACAAAGGTGTAGCTTGGTTCTCTTTCCCACACAGCATCCTTTTCCTGACCGTCATCAATGGCGATGCATTGCCCCTAACCCGAGGCTCACGGGAAAAGGATTTTAGTTAGCAGCCATGACAATTTACCATGAAAGCTGCAAATACAGATCTCTGTGGTCACATTATTTAGGAAAACAAATAGATACCAAAGCATACAGATAGTCGCATCTGTGAGCTCTGACCTCTGCAGAGCTTTAAATGCTCCCGGGAGGGCCTGCAACCCCGTTTTTCTCATGTCTGAGGCTGGTGTCAGCATCGGGAAAGGCCGCTGAGCGTGTGGATATTTCGAGGAATCGATTCCCACTGCACAGGAAATGTTAGCGGGAAGTTTACCTGTTACATTTTCTCCTTTAGTCATGCTAAACTCTTTCCTGGCACTGAGTTTGGTAGCTGTTTGTTTATACCTCTCTGCTGTTTGCAGTCGGCTTTACTTTTTGTGGCCTTTCTTGAACAAACAAGAAAAGGGTGGAGCAACCGCTCACACCTACTCTGTTTGTGAGTTAAAACCAGTAGCTTAACCTCAAGAGTCACTGGCCACCTGGGACATTTTGATTTCCCAGGTCGGTGTTGAGTTACCCTCCTGCCAGGAGCCCAGCGTTCAAGATGGTGTCTGGATCAGCTCGTCCCTTCCTCTCACGGACAGGCCCGCCCCCTCCCTAGGTCCCACCTGTGGTTCGATCTGTTGTGGAATTCCCTGAATGAATGCTTTCTTTTAGTATTTCCTCCTCTTTAGAGAAAGTTCTAGAAGCTCAGGTAGGAAAGATGGTAGTAGAAGATCCTGGAGCATTTCAGTTCAATTCAGTAAACACTTATCTAAGCACCTGCTGTGTGTAAAGGACTGTGGAGGAGCCCTGGGGAATACGAGCTTTTCTTCTTCCTCCATTTTTTCTCTCCTTCCTTCCTTCATCTCTTCTTCCCTCCACCCTTTTGTTCTCCGTCCCTCCCTCCTTCCTTCTTTTCTTTCTTCCTTCCTTCCTTCCTTCCTTCCTTCCTTCCTTCCTTCCTTCCTTCCTTCCTTCCTTCTCTTCTCTTCTCTTCTCTTCTCTTTTTTTCTCTTT
>NW_006432227.1:12397366-12419273 GCF_000325575.1 Pteropus alecto
AAACGCTGGGGACGGGGTGTGGACTGGGGAACATCAGGGGCCGAGGGAGCAGAGCCCTCCGCCAGAGGAGGTCACCCCTGTGGAGACCTGAGGCCCGTGGCGGGTGCGGAAAGGGGGCCGGGGTGGAAGGAGGCAGGAGGTGGTGCTGTAGGTGTGGCTGACAACCAGACAGGGCCCTGAAGGTCATCACCGAGAGGAGGAAAAAGGCCTTCTGTGGGCTCACAGCACGTAGAATTTAGCTAAGAAGACATCGGTATATGCAACAGGTTTAGATAAGAATCGAGGCAGGTTTTGATAAGTGTCACAGCAGAAGGGCTCACTACATATTATGGGCTGAATTGCATTTTCCCAAATCTAGATGTCGAAATCCTAACCCCAGCAACTTCGAATGTGGCTGTATTTGGAGATAGAGCCTCTAAAAAGGTATAAGGTCAAATGAGGTCAAGTATGTGGGCCCTAATCCAATCTAACCGGCATCCTTATAAGAGGAGATTGGGGCACAGACACGCGGAGACCGAGGGGCGACCTTGTGAGGACACGGGCCACGCGCAAGCTGAGAGAGGCCATAGAAGAAACCAAGCCTGCTGACACCTTGGTCTTGGGTTTCTAGACTGTTCACTGTGAGAAAATCAGTTCCTGTGCTTTAAGCCACTCAGTCTGTGGTATTTTGTTTTGGCAACCTGAGCAAACTAATCCACTATGCTAAACGGTTTGCACAAATGATCTCAATTAATTCCAATTATAGCCCAGTGAGGTAGGTGCTTACAGATGAGAAAATTGAGGCTAAAAGATAACCACCTCATTGGCCAGACAAGCATGGCAAACACTGCCGAAAAATTCTAAACAAATTATAGTGAAAAGCGCCTCGGCACAAAATGCTTGTGGTTATCATGGCCTGACACCACCGGGAAGATCCGTGGGGGACAGGGCCTCCCACTGGCATCCACCAGTCCCTCGAGTCCTGTCTGGTGACAAGCTCGCACCTGGGGACTTCTGGAACATGGTCGGTCTGCCTGCATTGATGCAGGTCCGCTGTCACTCATCTGTGACGGACAGATGCTGCTGACGATGGCGGTGAACCTGTGCAGCTGTCCCAGGTGAACCTAAGGAAGTGAATGGTTAGCCACTCAGGTAGATGGCTGTTATTTATAGGCAAATGTGGTCACGCAGCAGACAGACAAGGTAGGTGAGCAGCTGACTTGGGGCGAAATGGCAGAGCCCGGTGAAGTTGAGGTCACTGCTGTCCAAGCGGGGTACAGTTCCTTTTCCACCCGGGCATCTAAGTGGAGGCTCAGACCCATGGGTGCTCTAGAGTCGTGGTGATGAATGTGGTCACTGGAACAGGGCAACCTTATTTTCCGTGTCACAGTGGGCTTCACACAGGTGTGCCTGGTAGGTGTCCTTTCTTATCTGCAGTGTGTAATGAGTCATTTTACTACAGTATTTGACTCTTTTGTCTTTGTTCTTCTTAGTATAATTGTTTTGCTTTTTTTTTTTTTAAGTTGTGATTTTAATGGTCTCTATTTCTTTAATGTACGCTACTTTTTCAGCTGTTATAGAACTGATGACGGTACTTTTCCAGGCAGGTCAATGTAGATAATTAACAATCTCTATGGCAGAATTCCTTTCGAGGAAGGAAATTGCCTTTAGGACAAACAAACAAACGTCACTTAAGTCACTAGAGATAGGAGATGAGACTTGAGGGCAGAGCCAGAACGACCCAGGAGAAGGGCTTAGAGCAAGTCCACTGCCTGGCAGGCGGGCGGGTCGGTGAAGGGCGGAGGGAGGATGGAGGCACTCGGGGGGAAGCGGGGGTGGAGGCTGGGGGATGCTCGAAGATGGAGCTGGGCCTTCCCCAGACGAGGGATGAGCAGAGAAGCTGACAGTGGGGATGCTTGCAGTGTGTTTGGAAGTCGTCTCCGCCTTCTGACCTCTGAGGGGTCTGCTGCATTTGCGAGCCGCCGTGTTGTGTCCCAGAGTCCCAGTTGTGCCCTATGCTCTTAGGGGAAATGCCTATGCTTATGTGTAGCCCCGTGCTGAGACTATTAGGCAAGTAAAAGTGTTTATTGACCGAATAGTTTCTTCATGAGACTAAATTCTACGTCATCTACATTCTACAATTAATAATAGAGTGAGTAGAATATTCAGTTTTCTTTTGCTGAGAAAATTAATCTTAAAAGACTTGAATATTCAGTATCCTTTCCCCATGCCTGTGTAGAACTAGACACTTAAAAAAGGAATTCCTCCTAGTCACTTTTTACCTTTAAAATATGTTCCGCCTGCTCAAAGAGAAAATTTAGAGTAATAAAAATACAGCGTATTAAACTTAATTTCTGAATGCATCGGAGCATCTGCATCATAATTACATCTGTTCTCTAACTTCCTGACTTTGGGGCCTAATTTATCTTTGTTAGAATTCTAGATTCTCCATTTTAAAGCTAAGCAGGTGTAGACAGGCGCCTCTAAAGAGAAAAGGGGGTGCCCACTGGCTGTTCATTGAGGACATCGATCATGCCCTGTGTTTGTGATTTCCCATTGCCCCTTTATGAGCTTTTATGTGCTTTGAGGGTGTTAATGAGTGACAGAAATAGATTGCCACTTCTCAAAAAAGAACTTTGGTGTTTCTGGGATAATGAAGGCGTTTGTAACTGGGTCAGCACCTAGAAGCCTCCGTGGTGATAGTCAGTTCAGGAGCGGAGAGGCTGGTTACATTTCATCTTGAGAGTTTGAATTCTTGGTAATTGTGTGCAAATATATGCCCAGTGAGCCGATATTTTAAATTTCATTATAAAGATTTAAAAATGGCTAATGATGTATTCTTGCCTTCTCGATCTCCTTTTAGAATTGGGAATAACACTAGAAGAGAGTGGAATGCCAAGAACTTAGTGGGTCTTCTTAAGATTGCACATCTGCAGGGGAATCGTGCATATGAGATGTATTCTTGCCGTGGAGTTTCTTAAAAATAGACTTTTACAATCCCCATTTTTATAGGTTAAAAAATCAAGTTTTTAGGCTGGTGGCACCATAGCGAAATAAAACAGGGCCCAGCACATCACTAGTAAATTAATAAATGCAGAGAAATTAGCTTAAAATTTTTATGCATTTTGATCAAAGGCTAAGAAGCAACGATGAGGGGCAAATGATCTTTTAAAACAGTGATACAAGGATCCTGAAGAGATGTCGTGGGCTTGCCTTCATCTTCACCTTTATCTCAGGCCTCCGAATTTCTTAAAAGAGCTGTGTGCAATTTTGTGGGCAATCTGGGAATTCGGCAGAGTTTTTGGTTGGGGTCTGAGGGACACGGTGGGATGAATATGCTTGTGGGGGAGGAGATGAGGTTGATCGGTCATTTCAGGCAGAATGCTGGGATTTTGAAGAATTCTAAGCAGTTCCGAGGGGCTCAGTTCAGCTCCACTCAACTCAGCAACTCATGTTCTTGCCACTCAAGTAGCAGCTACTGCTCAGCCTGCCTTCTGTGTCTGCGCACCTGGCCACCTGCATTCTGTCCAGTGGAGCAGAGAGCTCCTTTCAACAAGCCTTGGCATTTGCAGTGACGCAAACAATATTATTTTAAAACAATTAAGCTTATTTCATTTCCTGGAAGGGAGATGAGTAGGTGAGCTGATGGGGAAATGAACTTCGTCTCATTCTAAGTGAGTCTGTGACACCACTTCGCAGCTTTGGGGCTCGGGTCTCCATCTCCTAAGCGGTACCCGCTTTATTCGTATTAAGATTTCTTTTTAAAAAAAGTCTGTTAAATCCTGCTTTGTGTACTGGAGGATATTGTGGTGAAATAAAGGCTTTCGCTTAATGCTCGTTACGGAGGACACTCAAACTTCTTTACAAAATTTAATCCTGACCTCGTTTCCGAGGGATAAAGACACAGTCACTGCTTTTGCAAATGGGGATTTAGGCCTGAAGTCTGTGCAGAGAGACAGAGGAAAAGAAAGCGATAGGTATTTTGGCTTCATGAGTTTCAACACGTGTTTGCGTCTCCTTCCTCAGCGAGTGAGAAAAACGAGGAGTCAGCATTACGCCCTCTCTTTTCTTCCGTCTCCCCGCTCCTCACTCTCATTCTTCCAGGCTTCTTCCTGTTCCCTTCCCTTCCCTTCCACCTCCTCTTCCCCCCTTTCCTTCCTTCCTCTCCCCTAACCACTCTCCACCCCTCTTCCCGCCCCAGCGCTAAGCACAGCAGCATCCGATGGAACTGGCCAGTCTGTTTTCGCTGCAGACATGAACTTCGTTCATTCGTCTGCAGCCCCCGGTCTTGAAGAAGACGAACTTAGGGAGTTTGAACCAGTATTTAAGGCTTGTCATTCTTTGAGCTTGGGCTCTGCACCTTCTCCACCCCCTTTCTTTCTTTTCTTTTTTTACAATTCAGTTTTCTTTTACTTAGTTAAAAAAAAAATTATGACATTTATCAGGTCCAGGCATGCTTTACAGAGGCAGAGTCCAGGCTTGTGGGGTAGAGATGTCAACGCAGCCCCTCCACACCTACTGTGCTCTGAGAAGGGAACAGCCAGTGTGAAGTATGTGGGGAAAAATTAAAGTATTTAAGACACTTTACTTGCATGTTTCTACATTGTTGTATTTTATTTGGGGTTAACCATTTCAATGCTTATCTATTTTTCAGTTTATACTTCTCTTTCTTTTTAAAAAAAAAACAGACATCCTTATATAATACAGTTTTAGAGATATTAAGCAATTTAAAAAAGTTTTAAAAAAGAAATGGGCATTATTCCCTATGGCACACAGTTTCCCTCCCTCCCTCCCTTCCTTCCTTCCTTCCTTAAAAAGAAATGGGCATTGTTCCCTATGGCACACAGTTTCCCTCCCTTCCTTCCTCCCTTCCTCCCTTCCTTCCTTAGGATGATCTCCTGACCTTCATCCTTCCTTCCTTCCTTCCTTCCTTCCTTCCTTCCTTCCTATCTTTTCCTTTGTGCTTTTTCTTTATTTTTGCTCTTGTTTTGTTAATAACAAAGAATCTGGATCCACACTTCCTGAGGCTGTGTCCTGGCTACCCCACTCATTAGCTGTGTGACTTCCAATACGTAACTTGAACTCTCTGTGCTTCGATATTTTAATCTATACAAACGGGGATTATAATAGTAGCGACTTCATAGGCATTTTGAGGATTAAGTTGATATTTATAAAGTGCTTAGAAGAAGCCTAGTAGAGAGTAGTGCTTGTAATTAAAATAAAAATTAAAAATAAGACAAACCTGGGAAATATAGATAAGCAAAAAAATCATAAAAACAATCTCTAAGTCTCTCAGTCTCAGAAATAATCACTATCAATAGTCTCCCACATACATGTTCATGCAATTTATTTTTTATTAAATGTTTTTTTACAAAATTTATTTTCATTTTGCAACATATTACAAACATATATCAATTTCATAAAAAATGCTTTAACACGATTTATAATGGCTACGTAGAATCCCATTGTATGCTCGACAGTAAATTATTTTGTGAATCTCGTGTGAAGCTGTAAAGTTGCTTTGGGCGGTTTTTGTTTTTGTTTTGATGTGGGCTGACAGCGCCCTAGCTTCTCCCATCCTGCAGGCAGCATGCCCTCCCCTCCCCCGCCGCCCCAGCCCCGGGCTTGAATGCACAGCCTCCCTTTCTGCCCTGGCTTCATTTGGGAAATGCAGTTCTAGGAGATAATTTTTGGTTATCAAAACACCTCGTTTACACAGCATACTCTCATGCCCTTCCAAAGTAAAGCAAAACAGAACCAAAGGCCTCATCAAACACTAATAAAAATGCCTTCCTCTTAAGATTCAGAGGCTGAAGGAGCAGGGCTAACAAAATACCCAGAGTTAAAGGACAAGTAACACTCTCTGTGGTTTAAATTTACCCTCCTTTTATTATTGTATTTATATAAAAAAACAATTTTCAACTTTTGAAGTTTAGAAAGTTCTTAAATTGTCAGATTATCCCATGTAGTTTTTAGTTTGTCAAAGCCACGAATTCTCATCAAACCTGGTTCAGGCTGCGAATCCGGGTGGAGAACCGAGCGCGTGGTTAAAGCTCGCCCCCTAGTGGCCGCTCGGGGGCGTGCATGCGACAGCCTTATGTACTCCATCACTCAGTGTTCGTTTCTCTCCAGGCAAAGTCGTCATTATTTGAGGGTTCTCGTGGCCTCCTGTGCCGGCCGGCCAGGGCCGTGAGCTTGTGGCTTGGCCCGTTTCCGCCGAGCTGTGCCCCCAGGAAGGCATTTCCTCCTTCAGGGCGCCTCGGGGCGTCCCTTGGGTGCAGTGCGCACAGACTCTACCGCTCTAACAGGTGAGTTAATGTCCCACGGCTGTCGTAACAAGCGACCACAAACCTAGTGGCTTAAAACTCCGCACGTTTGTGATCTAACGGTTCTAGTGGGCAGGGGTCCGACAGGGGTCTCGGGGCTAAGAGCAAGGCGTTGGCAGGGCTGCGCACCTTTCTGGGGGCCCCAGGCGAGAATCTGCCCCCTTGCCTTTTCCAGCTGCCAGAGGCGCCTGCGTTCTTGACTCACGCCCGGGTCAACGCCAGCGACGTCGCATTTCTCTGATTGCGCTTCCGTAGTGGCGTCTCTTTCTCTGACCTCCTCTCCTGCCTCTGTCATCACTTGTAGGGGCCCTCAGGATCACAGCGAGCGCCCTGGATAATCCAGGCTCCTCTCCCTATTTTAAGGTCAGCTGATTATCTTAACTCCCCTTAGCCACGTGCCCCGACATGTTCACAGGCTCTGGGGATCGAGGTTTGGACATCTTTGGCGCCGGTCCTCTGATGCTACAAGAGGCAGGCTTGGCGTAGTTGTGGCGCTGCAGCTTCTAGAAAACTTCGGCTGGTTTCCTTGTAGATTTCATTTTTGAGGCCTTCCTTTGCTTCCAATCAGGGCAGGAAATAATGTCAGAGTTTGGCCACATGTCCTTCAGTTTCCTGCAGGGAGCTGGGGACTCCGCCCATTCCCATAGCCCAGAAGTTCTCGTGTATGGACCAGAACCCGTGCGGGGAGGGCAGGGCACATCCCTTCAGGGGGTCTGAGGTCAAAACCGTGTTCATACTTATCCTAAGACATCTTGCCTGTGGAGTTGCTTTGTGGTGGCTGCTGTGACACGTGGCAGTGTCATTGCTGTGGTGGCTGATGGAATGTGTGCTTGTGTATCCTTGTGTTTCACGCACGTCTCGGGTTTAATTTCGAATGCAGTAAATAGTAATAGCTATAACCCACACGTACATAGGCTTTGGGTCCTTGATAATTTTCAAGAGCATAAAGGGTTCCTGAGACCTCAGATTTTGAGGGCCGTTGGCCCAGCCGTTTGGCAACTTCAGACTCCAGGATTGCATGGGAGCCGGGAGGGCGCGGAGTCGCCTGGCGGGCTGCGTCTGCTCCTGAGCTCGGCTGAAGAATAAACTCTTGGAAGCTGTCCTCACCTTCATCCAGATTAGTAGGGGGCTGGGCACTGCACCCCACTCTGCTGGTCATCCTGGGACCCCGACCTTGACCTGGGCCTGGAGCTGGCGATCACATCAGCATCAGCTGGGCCCTTTGTACCGTGGCTCCGATTCAATGGCTTTGCAGTAGGCTTGAGAATCTGTTTTATACGAAGCATCCGAGACGATTCAAGAACCTTCCAGGTTTGGGAAGGATTGCCTAACCCGCGCCAGATGTGCCCTTCTTGGAAAATCGGGAGATGGAGGTGGTTTTTACAGAAGCCAGAAGCCTGAGGAAGATGGGGGTGGATGAGGCGGAGGAAGAAGGAAACTATAGAGCGAGTTCCAGAGTGAGGGGCTGACGCATAGTTGTCTCCTTCCCCTCCTTGACTTAGAAGGATGGAAGAGATCAAGACATCAGGCCGATGGAGGTGAAAATATTTGTCGGTTAGTGTTGATAAGCTGATCGGAATACATGGCCTTCTGTCTGCAGTCATTCTGACTGTCCCTTCCAGCAGGGGTGACAGCAGCCAGGTGGCAGCCTCACAGGGGAGCAGTTAGAGGAGGGACCCAGCACGCTCAGCTTCTCTCCTAATTCCGAATCAGAAAGCCAGCTTCTCTCACTCCTTTGCACCTGCCTGAAGTCCCGCCACCTGGAAGGATGAGGTGTGGGGAGTAACTAACCTTCGGCTCCGTGTACGCATTAATATCGTCCATAAACGTTTATTTGGTCGACTCTGAGCCAGGCATGGTGCCGGGTGCCAGGACCAAATGTGAACAAGACACAATCCTGGCCCCAGAGAGGCCATGAGTTTTCTTCAGAAGCGTGTTTCCTAGACCACCGATGTCCGAGCCTGGATTTTCACTCGCCACGTGTTTGTCGAGTGCCTCCCGTGAACCAGGTGCTGCTCCAGGTGTGGGATCCCAGCAGCGAGCACCACAGACCGAACTCCGCCCTCCTTTCCTCCCGTTCTGGGGGGGCACGGGCCGTGTCAGCTGCCGAGGGGCACAGGGGGCAGAAATCAGTGAAGCAGGGTTGCTGGAAACTCTGGAGAGCGGCTGGGGGTTGGGACTCGCTGTTTTATGGGGCGCTCAGAAATCACCTCGCTGACAAAGGGGCATTAGAGCAGGGTCCCGAAGGACTTGAAAAAACCATGTGGGTATCCGGCAACAGGGTTCCTGGGAGCGGGAACGTCACATGCAAAGGTCCTGTGGCTTTGCGAGCTGGAATAGCCGAGGGAGGTCGGGTGCCTGGAGGGGAGGAGAAGAGGTGGGAGACGGGGTAAGAGCAGCCACGTAGGAAGAACATGCTTTGACCTCCACCCTGAAAGGATAACTCTGGTTTGTGGGGAGGCAGAAGCGTTTGGTAGCTGTGGTCATGATTCGGCAGGGTAACGCTTTCTCCGGCGGGAGTGGCAGCGTTGACCTAAGAAGCGGTCAGATTCCGGATGTGTTCCGGAGCAGAGCCGGAGGGGTTTGCGGACGGATTGGAAGAGAGAGGAGGTGGGAGAGAGCCGAGTCAAGGATGACTCAAGGCTCTGCAGCGTAGCGCCTGGAAGGATCAAGCTGCCCTCCCTCGAGATGGGGTGACCTGTGGGAGGAGCCAGCTCGGAGGGGACTAGGACCTGGTTCGGGAAGAGCTGAGTCCGATGCCTGATGGACGTCTGCATGAGGAACTGGCAGTGGCTGCTGAAGGCTGGGGCTGGGAAGAACCTTCAGGAGCTGGGGAGCCTGCGCTCTGAGACAGCTTGACCTGCGGCGGCTTGGGAGGTGACAGGAGGAGAAGCCAGCGGGTCGGAGCAGAGTCGGGAGAGAGCGTGTGCCAGGTCAAGTGAAGAAAGCGTTTCAAGAAATGGGATCAGCTCTGCCAGGTGGAGCTGACAGCGAAGATGAGGACAGAGCTGCCATTGGATTGAGCCGCGTGGAGGTCCCGGCGCCTTCAACGAGCTCTTTCCGTGCAGTCGAGGGGACAAACGCCAGACGGGGCTCCCAGACGGGGTGCGGGGTGCGTTCAGGAGAGAATGAAGAAGTCAGTGGGAGGGGGTGGGTGGAAACTGTGCTTCAGAAGCACGTTGCTGCGTGGGGAGGTGGCTGGGAAGGGGGCCGTGGAGAGAAGTTCATTCACTCCACACCCATCTGTTGAGGGGCTGCCATGCGTCAGGCTTCAGGCGTCTGGCTTACGTCGGTGAATGAAACCAGAACCCATCCTGGTGAAGCTCACGTTCCGGTCAAGGGAAGCAACTCACAATAATACCGAACAAGCACATTTCATTTATATGTTGGAAGATGATTCGTGCTGTATAAAAAAAGAAGAGAGAAGGTTATGGGTCGTCAGGCGTGTATAGTGTGGCGGGGGTCGGGGGTGCGGGGCAGTGGGCGTCACAGCCCAAGGTTGGAGAGAGGCAGAGAGAAGAGCACTAGGAAATGAGCCTGAGAGGCGAAGGGGGCGCGGAGGTTTGCACAGATGGGGTTAGAAGATGTCACCTTGTACTCAGTGAAACGGGGAGACGCTGGAGGTTGCAGGAGGTTGGCTAGCGAGATCCTCGTGGTTGGTGGTTGGGACCAGGTGACAGTAGTTGTATTCGTCAGGATTCTCCCGAGAAACAACCAAAAGGAGATCAATCGATCGATCGATCCATCCATCCATCCATCATCTATCGCCAAGAGAAATTTATTTTAAGGAACTGGCTCACATAATTGTAGAACTTGGTAAGTCCCGCCGAAGACGCAGCGCTGGGGAGAGTTGGTGCCGCAGCTGTAGTCCAAAGACAGCCGGGGGCAGAAATCCCTCTTTCTCGGGATCCCTCCATCTTTTTTCTCAAGGCCTTCGATTGATTGGATGAGGCCGGCCCACGTTGCGGGGGGTAATCTGTTTTACCCAGAGTCTACTGATTTAAATGTTAATCTCGCTTAAGAAATACCTTCACAGCAACATCTAGACTAGCGTTTGACCAAATATCTGGGCTCAGTGCCTAGCCAGCTCGACGCATAACATTCACCATCACAGCGGTGGTGAAAGGTGTTGGCGTCCGGTGCTGAGGCGTCGCTCTTGGTTCTTAGAGCCCGGCTGGCGGGCAGGTGCTGCCCCACTCCTGAAGCCCCGATGTGGCTGTGCGTGACTGTGCTCGACACGCTCCTCTCCTCCCGAGCAGCCAGGCGGCACCAGCTGCCCCCCAGCCCTCACCCAATCCCCAGTGGCGCTCACGTGTGGCCTTTTCTCACGAGACTCAGTCCTGAGCCACAATTTAGGGCCTGAAAGCGTCATCTTTCTCTTCTTCCCTCCCTGGGTTCTCCCCTGAGATCCTGTGCGGTCTTCTGCGGATCTTTCTTCTCCATGGGCCAAAATAAGGGAAAAGGAACACCCCTCCCGCCAAATCCAAAGGTAGTTTCAACTCTCATGAGTCACCCTCCCTGAGGACTTCCCCAGCTCATGTCACATGTCCAGATGGGTCCAGATGTGTTTGACTCCCATGTGGCCCGGGCTGGGTGATCTGTGGTGATCCTTTCTGCCCTCAAAGGAGAATTTGGAGCTGCCAGTCTCTGGCAGTGAGCCCTAGAAGTGACGAAGGGGTGTGTGTGTGTGTGTGTCTGGAGCCAGGGGAGGGGAAGGAGGAGGAGAGGGGCGAGGGAGGGAGGAAAGATGTGAAATGTCTGCGTTGGAGAAATCCTGGAACAGCTCTGGGCTGTGAGAGAAGGGGGCGGGAGGGCAGAGGCAAGGGGCTTTTGAGAAATGTTGAGATGGGATATGAATTGAATCCCTTTGAACATTCTCAGAGATGCGCAGGCAATAATTAGAATATTTTTTTAAAACTACTTTTGGTCCCAGGACTCTGATACTTTGTTGAGGACTCCATGGCAAGACTGAGCCAGGTGGGTCCCAGCTTTTTCAGGAGGGCCCCACATGTCTGCTTGACCACAGTATGGTAGCAAAGTAAGAAGCCTTGCAGTCACCCACAGTGGGATGGGCCCTCCGGCTGGGCCACCCACAGTGGGATGCTTCTTAAAGCTGTAGTCTTCTCTATAAGATGAGGTGAATTGGGCTACCTTGTCGGCTTATTATGAGGTTCCAGCGAGATGAGGCATGCAGAGGCTTTTTTTTGGCACGCAGGGCTCGCTCAGTGAAGGCTGCTGAGTTTTCCTCAAGTTTTCCCACTGTCTGCCTTGACCATCATCTAAATAGACCCGAGGAGATTTTCTGCTTCTCCCAAGCTCACAGAAATCTTCTGAAGACCTCCGACTCTTGGCAGCATTTTCTCCCGAGGGGATCGAGACCATGCTGGTGCCCATCACTGGGGACAGAGGTGGAAGGAGATGTGCTCCCCATGCCCTTCACACCAGCTTTCCCAGTGAGAACTGGGGAGATGTAGATGTAAGCCAGGGTTTAAAGACCATTGCACGAACGAGCCGAGGCTGAGAAATTCCAGCTTCTCCAATGGTGCTAGAAATATTGTTGAACAAGATTTTCATTAAAATACAGCTAATGCACAATATGATGTTAGTTTCAGGGATACACTATAGTTATTCAACATTGATGTAACTAAAGTGATCACCATAAGCAACCAATTGACACAGTGCTGTTTGCTAGAGATATTTATCCTTTACCTTAATTAATGATTCCTGGAGTTACAGTGAGCCATCCTATCAAGACAGCTAAGGTGAGAGACACTTTGTAATAAAAAGTTTCCAAAACACCAATCCATCCAGCCTTAGCAACAGAATTGCCTGGAGGCTAGCCCCACCTTGTGGAGAAGCCTAAAAATATCTTAGTGACTTGTTCAAGATTAAGGAATTGAGGCAAAATGCATTTGAATTTTAATATTATCACTCTTTTCGGAAAACACCTTGAAGTTTTATATAATCAGACCCAAGCACATTTGGTATGAAACTTATAAATGTTTTTTTTCCGTCAATGATGAAGTCACTTCATCAGGTGATACTGACTCTTTGTAACTGAACTAATACCTTCAAAAAAAAAAAAAAAAAAAAAAAAAAAAAGGTGTCAGACAGAATGGTCCCCCAAGTATGTTCACTCCTAATCCCCAGAATCTGTGACTGTTACATTACATGGCCACGAGCAAGTAGATGGGATGGAGAAAGGGAGGGTTGCCGATAAAACAACAACTCCAGGTAGCTTACCCTTAATTTCTTGCACAAAACATGATCTTTAATTCTAATGTATTCTTTTATGTCCGTTTTTAAGAAAAGTCTAGGACAAAGTGTGCTTATGATTAAGTTGGACTTGAATAAAGATTCAAGTTAAGAGGCTAGGGCAGCCCCCCAGGGCTAGAGAAACAAAACAGCTGGACCGATGAGAAGGTTTTGCATTATGGAGTTAACACTTCCTCTTTTTCTAGAAGTTTAATAATGCGACATACAATGGATTGATACATTTTCTTTCTCTGAGTATGACAGATGTTAAGGGAAGGGCTGACGCAGGATACAGAATCACTTCTTACTAGAGAATCTTACACCAACTCTGTACCCGAGTTCTCGTCCTGCCAGTCACCACCTGCTGTCATTCGGGGGAAGTGAGTAACCGTCTCCAGGTATCAGTTTCCTAATCTGTCCTGTGAAGCAGTTGGAAAAGACGATCTTGCAAGATTCCAAACCTTTGAGGCCGTAGGGACGGGAGCAAACCAGAAGAAGCATCGCACGATGCACAGGAGGAGAGGCGAAAGTGACCTCTCTCTCTCCAAGGGGCCACGGGACTGGGTTGAGACAGTGGTGGCCGTAGACAGAGTAGGTGCTCTGAGGATGTGGGCTTCCTGTGACTTCAGGACCAGCCTCATAAGCAGTCATTGCAAAAGTCCAGATTTACAACTTGTAGGATCAGAAAACAGTGAGCTCATGATGGGAACTGTGGTCACTTGGAGTTTCTTCTGGGCTCAGTAGCGAGCAGGAGTGTTTAAAAAAAAAAAGAAGAGAGTCATTTCTGAAATGGGCAAGGGACCTCTGCTATGGTTTTCTTCTCTGGGCTCCATGCAGCATCCCATTTTCCCCAGAAATGTCGAGCTGGGTCAGAGGGTCCGAGGACTGGGGCCACATGGAACCGTATCTTGCTCTGGGTTCCATTCAAAGCTGGGAGCCTTACGTATTACTGTGTACATGGCCGGAGCGGTGCACTCAGATATGGGCTTTGTCACCTCCCAAATCCAGAGGCTCAACAGGAATTGTGCTTCTTTCTCATTCAAGAAGTCCTGTCTGGAACAGCAGCTGTAAATGGAGTCGCCCCCTGACTAAGCTTACTTCTTGTCATTCAGTGCTTCGAACAATTTTATCACCCAGAGGACATTTGGAAATGTCTGGAGACATTGTCACAACTAAGGAGGGTGTGTTACTGGCATCTAATGGCTGGAGGCCAGGGATGCTGCTAAACATTTCACAGTGCAAGAATTTTCCAGATCCAAATATCGATAGTGCCACGATGGAGGAGCCTTGAGGTAAGATCATCTGTCTTGAGACAGGTACTGGTGGAACAGGAGAGTTAAAAGGATTTGTGGTAGGGATTGCCTCCTGCATCTGTCACATCTAGGATGGCGGTGCTGCCTTCTGTTTTCATAGGGAGACGGTGTTCCAGAAGAATCCATACCTGGAAAACGGAGGGTTCTGCCATTTGGCAAGGGTATCTATTCTAATTATACACTTAGGCATTATGGAAATGACCCCAGGATGAAGTCACATGTCCACCGGTGACAGGATGAGTTTTGTGTATCCAATGGGTCACTGTCAGATAGAATTGGAGTTTAGCACCATTGATTACTAACCCCACTCAGCCCCACCTTGAATGTGGCCCCAGACCAGAGGATACCCCTGAGGCAGGCGAGAGGCTCTCGAGGACGTGTAGGACTTGGAGTGGTGTGGGGCCAGGCAAAATCACTTTTCACCATCCTCGTTGCAATTTACCTCCATTTAACGGGATGGGTTCGTTTAAACAAGTTTAAAACAAATTTTCTTGTGTTCTAATACATGATTAATTTCGTTAGCCATCTACGGCCTATAAAAAAGTAATGTTGTCTGGAGAGAATAAGGTTTAATATATTTCTCTTGAAACATTCGATCTGAGCATCCTTTTATTATAGTTTTTCTGTTAATGTTGCCTGTATTTCTAACAGATTTTGCTTATTTTATTTCAATACTGTTTTTCAGCACATACCTTCTATAGCTTACAATGGATTATATACCTTTTATAAAAATAAAATTCTTGTCTTGGTCCAAATCTTTAAGGCTTTTGTATTTAATTCTACTTTGTGTGACTGCAATATTGAATCAGCTGTTCTTTTTCTGTGTGTATGCTATATCTTTATTCAGTTTTAAAAAAGAGCAATTACAAATCAATAGAAAGAAAATTACCAGGAGAAAAATAGGAAGGGACGTGACAGACGATTCACAAAAGTAAAAAAAAAAAAAGAGGGACGTGAAAAACGAATCAAAAAAAAAAAAAAAAAAAAAAAAAAAAGCCTACAAATCTCCAATAAATATTTTTAAAACATTCAGCTTCACCATTGTCAAAGCCTCGCAAATTATCCCTGCCATGTGGTAATGGCAATGTACCGTTTCTCATCTGTAGGCAGAGATGAAACAAATGAAATAAATTTCTCATGGGAACCACAAGGTACAAACTTTAAAAAACAATTTATTTTGAAATAAAAAGATCTATACAAGAATGTGTACACAGAGATATTCATTATAGTGTTGTTTATAATAGCGGAAATTTGGAACCAATCTTATAGTTAAATAAAAATATTGGCTGAATAAAGCTTATCTAGTTAATATGATATGCAACCATGAAGCTAGATTTCGAAGAGTATCCAGCAATATGAGAAAATTTTCATAATAGCTTGTAAACTAAAAATAAAGGTATATGTATACATATGTACAAATATAAAATTTTGTTTAAGAAAATGGAAGCCAGAACATTTCTCATAAAAGTCAGATGAAGAATATATGTCCATAGTGTTCAGATTATGGTGATATTGATCTTTATGTTTTCCACAGTAAATGTGTATTATTTTTATAATAAACTATATTAAAAAACCATTAGTATTAGAATTGTTTAAGTGAGGTTAAGGATCTTAAAGATCATTCAAAATCGTTCAAAATGAATTCACTCTATTAATATATATATTTGCATGTTTTACTTCTTCAGAGATTGATATAAAAATTTTTGCATGTTCAACGTGCCATCTTTCGTGCGGCGAGATGTATTTTATAATTATTTCATATTTAGTTTGGTTCATATGATACAGTAGTAGGCAAAGTTTCTAAACCGGGAGTTTTTGAAAGGGAAACCATGTGAATGAACATAGCAAGTTTCTTATGGCTTAGAATTATAAAAAGGGAGGCTTTGGCTTGTCTTCCATGAAGGCACTCAATAATTTTTCCATTATTTTATCTTCTTTGTAAATATGAGACAGTAAATATAAATTATCGATAAGGCTTGATGTCCTCAGGAGACGGGCCCGTTTTTGCGTTTCCTTAAGTTTCCTTACGTTTCTGGCAGTGGGTGCGGGTGAGTTACACTTCCAGCCACTGGGTGGCAGCAAACCTCCACCCGTGGTCATCTGTCTGCAGAATCCGGGTCCGTCCCGCGCAGACTGCATCATTAAGCGTATTGTGCTTGAAAGGAGAAAAGAAAAGAACCAATATGTAGTATCTCTGGATTAATCTCATTTTATTAACCTCCAAACATCAGATGTTATAGGGCACGAGACTGAAATGCTGTAAACCTTGTAACTGGAATTCTAAGGGTTTCTTTTCACAGAGAAAAGGGAAAAAGAGCCTTAGAAATCTAAGCCTGTGGGTCGCAGGCACAGAGCTCTCGTCAGGCGTGTATAGATCCATTGTTAATAGTGGAGCTTTACCAATTTGACATTTGCACACCACAAATAATATCGCCACAACAATTCCCCATCAGGAAAATGTTCGTGAGCCTTAGCTGACGGCTCAGAGCAATGGTAAGTTGATGCTCAGTCTATTGAAATTCACTCTTATGAATAATTCAGTTCATGAAATGATGGTTTGCAATCCTATCCTATTTGATAATCACTCAGTAAAATGATAATAAAGAGCACCTGCGTGTGTACTTCAGTATGAGAAAAAATGTGGGAGTCGATCACATTGTAAACCTCATACTTCAGTCTGGGTGAATAGAGGGAGTGGAACTACTGAACACGCAGGTGTACATCCTCTGTTTAACTAGGGCACAGACTAGGAAAAGGGACACTTACCGAAGGGGCTAGAATTTGCCTTTCGCACTTCTCAATAACTCCTTCTCCACAAGCCCCAAACACCATTATCACTACCTGTGGCCTCAAATTAAAAACAATGTCCAGCAAAAATGAGGACAACAATGGCATGAAAAGTGACACCTTCAGGAGGGTTAGAAAATAGAGATGTTACTTAATAGAGGTGTTAGTTTTTGGCTCATTACCGTATACAATTCAGGTGGTTTAAAAATTTATCACGTGATATGTATTTAATGAGCACTTATTACGTGAGATGCTGTGCTCATCACAATATTCAAAACCCTTGTTTAAAAGAATTCTAGCACAAATTATATTTCTAAAAATGTAATTATTCAGGATAAAAGCTATTAGAATCAAAGGATGAGCCATGCAATTTCAGCGAAGATTCAGGAAGGGGTTCGTGGAGGAAGGGGTATGTGAACAGGTTCTTGACACGTGGATGGGACTTTGGCACAGAAGGAGGAGGCGTGTTCCCAACAGATCTGAAGGTACATTTAGGGGTCAGCGCGGTGCCCCTCCCCCCCGCAATTGGCAAGAACGGACACGATGGCTGGTTGTTTGTAGGGATGGGCAGTAAGTAGGTGGCTTGAAGCTTTTGACTTTCTTCACGGCCGCACAGTCCTGGCTAGGAGCTCTCCTGTTCTTTAGGCATTGCTTGCTTCTATATTTTAGAATAAAACTTTAATATTTAAGTAAGAATTTCGAACTGATTTTAATGAGATTTAATCTCTGGAAGAGTTGAGTAGAACTAATTAGGAAAAATAAACTCTAAATCGACGGCTCACCACTGGGAAACTTTCTGCAGGACAAACTTTTGTGACTTAAAACTGTTTTGCATTTAATTAATTTTCTTTAAGGAAAAAATAAGAGAGAGAAATGTAATTCTCTAATGGGGATAACAGTTTGGAGAAAAATTGCCTTCAACTATAGTTCTTTTACTTGTAATTGCCTGACATTTTCTTTGAGGAGATGGCTGTTTTCTGCTCTGTGTATTTTTCGGATTAGGAAAGCAATCGGTTTTCTGCTCTAGCTCTACCTCACTCAGTGAATTAACCCCTTCGTTTTTGTTTTCTGTTCTTTGTTATTATTATGTAACAAGCATGTGTTTTTTTTCCTCCCAGTGTTTGGCAGGGAAACCTTTGCTGACTGAGCAGTGCTCCCTCGGCCTGCCTTAGTCTAAGTGTTGCTGGGCCATCCGTAGCTTGTGTCAAAATGATGCTCAGAACGGCAAGAAAGTAGGTGATGACCCGGAAGAGAACGTCTGTGTGAGGCTCGGATGAGAGGCGATTTTCCTTCAGGCTTTAGGATGAGAAAGGAGGGAGGCTGAAGCAGAAGGGGAGGTTGGGAGAGAGAGAGTGAGAGGAACTGGAGTAGAAGGAGGGTGGCTCTCCCTCAGGAGGTGGCAGTGATCCAAGTGCGGGGTGGTTTCTTGGGGAGCAGGGAGACATTGTCCTTCTAGAATTTTCTCTTGGAGCAGATTCAAACTTTAACCCTTTGCGTTGGGGAAGGGGGAGGATGAACGTGGCAAAGCAGAGGGAAACTATTTTTCCCTGACCTGCTCTAGCTCAATTTTAGAACACCTGCCACAGGAATATACCTTTCCTTTATTTTCTTCTGTTATGAAAGGAAAATAGTATAGACTTTTTTAGCTTTTGAACTTTCCCTTTAATGTGTAGGTGTGCTATTGCTCTTACTTTAAATGATTTAGAATCATTTAAAAACTGAGTTTTATGGAAAGTTCTTTTCTTTTAAACCTTATTGCCTACTGACGGTGTATTTTACGTGCATTGACTCATGAGCTGTAACAGCCTGGATTCCCATCTTCCTCGATAGATGCTTACAACTTAATACTTTACTTTATTGTTGACAATTTGCAGTTTTATCTCCTTTGCTAGATTATAAACTCTTTCTACCTTATACTTGAACGATATTGTGTTGGGTGTGTCAGAGAAGCTCAATAGACATAATGGTTGTTTTGGTGAGATTAATGAGCTATACTAAAACGTTTTCTTAAAAATCTTAAGAACTTTTTAAATCACACCTAAAATATGGAATTAATTTTCTTACCGCCAAGGAAAGGAATTATGTCACCAGATTTTATCCTTAAGGTCTTTCTTTGCTTTGTTTCCTAATAAACAGGAAACTTTCGACATTTTCGATGATATAATATCTACAAGTTAAAACAGTCCAAAGAAAATAATTGTTCAGATTAACTTTCATGTCAAATACTAAATCGCCAGGCAGATGCTACATTTTCAGTATCCTTGCCCTATCCTGCCTTTCACGTTTTCATATCTAAGTACATTTACGTTCCTCACTTAGAATTTACTTCAATCAACGAAAGTTGATATGCGTAATTAATTATACCATCTCGTTTGGATGTTTGAGTCTACCTGGGGGTTACCTTTGAATACAAAGCTCAATGTTGACTGTTTTCAGTGGCAGAGTTAATAATAGATGAAAAATCGGGAAGCGTCCTTTTGTCTCTATCAAGAAAGTTGTGATGCCAGTTTTGGTAAAAAGTAAGCATCAAAAGTCATCCTTTAAGAAGCTTTGAAGGAACGTTTGGTCTGCATAGCATTATATAATGTAGTTTTGTTAGGATTAAAACAGATTTATTGTTTATGTGGTAATGGAGTTTATGTTTGCTCTCTGAAATGACCATTTCCCATTTTTGCTGTTGAAGGAGACAGCACTGTTTGAGAATTGCCTTGTGAAATCTGTAGGTGCTAATGACATTATGACAAGTTATATTATGGTCTTTAAGAAAGGTGAAACATCGAAAACACCAACAGGTAAATAAATTATTTTTGTCTTCCATGGCAATAAAAATTTTGCTTTGTTAGTAGCAGAGCAACTCATTTGCGAGTTTGAGGTTTAAAGAACTAATTAGCTCCTGGATGAGGTTATAAATGGGATTGCTTTATTCATTTAATGAGTAGTACAAAGACCCAGAAATACAGATGTGACTGACAGATCCACCCCTGACCTCTAAGAGTTTGCAGTGGTGTTGGTGGGGGTTAGAGGTCACCAAAAGCAAAGCATCAGAGCCTCCCCTTGACCTCTGACCTTCTGCTAACTGTACTCTTTCTGAGGTGATCAAATTATTCTTGGTTCCGGCTGGAAACATCTTCATCGATGTCTCCCCAAGTCTACCCTTAAGCTTTTCAAAGAGAGACAAGACATTCTTTCCAGGAATTACTGCTTGGGTTCAGATAAATAGATTTTCTGTATCTGATCACGTTCTTGTAATCAGAAAATTTTCTGCATCACAAATCAGTGCCTTTCGTTTTATTACCAGACCCCTTAACATGGGTGTGAGTGCTAAGCTAACCTTAGGTGTTCATGAATATGTGTTGGTTGTTTTCAGGGGTTTGTGTATATGATAAAAATAATAATAAATGGGGGTTTGCACAATGAAGATCTCATAAGTTGAGGAGTTTCTCTATCATGGTGGCTGATTAATGTGCTTCTGACGGAATGATTTTAGAGCCCCTGGCTAGAGATAGTCTCTGTTGGTTTTAGAAGATGCCTCTTGAGTGAATTAACTAATAATTCTTAACATTGTACCGAATGGCATTTGGTTCATTTTTGTCTTTAAATATTTCCATAGGAAAGGAACAGGATTTTGAGTTTACCATATCATGATATTTTAGCACGAGAGAAAGGCAAAGAGGAAGTAAATGCAGGGTTAAGTGAGAATGTTTACGTTTGCTGGTGAACCTAACTCTCGACTTTTTTCTTTCCTAGTTTAACAAAAACAAGCACAACTGTGATAATAGCCCTCAAAATGATCCCCCGATGAAACGTGGGTCCTGGTCCTCATTTGTGCTGCTGTCGTCTGGGGTTCCTGTATGCGACAGCCTGGATGTGACTATCGGGAGTCAGCAGCGAGCTGCGGGCTCGCTCAGTGTTACTCACTGCTCCTTGCAGTCTTCAGTACCGGGGACAAGGTCTCGTGCAGGCAGCGACTTATGCAATGAAATATATTTTACTCCTCGATAAGTAACTGATTAACTAAATCAGAGCCAAAAAAGAGGGGTGAGAGTTGGCGTTTTTGTTGCTTTGTATTTGGGAGAGATCGTGCCTTAAAATTCCCGTGTATGAAGTGGAACAGTAGCAACTAGGAGGTAACAAAGGGAAAGATCGGTTAGGTCTGCTGCT
The DNA here is from genome assembly GCF_000325575.1 of Pteropus alecto. Classification (NCBI taxonomy): domain Eukaryota; kingdom Metazoa; phylum Chordata; class Mammalia; order Chiroptera; family Pteropodidae; genus Pteropus; species Pteropus alecto. Next base: position 12,418,188 of record NW_006432227.1, read on the forward strand.
TTCGCAAAGCAAAAATGAGCACGTTAAGAAGGGTTCTCTTCAGTCTGTGACTAATACTGGTCATATATCTGTTTGGACGTTGAATTTCTGAAAGAAATAATGAAGACATAAGGTCATTCTCTAGTTGTTGAGTATCCTTCAGATGATAACTACAAACATAATTCTGATGAAAGAAGTGTTATTTTTCTCAGTCGCGTATGATATTTGCTGAGATTTTCGTTCTACATAAGGAGTGACTAGGATAACTAAGCTAGGTACCATAACCTGTAAGGGTTCAACATGAAACATTATAACCATGCTAAACAGCCAGCCCCAAAGCAGGATGCTAGAAGGATGTATTGTCGTGAACTTCGTGGTTTGTCCCTAAAATCTGATTTTCTTATCCTCATTCAGTCCCTGAGCTTTGTGTTTGGGTTTGGGAGAAGAATCTTATAAGGCAGTACAACTTTAAACACAAAGAATAATTATCGTTGTCCAGGGGACATAATTTTTTAAGATATAGGTATCAAGAATGGAAAAAAATCCTATGGGGAGAACAATATTTTCAAAAATGTCATAGCGCTGCAGTGTTAAGTAATCGACCTCATTTTAGATGATTCCAGTGACATAATTTTTCCAATGTTTCGTATGCCTTGTTAAAGGTGTACATGGAGAATTCATATTATGATAATGCTGCGATCACTTTCAGCATGCCGTGTGCTTGGGATCTACGTGGCAAAGGTCACTCACTCAGGCCGTGCATTTTGTCTAGGCCTGGGTTGTCTGGCCACCAGCCTCACGCAGTTCATGGGGAAGAGGGAGCCTGTGTGGCTGGTGGTTTATCAAGTCACATAGCCAACCAGAACAGGTGAGCTAGGATCAGAAGTGTGGCTTCCCCAAACCAGGACAGTGTGGAAATGTCACCAGGAGGAGGATGAGAAGAGACGTCAGAGTGAGCTTCCTGCGACTCTCTCCTTGTGAAAACCCCTCTCCCAGTGCTAACGTGCCCAGCTCGTACACGCTCCACCTGAAAGTTACGTCCATAATGACGTCTGCACCCTGTGTGTTTTCGGCATCGAGCCTTCCTCCTCCTCCAGTTTAGTGTGT